>NC_135890.1:48652435-49123024 GCF_964194155.1 Cetorhinus maximus | reverse complement strand
TCTCTCTCTCATTCCTCTCTCTCTCTCATTCCTCTCTCTCTCTCACTCCTCTCTCTCTCTCTCTCCTCTCTCTCTCTCACTCCTCTCTCTCTCTCACTCCTCTCTCTCACTCCTCTCTCTCTCTCACTCCTCTCTCTCACTCCTCTCTCTCTCTCACTCCTCTCTCTCTCTCTCTTTTGTGTTCTTGTTTCTCTTATGCTCTCTTAATACTCTTTTTTGAGTACTGGGGTGTTTTCCAATCTTGTTCCCTGAGTTTAATAATTTGACCCCTAGCACTTGAGGGAAATGAAGACTGAGCTAGAAAATATAATTCAACTTGGGCATTCAACCCAAAATTGGAGATTCGTATAAAATTCACACCCCAGTGGAAGTTTCGAGATTAGAAATTTTTTCTTACTACCACATATGACATATGGAAAGGGGACAGCAATTTTATTTGGTGCAGAAATGGGCAGTGTTTGAGTTCAGTTTTTGAAAGATCGCTGCTAAGCAGAAGCAGCCTGGAAGGGGCAGGTAGCCAGTCCTAAGCTAGGGTTGGTTGAAAGTAGCTGCTAGCAAGAGACTTGAGCAAAAGGGGCAGATAGCAAGTCCTAAGCTAAAGAAGAAAGTCCCCAAATCCAGGAGAGTGGAACAGGAGAAAGTCCTAAGCAGACCTTCTAGTAAAAGGAAGGTCAGAAACCTGGAAAAGGTCCTGTTAAATGGATTTAAGAGTGATGGGCAGAAAAAGGCTCCAAGCATTATAAAGGCTTGAGAAGTCAGAAGGTCCAAAGAGATGGCTAAAGACCTGTAACTCTTTGGTATGGGCATGTGAAGCAGTGGTACAGTTGACAGCTGAGTCAGTGAGAGAGAGTGTGTGTGGAGGAAAGCTTGAATGCATGTGGTGACCCAGGGGAGAGGAACATTGGAAGGAGAGTTCGAAACCCTGGAGGTGATCCCATGTGGAAGGCATCTGAGAGTGTTGGTTTGGGAGAAAATTCAAAAGCGAGTTCTGGGAGAGTGGAGATTGGAAACCCTCGTGTGAAAGATGGAGTTCAATGAGACTGGTTGGCTCACAGTATGACAAGCGTCTGGGCGGAGTTGAGAGATCCATAACATCTGTTTGCGGTGACATCTGTCACTTGGCTTCAGAGTGTGGTATGCCTGACCACAGGTCACCTATTGGTTTAAATGGACTGTACTTACTGTGAACATTAGATTAAAAGATAGCTTTTGTAACGAGTGTTACCCTTACAAACCTGTATATATCTGTAAAGGTATAGTTGTGGGTGAAGGAGTATTGTAATATAGTTCATCTTGTTTGATAAATGTTTATGCTTTTGTTAAAAGGTTATTAGCTGACTCCAGTGACTCTGTCCAGCAGCCCCTCTCCATGTATCTAAACAAACAAATAAAAGTTAGGATCTATCAAGCTGGGCTCCACCCTGGGATCAGACTTGTCCAGGGGTAACCTCAGCTGGGGATCAGAACACCTCTGACAAAGCAGTGCTCATTTTAGTTTAGTTTTTAAGTGCTCAGCCCTGAAACAGTGTGGGATAGAGAGTGGTGATAGGGCTTGATACCTTAACCTTCTAACTCAGGTGAGAGTGCTATCACTAAGGCATGTTGATGCATTAAATGAAATCGAGAGATTATATTCTGAAACAAATGAAAACCACGTGTATTAATCATTCCTCTGAAGTGTACTGTTTCTAAGGATGATTAATCAGCTATGTTTTGTTATGTTTGATTTGTTCCAAAGTGGGTCATTTCAGAAATATTTGTTATACTCGCCCTTTACAGCAATATCTATGATAATTGCTGGCAAACTCATTTTAGCTTCAGAGTATGAATTTCCAGTATCTGATTCATATCTGACTGGAGAAATAATGGTGGGTATGGCAAGGAAACCAATCACTCAATTTAATGTTTCTCTCTCTCTCTCTCTCTCTCTCTCTCCCTCTCCTTGTGTCGTTTGGTATGAGGGGCACTTTTTCTGGACTTTCCTCTGCACCCTGAGTGTTAAACCTGTAGCCAGACTTGGGGCGGGATTTTCCAAGGCCACTGGCATCGAGTGTGTTTGGTGGCAAGAGCAGGCAATGTGGCAAGAATCGGTTTCACGACATCATGAAACTTGTTTGCAATCATCTACTCTGCCCATCAGGCGGGGGCAGCATTTCCCACCTTCTGACACCAGGAACCCATTATTGTACATGTGCATGTTGTCATACGCCCTGCTCGTCGGAATCAACCATCCGAGCACGTCGGCGTGATTGAATAACTGTACGTAAGCAGCGTGCAACTGGTGTGATGCACATTGCTCGGGACTTCAAGGTTTGTTTGCCTACCTTGCTTCAGGCAGCACTCGCACTCAACAGCGCCAGTCTTCGCAGATTGCACCACGTCACCTTTAGGGGGCTCACGGGCAGGTTTCTACCTACCAGACCAGCCATAAAATGGGGTGGCTTCTCAACAGTTGCAGGACAAGGGCTTCCTTGGGGAAGGGGGAGAAGTGGCCTCAGGCAAAGGAAGAGGTTGCAGGGTGAGGGCTGTACTGGGGAAAGGGGCATCCCAGTGTGTGTGGGGGCACATGTTGATCTGTGCAAGCGGCCTCAAGGTGGTGAGGACTGAGGAGGCGGTTCCCAGAGGAGATGAGGCCAGATGGTAATGTGAAGGTGTGTATATGAGAATGGCGATGTCCTTGAGCTGGCAGTGAGAGAGATGCCAGTGAATGTGAGAGTCCAGAGTGATAAGATGGTTGCCTTACCCTGGTCGCATGGATGAGATCATTCATCCTGTCTGTATTGGATGACCAATCTCTTCTGTGCAGCATTGGCACTGACCACCACTGCCATTGCCTACCAAGCCAGAGTGGTAATGTTGCCCCTCCTGCAGCCAGAGCAGGGATACAGGACATCACAGCGGGCCTCCACCGTGTCCAAAAGGCGCTTGAGGGGCTGCAGTCATCTTGCCTTTCTAGGCCATATTATCTTTGCAGCAGTCCTGGGCTGGAAGGACTGAGGTGTGCGCGCAGTTGCACTTTAAATGTGACGCCCGGCATGATGAAGCGGTGAGGTAATGGTGTGGCCGGAGAATTGGAGCACGGCTTGTTTCCCAGCAATGTAATGATTAATGAGGCGGGATTGGGGTGATACGGTGTGAAAAGCTGCCATCGCAGTCAGCAGGTAAAACGTCTATTTCCCTGCCCGCTACCGCACTTAGTGCAAATCAGGAATGATTCCGCCCTAAAATTTTGTGTGCATGCGTTGAAGTGGAAGTTAATAGATGTTCAGTGTCTCCCCACCGCCCACCCCACTCATTCATATGGCAAAGCTTTGTTTTAGTAGTTTACTATTGCATATGTCAAAGCTTTTCTGTGGTTAAGTTATTAAAACTGGATTCTGTTTGAGTTTAGCGTGTCTTAATATTTCCCTCTTGATAGTTTTCTTGGGATCGTCTTGAATTTATTGCATTAGCACGAACTGCTTTTGACTATGCAGATGTATAACTGTTCAGTCTTTTAGATTGTTTACAAAGTAATTCATGCTCACTAATTCAATTTCTCGCTGCAAATGAATACTGTCTTGAATTCCTTAGTGCCAGAAAAAGCTATTACCTACTCCAGTTTTTTATTCTATTTCTTTTGTGTGCGTAACGTCTTGATCCTTTACAGAAGGAGATGTCAAATCCAAGCTGTGTTCCAAATGGGAAAACGCTACAGTTAGGAATCATAGTAAGGAACAACACAAAAAGACTGCAATGGCAATGGTTCAGGAGGTAGTGTTTTCTCAGGCCAATAGATCATTTAGCTTCAGATGCAAGGCTTGGGGTTCCTGGGGACAAATATAGGAGTCCTTCTACATTGCATGGATGGACTTTGGTGTGGATGGCACCTTACTGTAATGAAGTTGTAAGATGATCGGTACTGACCAAGGCTCCATTCCTGTTGGATTTGGATAATTTCAGAATTGGCATAGAAAAATGGGGCTGAAGCTAATTGGAGGATTTAATAAATCTTTTCTGGGTCATTGCGACTTCACTTTCACTAGAGCTCCCTTATTGTCTCCAACGAGGAGCTTTACGTCCCTTAGAATCCAAATGCCAGAAGTTTTGTCAGTATTATACCCCATTGAGTTTTCATCAACCTTTTGTGGACTTGTTGAAGAATTGTTCTAAATTTGGCATGACTAATGTGCTCATGCCTCACCATGACCAAACCTAGCAATCTGTCTAACTGTTGAGAAGTTTTATCTTTACCACTGTGTTAGCGCTTCCCTCTTCCCATAACATTGTACATCCAGATTGAAGCCGAGGCTGAAGTGTATTCAACAAGGAAGGCTGCTTAAATGCAATTTGCATTAAGTAATAGTAACCAAAGCATGAATGTTCAAGTCTGCAAACAATTGTTGGAAATTCCCTGGTAGTTTAAAAAAAATTATTGATTTATGATGTAGAGAACCTGAAATCAACCTGTTGTTGTGAACTGAAATCTGAAGAGTCATATGGACTCAACGTTAACTCCGTTTCTCTCTCCACAGATGCTGTCAGATTGAGTTTTCCGGCATTTTCTCTATTATTTCAGATTTCCAGCATCCGCAATATTTTGCTTTTAACTAAATTATTTAATTTATTCACTTAAGAAATAAGAGCAGAAGTAGACCATATGGTCCCTCAAGCCTGCTCTGCCATTCAATAATTTCAAGGCTGATCATGATCTTCAACTCCGCTTTCCCACCTGAGTACCATATCCCTTAATTTCCTGAGACTAAAACCTATTTTAGCTTGGAAAATATGAAATGATTGAGCATTCAGAAACCTTTGGGGTAGAGAATTCTAGAGATTCTCAATCCTTTGAATGAAGACATTTTTCCATTTCAGCCTTAAATGATTGACCCCTTATCCTGAGGCTATGCTCCCATGTTCTAGATTTCCCAGACATGGGGAAACAACCTCTCAGCTTCTACCCTGTTAAGCCCCTTCAGAATCTTGTTTGTTTCAATGAGATCACTTCTCATTCTTCTGAACTTGAGAGAATAAAACCCAGTTTACTTGGGCCCTCATCATAGGACAACAATTTCATCCCAGGAACAATCTAGTGAATCTTTGCTGTACTGCCTCCAAGGCAAGTATTGCCTTTCTTAAATGTGGAGACCAAAACTGGACACATTATTCCAGGTATGGCCTTGCCAAAACCCTGTACAATTGTAGCAAAACTTATTTATTCTTGTACTGCAATCCCCTTGAAATAAAGGCCATTATGCCATTTGCTGCCTTAATTGCTTGCTGGATCTTATGCTAACATATTTGTGCTCTTGTGTTATAACTTTGCGTTCCTTATGAGTACACCCAACTCTCTGAGCATAAACCTCTAATGTTTCATGCCATTTTCTATTCTTAGGACCAAAGTGAATAAGCTCACTTCTCCACATCTACCACCTTGTTGCGTGTGCAACTTGTCAACATCTCTTTGCAGCCTTTGTGTCCTCCTCACAGCTTCCATTCTTCCCCCAGCTTTATATAGTCAGCAAACTTAGATACAATCTGTATCAATGACTTAGAGTAATGTAAGTAACTGGGGCCCCAGCACTGATTCTTGCGGCACTCTACTAGTTACAGTCTGCCAAATTGAAACTGTCTCATTTTATCTCTACTGTCTGTTTCCCATCTGTGAACCAGTCCTCTCTCCATTTATTACCTCCAACTTTGAGTCATTATTTGACGTATTGGCCATTTTAAAAATTCATTCACAGGATGTGGGTGTTGCTGGCTAAGCCAGCATTTATTTCCCATCCTTAATTGCTCTTGAGAAGGTGGTGGTGAGCTGCTGCCTTGAGCCCCTGCAATCCATGTAGCGTAGGTACACCCACAGTGCTGTTATACAACTGAGTGGCTTGCTAGGCCATCCCAGAGCATTTAAGAGTCCGCCACATTGCTGTGGATTACATGTAGGCCAGACCAGGTAAGAACAGCAAATTCCCTTCCCTATAGGGCATTAGTGAACCAGATGGATTTTTACGACAATCAACAATGGTTTCATGGTCATCATTAGACTTTTATTGCCAGGTTTTTATTGAATTCAAGCTTCACCATCTGCTGTTGTGGAATTCTCTAGAGCATTACCCTGGATTACTGAATCCAGTAATCACTGGATTACTCGTCCAGTGATAATACCACTATGCCACCACCTCCGCAGTGAGTTGTGGCACCTTATCAAATGTCATTTGGAAACCCAAGTATACTACATCTAGTAGTTCCCTTTTCATCTACCCTACTAGTTATATCCTCCAAAAAAAACACTAATAAATTTGTTGGACACTTTCCCTTTTTTAAAACTGTGTTCACTTTGGTATGATTTTCTAAATCCGTTGTTAAGACTTTCTTAATAGATTCCAGTGTTTTCCAAATGTCTGACTTCAGAGTCACCAGCCCTCCTTTCCCTGTTTTTAGCTTTTGCCTTTTGATAGCTTTAATGTTTTTCCATCTGTTTACTTCAGTTTGATGCCAAGTTTGTCGTGTTAGATCCAAATCCTTCATTATAACATTCTTCAGTAAAAGATGACTTTTGAAAACATTTTCTGGCTACAATGTCTTTAAATTTCCTAGTAAAGAGCTAATATTTATTTATTAAAATCCTATTCATGATGAGCACTTCGCTATAATGTGCAATGCATGGTTCACAGTGGCAGTTTTATAGATGATCTAGTGTATCTAAACATCTACTTAAAGTAAGTCATTCCTTTTTCTCAATAAAAAGCAAACCCTGAGGTGACTGCAACTGGTACTAAGTATATGAAGGGCACCAGACTTTGACAAATAAAGTTTTAATACCTAGACTGTTTCTTCTTAGGCTCAGGTTTCTTTTTTTTTAAAAAAAAACTTGCATTTATTTAATCATCTCAAGTTGTCATAAAGTGCTGTTATGCCTTCTAGTTCCCAGAAGTTTGAAATATCTCACTTTTAGATTCAAAATGTTGGAACTTCATAATGTGTTTCTTGCAGCTCTCTATGTGGCTGGTTGACAGATACGTCGTTGCTAGGCATGTGACTGCAGCATGACAGTCAATGTGGCACCCTGGATATACATTCACATAACAGTTAGTTCCTAACTCTTTATAAATGATATAACAATATGTGCTATACAGCCAATGAAGAACATTTGAAGTGCAGCTCTTGTAATTCAGGAAATGCAACAACCAGTTTGTACAAGCAAACTCCTTAAACAGCAGTAAGACAATGAATGGCCAGATAATATGTTCTTACTGATACTAGTTGGATAAATATTGGCCAGGACTCCCCTCCCAACCCCAACCTTAATTGCCGTGGGATCTTTTGCATCTACCTGAGAGGGCAGATGGAGCCTTGGTTTAACTTCTCACCTGAAAGACTGCATCTTTAAAAAGGTTGGGAGGGACAGGCCAAAAAATTATGGGCCAGTCAGTCTGATTTGGGTGGTGGGCAAATTATTGGAAACAATTCTGAAACACATGATAAATGGTCACTTAAAGGCACGGATTGATCAGGGATAGTCAGCATGGTTTTGTTAGGGGAAGATTATGTCTTACTAACAAGGAGGAGTGATGAGGGTAGTGTAGTAGATGTAATCTACATGGATTTCAGTAAAGCATTTGACAAGGTCCCACATGGTAGACTGGTTAGGATAATGAGATTTCAAGGGATACAGGGCAAGGTGTCAGGTTGAATCTAAAATTGGCTCAGTGACAAGAAGCAAAGGATAATGGTCGATGGATGTTTTTGTGAATGGAAAACAGTTTCCAATGGTGTTCCAAAGGGCTCAGTGTAGTGGCCCTTGCTGTTTGTTGTATGTATTAATGATTTACCCTTAGATGTGGGAGGCATGATTGGGAAATTTGCAAATGACACACAAATTGGCCGTGTAGTTGATAGTGAAGAGAATAGCTATCAACTCCAGAATGATATCAATGGTTTGGCTGAGTGGGCGGAGAATGGCAAATGGAATTCAATCTGGACAAGTGTGAGGTAATGTATTTGGAGAAGGCAAACAAAGCAGGGGAATTACTCAACAGGAAGTTATTGAGAGGGGTTTAGGAATTGAGACACCTTGGAGTACATGTCCACAGGTCCTTGAAGGTGACAGGACAGGTGGAGAAGGTGGTCAAGAACGCATATGGAATGCTTTCCTTTATTGGGTGAGGTATTGAATATGAAAGCAGGGATGTAATGATAAAACTGTAAAACACTGGCTAGACCACAGCTGGAATTTTGTGTACAGTTCTGGTCACCATATTACAGGAAGGACATAATTGCTCTGTGGAGAGAGTACACAGCTTTGCAAGAATGTTGCCAGCGCTTGAAAATTGCAGCTATGTGGAGAGATTTGGATAGGCTAGGGTTGTTTTTGTTAGAACAGAGGAGACTAAGGGGTGACCTAATTGAGGTGTACATAATTGAGGGGCCTAGATAGTGTAGCCAAGAAAGACTTGTTTCCTTGAGGGGTCTAATACCAGGGGACATAGATTTAAGGTGATTGGTAGAAAGATTAGACGGGGCATGAGGAAAAGCTTTTTCACCCAGAGAGTGGTGGGCGCCTGGAATTCACTGCCTAAATTGGTGGTTGAGACTGAAACGCTCAGCCCATTTAAAAGGTACCTGGATCTGCATCTGAAGTACTGTAACTTGCAAGGCTACGGACCAGATGCTGGAAAGCGGGATTAAAATGAGTGGCTAGTTTCTTCTTATCATTTTGGCTGGTGCTGAAATGATAGGCTGAATGGCCCATTTCTGCAACGTAACTTTTCTGTGGTTCGACAGTGTAGCACTTCTTCAGTATTACATTGGAGTGTCAGCTTTGATTTTTATGCGCATGACCTTATATGACACAAGCACGAGTGCTATCAATGAGCCATGGCTGATGCCTGTAATCTGGTAAGGGTGTCTATACACTATTTCATTCATTAAATGTGTAAAAGTAGATTGCATAACTGTTCAATTCTGATGTTACATAAATTGCAGTACGGTTCAATTTCTTTCAGTACATTTTGTGACAGAGGTGTGTCACTAAACTTACAACTTATATTTGTAATATAACTTTTCCTCCTAAACTGCTACTGTGCAGCAGTTGATCAAGTGCTGTGCACTTAATTATTACAGCTGAGCACATCTTGATGGTTAACTGAGGTTTACTGCCATAAGCAAAGAACTGTAGACTCCCCCACGACGGGAAATTAATGGATTAATCAGGTGGAATTAACAGCTGAAATTCACTTGTCAGTTACTGGAGCCTGAAGCTATTTGTCTTTCCCGCTTCTACTCCTCCCCTACCCTCCTGCTCGCTGCTTCCCACTTCCCTCCCTGACTCTCCCACACCCTCCCTTGCTCCCTTCCTCCCTTCCTCATTCTTGCTGGCCATCTCCCAAGCCCTCGCTCACAGTGAGGGTTCAGGAGAAGAGGCAACAAGCAGGAAGGTAGGGGAGGGAAGCAGTGACGGAGCAAGGTGCCAAGCGACAGGGTCGGGGAAGGAGGTGGTGAGCTGCAGGGTCCGCTGTAGTATTGTGGACAATTCTGGATACTACACTTTAGAAAGCACACCAATGCCTTGGAGAGGGTACAAAGGAGTTTTATTAGAATTATGTCAGGGGTTTCAGTTATCTGGAGAAACTAGAGAAGCTGGCATTGTTCTTCCTGGAGCAGAGAAGAATAAAGGGAAATTTAATTTGTTATTTTGTTGGTGTCATCCTCTGGAAGGTTGACTGCTTTGGATCTTCACCTCTGTCTGCCCTGTGCTGCCCTTGCATATTCCACATAGGTCAACTGCATCCAGTCCATTATATCAGTCATTCAATTTCTCCTCTGCTTCCCCCTCTGACATTTTCTGTTGATCTTCTCCTATGATAGGTCTGACTGCTGTCTGCTCTAATAATGTGACTGAAGCATTGTATCTTCCTCTCTTTGATGTTATGTACTAATTTCCTCTCTTATCCAGCCATTTCCAGCACTTCCTCTTTAGCCTTTCTGCCTCTGTAGGATATGCAGAATGTCCTTCGAATGCATTCAGCTTATCAATAGTCTCTTTGTTTGATGTCTACATCTGAGGCATATAACACAGATGGCAAAATGTAGCACCTCGGCATTTTTTTGCTAACATTTCCTAGCTCAGCTGGCTAGATGCTATGTGTGTGATGCAGAATGACATCAACTGTACTGGCTCAATCCCCATACCGGCTGTGGTAGTTCATTGGAGTCCTGCCTCCTTGTTTTGCTCCACGCTTAGTGATGCCACTCAGACTATATATAAACAATTATGCGCCTCTAATGCAGAGAGATGCTTATGGTCCTTTGTGGACTATGGCTATTTACTTGCTGTTTGAGGAATAGTCTCTTTGTACGCTTGTCAGCCACACATCCATGTCAGCATAGTATGGACAAGGATCATTGGTCTCCCATTGCTAGGTAACCCTTATGCCTCCAAGGAGCTGGTGGTGCACTCCATTGGGCCTTGGGATCTTGCCTTGTCTGGTGTGAGAGGAGCAGCAACTTTGCAAGATGCTGGACTGGTGGTCAAGGCAGAAGAACTCACTACTCAGAGTCAAGGTCAGAAGGCACAACAGCACAATTTGTGACACATTCAGGACAGCAGGGCAGAGTCATAATGCATAAGGACAAATGTGCAGTCACCTTTGAAGAGTCAGGGTAGCTGCCAAGTATCACACTTGGTTAGTCATGGAATCTCATAGCATAGACAGTGCAGTGCAGTAGGCAGATCTGGTCCCCCTGTGGAGATGTCTACTGTAAATAGGAACAGGGAAGAAGAGGACTTGCTAGGAAGTAGGAATAGCCATGTGAATAAAAATTTGATAAAGGTGTTCAAAATTGAGGGGGTTTGATGAAGTAGATAAGGAAGAAATGTTTCCATTGCAACGATGGTTGACAAATCCACAAAGATGAAGGGAGATTGTTTTGCTCAATGAGTTGTTATAGTTTGGAATGTGCTGGTGGAAGCAGATTCAACAGTAACTTCCAAAAGTGAATTGGATCTCTACTTAAAAAGGAAACATTTGAAGGGCTATGGGAAGAGTAAGGGACTGGAACTAATTGGATACCTCTTTGGAAAAGAGGTCCTGAAAGCAGAATATAGGGAGCTAGGAAATAAATTAAAAAGCAGGATCTCAAATGTACTAACCTGAGGATTACTCCCAGTACCACCACATGCTAGCAAGGTCAGGAATAGGAGAATAGACCAGATGAATGCGTCCCTGGAGAGATGGTGTAGGAGGGAGGGATTTAGATTCCTGAGGCATTGGGACCGATTCTGGGGAAGATGGGACCTGTTACAAATTGGACAGGTTGCACCCCCAGCAGGACAGGGACCAATATCCTTGCAGGGATAGTTGCTCATACTATGGGGTAGGATTGAAACTGCAGTGGCAGGGCGATGGGAACTTGAACAAGGAGATGCAAGAGGGAAACAAAGATAGCAATTAAAAGCAAAAGTAGAAAGCAAAAGTGGAAGGCAGAGGAAACCAGGGCTAGCAACAAATAGGGCCATAGTACAAAAAAAAGTGCAAAAATGTTGAGACAAGTCTAAAGGCACTGTATCTGAATGTATGGAGCATATACAATAAGGTAGACAAATTAACAGTGCAAGTGGTTGTAAATGGGTACAATATGATTGCGATTATGGAGACATGGCTGCACGGTGACCAAGGCTGGGAACTCAATATCCAAGGGTGTTTGATATTTAGGAAGGGCAGACAAAGAAAAAGGAGGTGGGGTGGTGTTGTTTATGGATGAAATCAGTGCCATAGTGAAAAAGGCTATTGACTCAGAAAATCTAGATGTAGAATCAATCTGGCTGGATCTAAGAAGTAACAAAGGGTGGAAAATATTAGTGGGAGTTGTCTATAGGCCTCCAAACAGTAGTGGATGGCATTAAGCAGGAAATTATAGATGCACATAACAAGGGTGCTACAATAATCATGAGTGATTTTAAGCTGCAAACAGACTGGGCAAACCAAATTAGCAATAATACTGTCGTGAATGAATTTCTGGAGTGTGTACGTGATGGTTTTTTAGACCAGTATGTCAAGGAACCAACTAGGGAGCAGGCTATCCTAGATTTGGTATTGTGCAATGAGAAGGTGTTCATTAACAACCGTGTTGTGTGGGGTCCTTTAGGGAACAGTGACCATAACATGATAGAATTCTTTAGGTTGGAAAGTGAAGTTGATCCAAAACTAGGGTCCTAAATCTAAACAAAGGAAACTACGAAGGTATGAGGAGTGAGTTGGCTACTTCATTAAAAGGCATGATGGTGTCTTTAATATTTAAGGGATGAATGTATGCATTGCAACAGTTATGCATTCCTGTTTGGTGCAAAAATACAACAGGAAAATTGTTCCAACCATGGCTAACAAAAGAAATTAAGGATAGTATTAGATCCAAAGAGGAGTCATATAGTTGCTAGAAAAAAATAGCAAACCTGAGAATTGGGAGCAGTTTAGAATTCAGCAAAGGGGGACCGAGAATGATCAAGAGGGGAAAAATAGAGTATAAGAGTAAACTTGCAAGGAACATAAAAGCTTCTATAAGTATGTAAAAAGATTAGTGAAGACCAACGCAGGTCCCTTACAGTCTGAAGAGGGAGAATTTATAATGGGGAACAAGGAAATGGCAGAGCAATTAAACAACTACTTTAGTTCTGTCTTTACGGAAGAAGACACAAATAACTTCCCAGAAATGCTAGGGATCCAAGGATCTAAAGATTTTTGTTTTTATTCACTCATGGGATGTGGGCGTCATTGGCAAGGCCAGCATTTATTGCCCATCCCTAATTGCCCTCAAGAAGGTGGTGGTGAGCTGCCACCTTGAACCGCTGCAGTCTGTGGTAGAGGTACACCCATGGTGCGGTTTGGGAGGGAGTTCCAGGATTTTGACCCAGTGACAGTGAGGGAATGGCGATATGTTTCCAAGTCGGGATGGTGAGTGGCTTAGAGGCAAACTTCTAGGTGGTGGTGTCCCCATGTATCTGCTGTCATTGTCCTTCTAGATGGTAGAGTTTGTGGGTTTGGAAGGTGGAGGCGGAATTGGAGGAAATTGGTATTAGTAAAAAAAAAATAGTGCTGGAGGAATTAACGAGACTGAAAGCCAATAAATCCCCAGGACCTGATGATCTACATCCCAGGGCACTGAAGGAGGTGGCCAAGGAAATAGCGGATGCGTTTGTTGTCATATTCCAAAATTCTGTAGATTCTGGAACAGTCCTGGCATATTGGAGGGTGACAAATGTAACCCCACTATTTAAAAAAGGAGGGAAAAAACAGCGAATTGTAGACTGGCTAGCCTAACATCTGTAGCAGGGAAAATACTAGAGTATATTATAAAGGATGTGATAACAGGACACTTAGAAAATATCAATGGGATTAGACAAAGTCAACATGGATTTATGAAAGGGAAATTATGTTTGACAAATCTGCTGGAGTTTTTTTTAAGGATGTAACTAGCAGAATAGATAAGGGAGAACCAGTGGATGTGGCGTATTTGGATTTTCAGAAAACTTCTGATAAAGTTCCACATAAGAGGTTAGTGTGTAAAATTAAAGCACATGGGATTGGAGGTAATATATTGGCATGAATTGAGAATTGGTTAACAGGCAGGAAACTAAGTAGGAATAACTGAGTCATTTTCAGAGTGGCAGGCATTGACTAGTAGGTACCGCAGGGATTAGTGCTTGGGTCCCAGCTATTCACAATACATAGCAATAATTTGGAAGAGGGAACCAAATATAATATTTCCAAGTTTGCTACGACACAAAATTAGGTGGGAATGCGAGTGGTGAGGACGATGTTAAGAGGCTTCAAGGTGATCTAGACAAGTTGAGTGAGTGGGCAAATGCAGTATAACGTGGATAACAGTGAAGTTGTCTGCTTTGGTAGGAAAAACAGAATGGCATAGTATTATTTAAATGGCGATAGAGTGGGGAATGATGTGCAAAATGGTCTGGGGTGTCCTTGTACACCAGTCACTGAAAGCAAGCATGCAGGTGCAGCAAGCAGTTAAGGCAAATGGTTTGCTGGCCTTCATTGCGAGATGGATATGGTCTTGAGGACAGGAGCATGGATGTCTGTCTGAATCTGTATAGGGCCTTGGTGAGACCACACCTGGAGTATTTTGTGCAGTTTTGGTCTCCTTAGCTAGTAAAGGATATACTTGCTGTAGAAGGAGTGCAGCGAAGGTTCACCAGTTTGATTTCCTGGGGTGGCAGGATGGTCACATGAGGAGAGATTAGGCCGACTAGGCCTGTATTCACTGGAGTTTAGAAGAATGAGAGGAGCTAGAGGATCAGACATATTGAATGGTGGAGCAGACTTGAAGGGCCAAATGGCAACTACCTCCTATTTTCTATGTTTCTATGCCCCAAATGCCAGTCCTGCTGCGCTCTGATTCTGTGGACATGCAGCCTAATGTCTTCACATGAACTGAACATTCAAAAGTAAATTGATCTGTCAGATTTGGTGTATTGTAGCACAGATGAATGTCAAATCCTACACAATATACAACAATTATTATATTGGAAATTCAAATATGTATCCTCCTGTTAGTATAGGGATCAGGTTAATCTCTTTTTATTTCTCACCTGTTTTGGGCTGACAGACATGCCCAAGTCTGATATTATCCAAATTACAGCAATCAACACCGTGATACAATAGTACAATATTGAAATGTAACAACTCGCGCCTGTCAGAGTAATCAAAGATTAAGTTAGGCATAGTTCCCTGAGCTAACACTTTTTCTAAAGTGTAAAGTTGTTGGATAGTACATTTAATCCCATCACAAGTTCAGTATTGATAATAAAAGTAGGTTGATTCTTGATGTTAATCGAAAGAATTTAGATCATCGCAACTGTAACTTATGTTTTTGCTGGGCTTTACTTTATAAGATGAGAGCAAAGCTTATGCTGGATGCCAGAGATTGTTTTTCAGATTTGACCATCTGAACTTTACATTCTTAAAGTATTTCTGCTGTTTCCAACATTAAGTCTCTTGCTTTTGTGATGACAGTATAAGATCATGCAACCGTTCCCTTTCTCATAAATTGGCCACTGTGCTGTGGGAACATTCTTCTACTTCAGGTGATCTGGTTTTTTGCCTTGAAGGTGTCCACATTAATTTATTATCCTTGTTTTCTTCGTTCTTCATCTTTCCTTTGCTTTGCTAACGTTGCATATACTTCAGGCCTATGTGGCTGCTATGCTGCATTCTTTGGAAGCGAAGCTAGTAAATTAGTTGTTGCTATACAATTAAGTCTCTTACTTCCTTTTAAACTGAACAGTTAACCCTTTGGCCTTTTCATGAACACTTTGTTAACGTTCAGAAAACTTTGAAAGCTTTCTAGAGCTTTCAAACAGCTAATTTAAAAAAAAACACCTGAAATCTAGCATTCTAAGTTTGGATGGGCAAAGTGTGATGTTACATACCTCAAGTGACCAGGTGGTCAGTTTCATCAACATGGATCTCTTTCAAGTATGCCATTCAACCAACAGAAAACAGAGCCCACAAGAACCATTGATGTTTAAACATGCAATCCTCTCTGCTTCAACTGTTCCCTGCTTCAACTATTGTGTAAAAAAAGCTTTTTCAAGAGCGTTTGCCTTCTCTTTTTGTGGTAACCAACTGAGGAGACTGACTAGAGGAGGGTCAGTTCAAACTACCTCACCTGGTCTGTTCCTGATCTTAACAGACTAATAACCTGAGGGTAATAAACTTGTGGAATAAGGTACAGGGAAGACCACTGAAGTGAAAGACTGGCAGATAGTGTTGAGATCGATTTAAAATGGCTGGGCTAGTTGGGTCACAAACCCATTTCCAGATTCGTAAAATTCTTGGTATATTTGAGGTGCAGCTAAGAAAACGGGCTATGCTGACATATTTTGCATATTAACCCAAAAGTATTGTGTAAGTTAGTTGTCCAGGTGCAGTAATTATTTCTTATATCTTGTGAAGCTTGTTGTCAAATTGAAGTATGACAAATTAGAAAATTATTCCTTGATTTGACTATTGAGTCTGTTCATCTGAGACTAAAATGTTGTTGTGTTTCTTAATTCTCCCTCTTTTGTCAGACACCGCTAAATTCACCACAAAATTTAAAATTTGCTCACAAAGATGTGCATTTGATTTTATGTTTGCCTTTTTTAAAATACGAGATGATCTGGTTGTGCTTATGTAAAAGGCATTCTTAAAGACGCTATATACAGGTCGAATATCCATAATCCAAAATCCTTGGGGTCAGTCGTTTTTCAGATTTCAGATAATTTTGGATTTCCAGCTACTGCGTTTATATAAAAAAAAATTCATAGGATGTGGACGTGCTGGCTAGGCCAGCATTGATTGCCCAGCCCTAATTGCCCTTGAGAAGGTGGTAGTGAGCTGTTGCCTTGAGCCATTGCAGTCC
Organism: Cetorhinus maximus; assembly: GCF_964194155.1. Classification (NCBI taxonomy): domain Eukaryota; kingdom Metazoa; phylum Chordata; class Chondrichthyes; order Lamniformes; family Cetorhinidae; genus Cetorhinus; species Cetorhinus maximus. The sequence goes on along the minus strand of NC_135890.1, from coordinate 49,106,623 downwards.
ATGTGGTGTAGGTACACCCATGATGCTGTTAGAGAGTGAGTTTTAGGGTTTTTACCCAGTGGCAGCGAAGTGGAGGCAATGACGTCGTGGTGGTGTTGCTGGACTAGTAATCCAGAGTCCCAAGGTAATGGCTGGGGACCTGGGTTTGAACCCTGTCACGGCAGATGGCAGAGTTTGAATTCAATAAAAAATCTGGAATTAAAAAACTAATGATGACCATGAAACCATTGTCGATTGTTGTTTTTTTAAAAAAAGAACAACAACAACAAACCCATCTGGCTCACTAATGTCCTTTTAAGGAAGGAAATCTGCTGTCGTTACCTGGTCTGGCCTACATGTGACTCCAGACCCACAGCAATGTGCTTGACTCTTAAATGCTCTCTGAAATGGCCTGGCAAGCCACTCTGTGTGTCACACAAAGTCTCCGGACAAAAAAACCAGACGGACCACCCGACATCGACCTAGGCACTGACAACGACAAAGACAAACTTGCCCCTGTCGACCTTGCAAAGTCCTCCTTGGTAACATCTGGGGGCTAATGCCAAAATTGGGAGAGCTGTCTCACAGACTAGTCGAGCAACAGCCTGACATAGTCATCTTCATGGAATCATACCTTACAGACGATGTCCTATACCCATCCCTGAGTTTGTCCTGTCCCACTGGCAGGACAGACCCAGCAGGACTGGCGGCACAGTGGTATAGAGTTGGGAGGGAGTCGCTCTGGGAGTCCTCAACATCGACTCCGAACCCTCATGGCATCAGGTCAAACATGGGAAAGGGAACCCCCTGCTGATTATCACGTACTGCCCTCCCTCAGCTGATGAACCAGTGCTCCTCCACGTTGAACACCACTTGGGGGAAGCACTGAGGGTGGCAAGGGCGCAGAATGTACTCTGGGTGGGGGACTTCGTTGTCCATCACCAGGAGTGGCTCGGTAGCATCACTACTGACCGAGCTGGCCGAGTCCTAAAGGACATAGCTGCTAGACTGGGTCTGCAGCAGGTGGTGAGGGAACCAAAAAGAGGGAAAAACATACTTGACCACATCCTCACCAACCTGCCTGCCGCACTTGCATCTGTCCATGACGGTATCGGTAGGAGTGACCACTGCACAGTGTTTGTGGAGACCAAGTCCTGCCTTCACATTGAGGATACCCTCCATCGTGTTGTGTAGCACTACCACCATGCTAAATGGGATAGATTTTGAACAGACCTAGCAACTCAAGACTGGGCATCCATGAAGTGCTGTGGGCCATCAGCAGCAGCAGAATTGTATTTGAACTCAGTCTGTAACCTCATGGCCTGGCATATCCCCCACTCTCGCATTATCATCAAGCTAAGGGATCAACCCTGGTTGAAGGAAGTGTGCAGGAGGGCATGCCAGGAGCAGTACCAGGCATACCTAAAAATGAGGAGCTTACCTGGTGAAGCTATAAGACAGGACTACTTTCATGTCAAACAGCATAAGCAGCAAGTGATAGATAAAACTAAGCGATCCCACAACTAACGGATCAGATCTGAGCTCTGCTGTCTTATCGCATCCAATCGTGAATGGTGGTGGACAGTTAAACAACTCACTGGAGGAGGAGACTCCACAACAGCACATCAGTGCAAAAGATAAGGTTGAAGCATTTGCTACAACTTTCAGCCATAAGTGTTGTGTGGATGATTCATCTCGGCCTCCTCCTGAGGTCCCCAGCATCACAGATGACAGTCTTCAGCCAATTCAGTTCTGACCACATGATATCAAGAAACAGCTGAAGGCTTTGGATACTGCAAAGGCTATGAGCCCTGACACTATTTTGGCAATAGTACTTGTGCTCCAGGACTTGTCGTGCCCTTAGCCAAGCTGTTCCAGTACAACTACAAAACTGGCATCTACCTGGCTACGTGGAAAATTTCCCCGGTATGTCCTATACACAAGAAGCAGGACAAATCCAACCCAGCCAATTACTGCCCCATCAGTCTACTCTTGATCATCAGTAAAGTAATGGAAGGGGTCATCAACAGCGCTATGAAGCGGCACTTGCTTAGCAATAACCTGCTCACTGATGCCCAGTTTGGGTTCTGCCAGGGCCACTCAGCTCCTGACATAACATAAGAAATAGGAACAGGAGTAGACCATTCGAGCCTGCTCTGCCATTCAATAAGATCATGGATGATCATCTTGTGTTTTGATTTCCACATCCCCATTCAACCCCAATAACCTTAGATTCACTGCCTTCACCATCTTCTGAGGTAGAGTGTTCCAAAGTCGCACAACCCTCAGAAAAACTTTCTCCCCATCTCTGTTCTAAAAGGGCGACCCCTAATTTTAAAACACCGTCCCCTAGTTCTGGACTCACCCGCAAGAGGAAACATCTATTCGACATCTACCTTGTCAAGGCCGTTCAGGACCTTGTATACTTCAATCAAATCACCCCTCACTCTTCTAAACTCCATTGGAAACAAGCCCTGTCTGTCCGACCTTTCCCCATAAGACAGCCCACTCATTTCGGGTATCAATCTAGTAAACCTCCTTTGAATCACCTCCAATGCATTTACATCCATCCTTAAATATGGAGACCAAAACTGCACATAGTATTCGAGGTGCGGTCTTACCAAACCCCTGTGTAACTGAAGCATAACACTTACCTTTTATGTTCGGTTGTTATGACACAGCAGATGGTAAAGGCTGAGTTATTTAAACGCCAGAGGGAAACTTGAACAACTGTCATAACCTATATTTTCAATTGGTATGTTTGAGATGCAGCTCTGAATTCAGGAATAAAACCACCAAGCCTCAAATTATTTTTAATATAAAACTAAATTAAAATTTCTTAATTTAACAACTAAGTAAACACATACACATGTCTACAAATTACTACCATAACTTTTAAACAAATCCCCAAATTAATTGCAGGTAAATCGTCACTAAGGCAACAATAACCCATAGACTTTAAACAGACACCAGGCAAAGCACATTTGACCTTACAAATTCAAAATGAGGTTCCTTACAATTTGGTTCCTTTGCACAGTTGAGGGTTACAGGCTGGTTAGACCTTAAATGCCTCTGACCCCCACACACATTCCTTTCTGTTTATACCTAGCTTCCCCTTTGAATGTAAATTTTCCATTGTATTACTAGGTTTTTGTTAAATTTTACCTCTCCTAACAATTGTTTCATTCCACCAATCTTATTAGTAACCTGATAAAAATAAACACATTGTTTGGTGCCTTCTAACTAGGTGCAAGATTTCATCCATTCCTTTGAATGATTTATTCAACGAATGTAAATGTACCCTTTACCTTCAATCCTTACTTACTGTCTACCCAATTAACATCTCAAACTACTATACATTGAGACACAAACCCTACTACAATGCCAATTTAAAAATAATTTTCAATAACATTATAGACATTAATATCTTTTCATGACATCAATCCCTCTCGTAATAAAGGATATTCCTGAGCCTTCTTAATTACTTACCTCATTAGAACCTTGGTTCAAACATGGATAGAAGAACTTAACTGGTGAGGTGAGTGACTGCCTTTGACATCACGGCCACCTTTGACCGAGTGTGGCATCAAGGAGCTCTAGCAAAACTGGAGTCAATAGGAATCAGAGGGCAAACTCTCCACTGGTTGGAGTCATAGCTAGCACAAATGAAAATGGTGGTGGTTGTTGGAGGTCTATCATCTCAGCTCCAGGACATCACTGCAGGACTTCCTCAGGGTAGTGTCCTAGGCCCAACCCATCTTCAGCTGCTTCATCAATGACCCTCCTGTAATAAGGTCAGAAGGGGGGATGTTCGCTGCTGATTGCACAAAGTTCAGCATTTGCAATGACTCAGATACTGAAGCAGTCCATGTCCAAATGCAGCAAGACCTGGACAATATCCAGGCTTGGGCTGACAAGTGGCAAGTAACATTCGAGCCACACAAGTGCCACGCAATGACCATCTCCGACAAGAGAGCATCTAACCACCGCCCCTTGAAGCTCAATGGCATTACCATCACTGAATCCCCACACTATCAACATCCTGGAGGTTAACATTGACCAGAAACTGAACTGGACTAGCCATATAAATACTGTGGCTACAAGAGCAGGCCAGAGGCTAGGAATCCTGTGACAAGTAACTCACCTCCTGACTCCCCAAAGCCTGTCCACCATCTACAAGTCACAAGTTAGGAGTGTGATGGAATACGCTCTCCACTTGCCTGGATGAGTGCAGCTCTCGCAACACTCAAGCAGCTTGATACCATCCAGGTCAAAGCAGCACACCTGATTGGCACCACATCCACAAACATTCACTCCCTCCACCACCAATGCACAGTAGCAGCAGTGCATATCATCTACAAGATGTGCTACAGGAATTCACCAAGCCTCCTTCGACAGCACCTTCCAAACCCACGACCACTACCACCTAGAAGGACAAGGACAGCAAATCGATGGGAACACCACCACCTGAAGTTCTCCTCCAAGTCACGCACCATCCTGACTTGGAATTATATCGCCATTCCTTCACTGTTGCTGGGTCAAAATCCTGGAATTCCCTTCCTAACAGCACTGTGGATGTACCTACACATGGATTGCAGCGGTTCAAGAAGGCAGCTCATCACCACCTTCTTGAAGGATGGGCAATAAATGCTGGCCTAGCCAGTGAAGCCCACATCCATGAATGAATTTTTAAAAAAAAGGAACGGTGATATGTTTCCAAGTCATGGCAGTGAGTGGCTTGAAGGGGAGCTTCCAGGTGGTGGTGTTACCATGTATCTGCTGCCTTTGTCCTTCTAGATTGTAGTGGTCGCGAGTTTGGAAAGTGGTGCCTAAGGAGCCTTGGTAAGTTTCTGCAGTGAGTCTTGCAGATGGTATACACTGCCAATGTTTGTCGGTGGTGGAGGGAGTGAATGTGGATGGGGTGCCAATCAAGCGGACTGCTTTCTCCTGGACAGTGTCGAGCTTCTTGAGTGTTGTTGGAGAAAGCAGCCTGCTTGATTGGCACCCCATCCACATTCACTCCCTCCACCACCGACGCACAGTGACAGCAGTCTCTCATCCAGGCAAGTGGAGAGTATTCCATCACATTCCTGACTTGTGCCTTGTAGATGGTGGACAAGCTTTGGGGAGCTAGGAGGCAAGTTATTCTTGTATAGGTCTCGGCCTACTTGCACTATAATAGCCCAAGGCTAGGCTAGCTATACTCTAAAGTAAATAAAATGGCTAGAAAACTAATATGTATCACTAAATAATAAATACAGGGTTCCTGTAATGAGCTCCCACCTGTGGCGTTATCTCTGATCCTGCTGGGAGGAGGGGGTTCCGAGTGTATTTGTACAGACAAACAACTAGACTTTCTGTGATAAAGGTCTAGTGCAGTCGGCGAGGTTCGTGTTGGCTCGGGTCAGGGACTTGCTGCGCTAAAGGTCAATGAGATTCAAAAAAAAAAGTTCCGTTTGTGGATATTTGGTTTTTGGATTTATGGATAAAGGATACTCGACCTGTAAATGCTAACTCTTGTGCAAGTAAGAGAAAAACCGCAGATGGTTTAATCATTCACCTTTGTGCTAGCTCTGTATCTCTTGCTGCTCACTCTGCTTACTTTCTCTTGCCCCTCCTTTCTTTCAGAAGACTGGGAAGTGGGAGACTATTTATCAGGGGAATTAAATTGCTGCAGCCTCATTGTAATAATTGATATCAGTAAGTAATAATTATATAAAAGAAGGTAAGCATTTTGCTTGGAACAAATTAGAAGGGTCACCTAGCAAGATTTGCTCGATATCTGGCGTAGTGTTGTACTTTTAATGCATGTGAGAATGCCATTAAGTTGCAACTGAGGTCGTTTCTATGTTGAATGAAGTCTCAGAACCCTTTCCCATTGCCCTGATTTACTTTTCCTAGCTCCAGATTGTATTGCCTGCTTATGTCTCAATTCACATCATTTGATTTGGCACAAGTCAAGATGACTTGAGTGTGAATATATTGTTTTCACAGCAGCTTGGTTTTCCAGTTTGAGAAATGTATGACACTACAGCACTAATTGTAACAGTAGGTACCAGTAAACAAATTTGCAAGAGATGTATTTTTTAAAAAAATGTACATCCTTATTAACACAAGCACAGAAGAAGCAGTCTTTTAGTGACTGTGACTCTTATAGCAAATTCTCTTTCATATGATCTGGATTAAACAATTTGTCATGAGCAATCCTCATGTTTGGCATTGAACTTGACTGCCTGAATCAGGCCAAACTGTCAGAACAGTAATGTATAAACTCTAGAACATGAAATTAAAGCTTCTGGAAGATGTTGCCTGAAGATGGGCATCAAAACTTGTATGCACGGCTTGGTACCTATTATAAATAGGTTTCAAAGAAACAAGCAGCTGCTATTGAAGCTTCACACCTTCAACTGCTGGAATCACTGTTTATTCCGGTTGTGAAGTGTAACTGTGCTATTATCAGGAAGATGGTATTGCAACAGTCAATTTTTGATCACGGTTAGAGTACTGTATGTAGTTTTGGGCTTCAACCTCCAGGAAGAATGTTTACATGATAGGGGATGCAATGTAAACTCATTATAATGTTTTAATCAAAGCAACATATTGCAGGTACTGGAAACCTGAAATAAAAGCAGAAATAAAAACAGGTATTCCTTGGAACAGTGAAGATAGTTTGATAATGGGTGGATCATGCAAATAAATGTTTTACAGTGATTGAGGGTCCTAGAAGCTGGAGACATTCATGTAAGAGTAAATGTAGAAGATTTAGAATGGAGAACCAAGAAAAACTTTTTTTTTTACACAAATGGCTGATTGAAACAGAGACCATGTCCCATTTAAGAATCATAGAATCATCGAGGTCTACAGCACAGAAAAAGGCCCTTCAGCCCATCGAGTCTGTGCCGGTCAAACAATTACCTAACTATTCTAATCCCATTTTCCAGCACTAGGCCCCAAAGCCTTGTATGCCATGGCATCGCAAGTGCACATCCAAATGCTTCTTAAATGTTATGAGGGTTTCTGCCTTATCACCCTTTCAGGCAGTGAGTTCCAGATTCCCACCACCCTCTGGTTGAAAAAATTCTTCCTCACATCCCCTCTAAACCTCCTACCCCTTACCTTAAATCTATGCCCCCTGGTTATTGATCCCTCCACCAAAGGGAAAAGTTCCTTCCTGTCTACCCTATCTATGCCCTTAATATTTTATATACCTCGATCATATCCCCCTCAATCTCCTCTGCTCCAGGGAAAATAACCCCAGTCTATCCAATCTCTCCTCATAACTAAAACTCTCCAGCCCAGGCAACATACTGGTAAATCTCCTCTGCACTCTCTCTAGTGCAATCACATCCTTTCTATAATGCAGATTCCAGAACTGCACGCAATACTCTAGCTGTGGCCTAACCAGCATTTTACACAGTTCCAGCATAACCTCCCTGCTCTTATATTCTATGTCTCAGCTAATAAAGGCAAGTATCCCATATGCCTTCTTAACCACCTTATCTACTTGTCCCACTACCTTAAGGGACCGATAGACATGCACGCCAAGATCCTTCTGATCTGATACCAAGATCCCTCTGTTCCTCGGTACTTCCCAGGTGGTGAGCTGCCTTTTTGAACCGCTGAAGTCCCTGTGGTGTAGGTACACCCACAGTGCTGTTAGGGAGCGAGTTCCAGGATTTTGACTGAGCGACAGTGAAGAAACAGTGTTATATTTCCAAACCAGGATGGTGAGTGGCTGGAAGGTAAACTCCCAGTGGCGGTGTCCCCATGTATCTGTTGCTGCCCTTGTCCTTCTAGATGATAGCAGTCGTGGGTTTGGAAGGTGCTGTCTAAGGAGCCTGTTAATAATAAAGCCCAAGATAGTGTGTGCTTTATTAACTGTGCTATCCATAAGTTAGATACTTTGTTAAAGGAAAGGGGCATGAAGGGATATGTGAACAGATTGGGCACATAGGATGAGGACTAATGCTATGGAAGATAAACACTCAACATTAACTGGTTGTGTTCATTCTGTCCTTGTGCTTGTGTGGTAAATTGTGCTTCTCACCACGTTACTAACGGGTACCTCTTGCTGCCAACCAAGTGAGACCTCAAACATGACTTCATTGGCCAAAGAACAACTGATAATGACTATCATTGTGGGCGATAAGAGGCAGACAGGCCAGTTTCTTTGGGGCGGTGGTGCCTCCAAGGTAACACGTTTAATTAAAGGAAGTTTGGAACCAAGTCAAACTACCATGGCAGACTTTGTAATTAAATATTTGAGCATGACAGGCCTGTACCTGGAAGGGTAAATAATGATTACTGGTTCTTCCCATGCTGCTCCAGTAAAACATGCAGGAAAAAAGCTGTAGTGGATAAAGTGAGCCATAAGCGGTAGGAAGCTTACCAGTGACTTGCTTAAGTAAATTGCATGAGTTTAGCTGTTTACATTTCAGCAGTGCTCTTGGCTGGAGAGGAGGGAAAGGGAGGGTCCCTTAAGTCCTGGTTCTGTCAGCTAATGCCTAAACTTTGTGCGGTGGAAGTCGGACGTGTCCCTGCAGGAAAGAGTGTGCTCACTCCATATTAGGCAAGCAGACATCCTGCAGACAAATGTAGATTTTGCAACTTATATAGATGATGGGGTACCTGAAAATGGACTGATTCAAAAAGAAGCATGTGTTGGTAATTTTTCCTTGGATAAACATCGGCTACTAAGAATTAAATGGAAATCAGTGATTTCTCTTTGGAAAACAGGTAGTGTTTATCTTACCCCTTCAAAATTTCTTCAATTACAAAGTCAGTTGTTTGCACAAATTAACATTGCTAATTTAAGGTATAGTGAATTGTGACTTCAAATGGAATATTTATAGACAAAAACAGAATTACCTGGAAAAACTCAGCAGGTCTGGCAGCATCGGCGGAGAAGAAATCAGTTAACGTTTTGAGCCTTCATGGCCCTTCGGCAGAACTGAAGCATAGTTCTGCCGAAGGGCCATGAAGGCTCGAAACATTAACTGATTTCTTCTCCGCCGATGCTGCCAGACCTGCGGAGTTTTTCCAGGTAATTCTGTTCTTGTTTTGGATTTCCAGCATCCGCAATAGCTTTTAGCTTTTTGTTCTTATCTCTATATTTATAGACAGACAGTCAGACAGACCTTGACTGCAAAGTTTAATGTCCAAGAAAAGTTGTTATTGCTTTGTACTAGTAAAGCAATTCAGTTCTTTGCCCTAGCTGTGCTGTTGTCACAGTCGAGTGGTGCAAAGATTATAAATAAGGCACAAACTTGTCCGTATCCTATTCTGGAATTTTTTTTGTTAAATTTACAGAGCAAATTAAATCCAGTAAATTTTGCACCACTGTTCATATAGCCATTCGTGCTCAGGCTTGTCATCATTTTTTTTGCTGTTGAGTTATGTTCTGCATCCTGGTGGTTGGTCATCCCTGTGTTAAGCATCACCTGGTGTGGCTGAGGAACCCCACTCCTGCAAAGCATTTCGTGCTGCATTTAGTACAAATGAAGACAGGTAGGCTGAGAAGGTGCAAGATTTGTTGGCCTCTGTTTTATTTGGGCCTGCTTCTCAGCCGGCTGAGCTTTCCATTTCACCTCTCATTTTACACCAGTCCACCTCCTGACTATCAGCAGTTTCTCCCAACTGTCTGTGTCAATGTCCACCATCTTCGTATCTCTCTTGCAGGTATATTTTTAGCGGAGGTATGTGTGCCCATCAGATCGTGACTCGGTCAGTTAATTGTGTAGAAGCTCTTTCAGTTTATCATCCACCCTGAAGATGGCCAGGCCATTGCAGACGTTGGCATAGTAATAGTGTGTGCTCATGGAATTAGCACGCTCCAGGACCTCTGAGTTGGTGCCCTTGTCCTGCCAGGAGATGCCGAGGATGCAAACTGTACAGTCTTTTTTTTCTTCTGTCTAGCATATATTGTTCAGGCCTCACTAATGTAGGGGAGTGCACTGAAAACACAGGCTGAGTAGACTTGCAGTTTGGTGTTCTCTGTCGGATAGCTGTTGTTCCACGCACTCTTGCTCAACTTGGGCGTAACAGCTGCAGCTTGTGCAGTGTGCATGTTGATTTCAGCATAAGTGACTCATTGTGGAGCATACACATGTGAAGCTAAAAATGACCTTCAGTGTCACATTCCCATACCGCCAATCAACATTGATAATGTCTTGGGCCATGACATTTTCCTTCCTGATGCTGATGGTCAAACCCAACTCTGTACAGGGGTGAGTGTCCCCATTTTCCCCTGAAGATATTCCTTGATATGGAACGCTAGTGCGGCATCATCGACAGAGCAATTCTCTCAGGACCTACCGTACTTTTGTCTTGGATCGCAGATGGATGGTGGGCAAGACTGAACAGCTTTTGCTTAGTTCCGGTATTTAAGTAGACACACTCTGTAGATGAACAGAAGGCACATGACAGTGAAGAGGAGAATATGCCATAAAGAATATCAGCAGCAGAACACAACCTTGTTTGAAGCCACAATGGATCTGGAAGGGTTCCAATATTGCCCCATCATAGCTGATCTTACCCCCTTATGTTGTTGTGGGAGGAGGAGATAAAGAGGAGTAAAATGATGTACAACAAAAAGATGAAATGGAGAAATAGTGAAACAAAGATCGTGAAAGACAGGACAAAATAATTTAGCATTTGAAGGAACCAAATATAAAATGTTGCACTGATTGTATAGGTGGTGCTTGAGTTTTTGACTTTGCATGGTTTTGTGGTATTTTACCAAACAACAAAAACTTTGGCACAATCCCTTATTGGCACTCAGCTGAGCTCTGCCAAGATGGCAGCCAGGGTACTGTTACTGGCCTCTGGATCCCTGAGCTAGGCGGCAGAATTTCTGGCAGGATTCCTGTTGCTGATCATTATCCAGTCGTTCCTGCTCAAATTTGTGAGAACAGAAACTGTCTTTGATGCAGTGCCTAACACCCAGAGTTGAATGCTCTGCAGGCAGTCTTGGCTCAATGAAAATGGCTAGTTCACTGGGGTACTGGAAGGTGGCCACTTGACACAAGCTTTACCCCAGCATAAACGACCTCCTTCAAGTCAGGAGTGGAAGCTTTTTTTTAAAAAACACTTCAACAGAAAATAGTAAATTAAGCCTGAAATATTTATTGTCTTTCAATCTCAGCAGTTGGGAAAGTTTTTTTGTGATTAACTTGAAATAAATGGCAGTGAAGTCATGAGAAGCAAACCAGCTTCCTTTTTTAATGTTTCTCTTCGCTGTATGATGTAGAATGTGTTTTAAGTATTGACAATATTAAATAGCTTTTTTTGTTCTGCTATGAAGATTAATGTTCTATTTGGGTATTTTGAAGCAACTTGCTAAGCACCCTGCGATACCACAGTCTGGTCTTGGCCATCTGGTGATAAGAGATCTGTTGGCCTAGTCATTAGCTTTTAATATTGTGAAACCCATGAAAGGTTCATCCTGTGGCAGGCAGCAGGAGCAGGTGTATTTTGGACTGCAATTGTATGTAGCCTGCTCTTTTGTTTGAAATATGTTTTATGTTTAAGATGTGAAACTGAAATTGTCACATTGTGTGCTAAACACAAAGAACATAGTTTGTCCGATTCACAAGTTAAAGGGATGCAGTGAAATTGATAGTTGTTAAATTATCTAACGTGACGACACAGGCCAGTACAGGGTAGCAGAACAAGGATCAAGATGTATGGTGGAGCTTGAGTCATGGCAGCAGCCTGTTGAAAGTTATACGTGTGAAAGACAGCAGATCGATTTGTTTTTGCTTCTGTTCTCCAATGTTAGGGTGTGTTTTTTTCAAAATAACTAGTTCGTTTTTGTGCAGTCTTATTTTAAAGTGGTGTTATCTCTGCTCATTGTACAGGGTGTGGTTTTACTTGTATTCTGTAATAATACTTGACTGTCAAACATCAGAGGAAATTTGAACCATAAGGTTAAAACATAATTCATCCTGAACAATAAGGAACAGATTTGCCCAGCACTGTAGTATGCTTGTTTGAAATATTTTAAAGCTAACTCTTTCTCACTTTGCCTGTTCTAAATGTGCTAAGAATTTGTTGGAGACCCCAGTTAACCATAAAACAATTCAATAAATGGAGTAATTTTATTACTCCTAGTCAGGGTTGCCAAACAGATATTTCCATAGAATGAAGTCTCTTAATGAGTGTTCCTGTAATAGTATATGTTGTGAGTACTTCTGCTTGTCGAAATTAACCTCTTCGGAATTGCTTTACTGCTCGCTCATACTTGATGTAAACTTCCTTTTTCATACTTTTTAAAAAGATGTCTCTGTGGTAGTAAGGCTGTATAATTTATTGGCTTAAATTATAACAGTTATTTTTTTGTTAGCTTGGTGTTGGGCACAAATGAAAACTCATTGTAAAATCTCTAAACCAAGCTACCAAGAAATCCACATTGACGACATTTCTGTTTGCCCAGTGTGAATTGTGCCCTCGCTCTTTGTTAGGGCACATTACACTTAAAAACTCCGAAGAGTTTATGTGCAGGTCACGAGGGAGCCCCGAAGTGTTTAAAGGGGATACCACCGAAGCTTAACAAGCTAAAGTCAGCCAGTTAATGAACTTGGGGTATTGGATAACTTCCCACTTGTACGGATAACTTCCCACTTGTACAGGCAGGGCTACCCAATTAACAAGGGCTTTGGATGACAGAGTTATTTGGAAAGAATACCAACCTGTGGTAACTGGTCTACATCTCTAGGGCCCATTGATGAGCAAAATTTGGTCAAGCATCAAGGTGTAGCTGCCTCATTTGTCAAGATTCCCAAGCCTGTAATGTAGGCTTGTTTAAATCTTTGAGCAAGCGGAATTGCATCTTAGAACCATCTCAACCACAGAAACTACTTTTTCTGCTCTTCTTTCCTGCTCCTTTTGTCCTAGTCCTCTTCTGCTCCCCTTTGCCAAGGAGGAAGTTACTAATTGGGTAATTACAAAAAAAAACAGCATGAATCGGCATTAGATAGCAAAACTTGAATGTCTGGTGAGTCACAGAACTCATATGTGATTTGATTGCCACCATTTCCCTTCCATATAGTGAATGCCCATCCTACCTTATTACTGGTGGTTTCACCATTTAGAGGTGCCGAGTCTTAGCAGTAGCAAAGTTTCTACAATGCAGTCCAGAATAGTGATTATACATTACCGATATAATGAGCTAAATTAAGGTATAAAGCCAAAATTCAGCATTAATACAGCTCTTCAATCATCACATGTACAAAATTAAACATGTCAACACCCAGGCAAATAAAAGATTGGGTGTGAAAGAAACCAAGGAAGTTCTTTCAGTTCCCTCCTAAATTAAAATAATGGTACTTTGGGAGGCCATTTAGGGATAATAAATTCAATGGAGATGCATCTTTCTTTGTAGTTAAACTTATAACTCGACTAATAAAAGGATTATAAATCCAAGGACAGCCATGTAATTCACTGTAATCTGTGACATTGTCAGTGACAATGCCATAGTGATGGGAGTTAAGTTCATTAGTGGGGGTAAATCTAAAACACAACTTGATGCATCCAAAGGAACATCACCTAGTAATCTCTAGTAATCTTAAGAAATAGTAAAGTCCATTACCTTTTGAAAACTAGCTAAGGCTTGTTTTTATTGGGTGTTGAATTTTTGGTTCTTGCTGCAAAGTAATAAGGTAGTGAACTGGAATCACTCTTTTTTTTCCAAAGTGTTGATCAGATTTTGACAATCTAAGCTGAAATTATGTCTTTAAAAAATTTTTCTGTTGATGATCAGGGGAATAAACTGTTGTGCAAATGTGAGGAAGGTTACATGATGGGGGATGGGGGCAAAACATGAATCCTTTAGTTGTGTTGCTGTTTTTGAGACAAAGGGACATACCTATCACATTTTCAAATTCTGTTTAATCTGGTGTCCCTCTTTATTTTTAGCAAACACTATCAAAAATTTAGGGGCTGTGTAAGTGATGGGGGAAACGGGGTGTTGTGGGCTGGGATGGCTGGTGGGGATATCGGGGCAAGGTCGTTTATTCAAATTGAACATAATATGCAAGTTAGTCACACTAAATATTGGGATTATATCAAAGAAAATTTAAGCATCTATTTAACTTGATAAACAATGCATATGGTTATTTTTAATTTGTTGGGAATAATGCTTAGATACATAAGCGAGGGGTGCCAAGGTGGTAGAGGGGTGAGAAACAGGCAAGGCTTTAGATGCACAAGATGTTTTGATGAACAGCTATTTGGCAAATCACATTCTCACAACATATTGGACAATGCAGCAGGTGACTGTCATCTGTAGGGTTGCTCTTAGAGGAAATCAACAGTTAACAAAATTAACCAGGCCCTATAAAATATTTTCCGTTACTTTGTAACTTAAAACTCAATAAAGCATGTGGGACATGGCTTTCTTCATTGATGCTATCCAATACTGGGTATGCTGTGGTTTACAGTATTTGGCGAAAGATGTCTAGTGGCTTGCAGTCGAGCACCAACATTACTCCATGTTCTAACTACTTTATCTTGCAAAATAAAATACTTCTAGCCCTTGGCCTAATTCTAACAGGAAATATTTTATTCTCAGAGTAGTTTCTGTCATTGACACTGCATCAATATGGCGAATTTGGCAGCCATAATACCTGCCCTAGTAATGGTAATGGTGTAGGATATTGATTATCTGAGCATCTGGCAAATGAACCAGGAATAGAGCAAGGTGCAAAAGTCTCTTCCTAATCCAACCCGGTGGATAATGAAAAAAGCCAACTTTGAAAATCTTGTGAGAAAATCAAGAACCAAAACAGATAAATCCCCAGTGACACGACAACCAGTACAGCTTCCAGGGTCACTTGAATCTCTACTTCCATATAGTACAGGACATGCACAAGCATCTCTATTACAGTACATAACTGCTTCTTGAATTTTTTTGTTTCCAATTCCCAACCAGTAACACTTCTCAAGGTATCAATCTTTGTGTGGGGATATACTTTGATATAACTAGTTTCCTTCTATGCCACCCGATCTGTTTCCTTAATATCCTCAAAAGTTTGATCAAATCACTCCTTAACCTTCTAAATTCCTGAGAATAAAAGCAAAATATTGAGTACTGGAAATCTGAAATAAAAACAGTAAGTGCTTGAAAAACTCAGCAGATCTGGCAGCATCTGCAGACACAGAAACAGTTAACATTTCGAGTCAAATGACTCTTGTCTGTAAATCAATGCAACCTGAGTTATGTAATCTCTCCTTGTAGTTTAAACCCTTGTGTCCAGGTAGCTTTCTGCTGAATTTATACTGCATTCCCTTGAAGGTCAGCATACCCTTCCTTAGTTGAGGTGCTTAGAATTGCTCACAATATATTCCAGGTGTAGTCTAGCCAGGGCTTTGTACATCTAACTATGACATCTAACTCCTGGTATTCTAGTCCTCTAAAGGCCAGCATTCCATTAGCCTTTTGATTGTTTTCTGTGTTAAAATGTTCATGATGTTTTAATCTAGGTACAAATACCTGGACCTCCAATTCACCTTGGACCTCCGCTGTTTCTAGCTTTTTTGCATTTAGGAAGTATCCTGTTCTAACCTTTTTAGGTCAAAAGTGGATATTCTCACATTTACCTACATTGAAATCATTTGCCTCAGTTTTGCCCAATCACTTATTCTAGCAATATCGCTTGAAGCTTTGATCTGCACCATTGATTATGTCACCTATCTTGGTCATCAGTAAATTTTGATATGTGGCTTTCTATCCCATTACCTAAGTTGTTAATAAATAGTGAATAACTGAGACCCCAACACAGATCCTTGCAGGACACCACTAATCACACCCTGCCAACTATCTCTACCTTGTGTGCTGCCACTCAGCCAATTTCCTGACCAGGACAATAATTTGCCTTCAATTCCATGACCTTCAACTTAAGCTAGCAGCCCCTTATGAGGGACTTTATCACATACCTCCTGGAAGCCCTTATAAATAGTATCTATAGACAACCACCTGTCCACTACTTTAGTCATCTCTTCAAAAAATTCAATCAGGTTTGACAGGCATGACTCACCCCTTAACAGATCCATGCTGGCTCTCTGATGAGCAAAGGTTTTTCAAGGTGTTCAGTTACCCTATCCTTAATTATTGACTCCAGTTGTTTTCTGACAGCAGATGCTAGGTTAACTGGCCTATAATTACTTGGCTTTCCCCTCTCAATTTTCTTGTATTGCAGAGTTGGATGCACAATTTTTTTGGACCACAGAGTTTTTCCCCCTCAGGTATAAGCTCGTTCTGTATCAGATTAAATTATTTTTTGAGCACCTCCTACTGATCTTCTGTCATTTTATTCATTGGCAGATTTGCCCATTTTCCTGAAGACAGTAGCTGTATTGTTGCATTGAAGTTGGCCTGAATAAATCTTAGAATCTGAGCTGTTCGGGTTTCCCCTTTAAGCACTATTAAATTTGATCATATTATTATCACCATTGGATAATAGTTCATGTGCAGTTAGGCTGTTAACTAAATCTGGTTCGTTGCTTATTTCTAAATCTAATATGGCATGCCCCTGCTAGTTTTGGGACATATTTCTATGGAAAACTATCGTAGACGCACTCATTCATTACTTTTCTGATGTGCTAGTTTGCTTGTCTCAATCTATAAAATTAAAATCCTCCATTAACGCCACTCTGTCTTTGCTACCCACTTGCCTAATCTCTGCATTTATACAATAAACAACTTCACAGCTGCCACCAGGAGGGTCTGTGCACAATTCCCACCATAGTCTTAAATCCTTTTCTATTTCTTAATTCTACCTGTAAAGTATCCAGTCTCTGTTTAACTTTCATTATATCTTCTCTTATCATGGAAGTAGTTTGATCCTGAATCATCAAGGCTACTACTTTCAACCATTTTTCCTGACTTTCCTGTAGACCTCATAACTTGGTATATTTAGTTCCTGTCCTGACTTCTCTTCCTGCTACGTCCCAGTAATGGATACCTTGTCGTACCCTCCAAGTTGAATTTGTGCCTACAATTCATTCAATTTGTACCTAATACCCTGTCCTTGTATAAAGAACACTTATTAGGGCCACACACCTTAATGTCTCCTTCAACTCTAAAGTTTACTCACTTGTTTCTTACTCAACTCTGCTAGCTTAATCATTAAGTTTTCATTTTGCCTGTATTGTCAAAAGCACAATATTGACTGTACTTTGCTCTCCCCTTAGTTTGTTTTTGAGCTGCTATTAATACTACCGTTTTCAGCAGAGTTCAAAGTCCTTGTGACTGCCCTATTTATTCTTTCCACTAGGACCCTGATCTCATTCTGCTTCAGGTGGAGCCTGAGTTTTTTCTAACTTTTTTTTTACAAACTTGGTTCTCCGATTGTTGAGAGCAGTAGAAAGCAGCCTTGTTTTCTGTTGCAGTACTTCAGGGCTTGGATGTTGCCCCAAATACTTTGGCCATAATTGAATGCTTGATCCAAGGTGTAGTTTGATAGGGCAGATGCTGAGAAGGTGTTTCCTCTCGTGGGAGGGATCTTGAACTAGGGGGAACTGCAGGCCAATTACTCTATCAGTTGTAGGGAAAGTATGAGTTTTTGGGGCTGTAACAAGTAGGGCAGATAGATGGGAATCAGTAGATGTAGTATACTTGGATTTCCAAAAAGCATTCAATAAGGTATCACATAAAAGGTTAACGTGCAAGGAAAGACTTCATGGAATTGGGGGTAATATTTTAACATGGATAAAGGATTGGTTAATGGACAGGAAGCAAAGAGTAGGATAACCGGGCACTTTCAAGTTGGCAGGGTATGTGGATTGCTGCAAGTGTTGAACCTCAGCTATTTATAATCTGTTAATAACCTAGACAAAGAGACACAATAATGTATCTAAGTTTGCTGATGATTAAAAGCTAGATGGGAATGTAAGCTGTCAGGAGGCTGCAAAGAGATGTAGACAGGTTGTGATCAGGCAACAAAGTGGTCAATAGAGTACAATGTGGGGAAATGTTATTCACTTTGGTAGTAAAAACAGAAAAGCACAATATTTTTAAAAATGTGTGAAACTTGTAAATGGCAATGTTCAGAGGGACTTGGCTGTACTCTTAAAAGGAACACTTAGTTAGCATGCAGGGTACACCAGCAATTAGGCAAATGGTACGTCGGCCTTTATTGCAAGAGGATTGGAGTACAAGAATAAAGATGTCTTGCTACAATTCCAGGTGACCACACCTGGAATACTGTGTGCAGTTTTGGTCTCCATATTTAAGGAAAGGTATACTAGGCGGTGGTTCAGCGAAGGTTCATGAGATTGGTGCCTGGAGTAAAAGGGTTGTCCTGTGATGATATAGCTGATGCACAGTGACAGCAGCTTGTACCATCTAGAAGATGCACTGCAGGAACTCAGCAAAGCTCTTTAGACATCACCTTCAAAACCCACGACTGCTACCATCTTGAAAGACCAAGCCAGCAGATACATGGGAACACCACCACCTGCAAGTTCCCCTCCAAGCCACACACCACCCTGGCTCAGAAATATATCGCTGTCCCTTCACTGTCATGGCTAAAATCCTGGAACTCCCTCCCTAACAGCACTGTGGGTGTACCTACACCACATTAATTGCAGTGGTTCAAGAAAGCAGCTCACCATCACCTTCTCGAGGGCAATTAGGGATGGGCAATAAACGCTTGCCTAGCGATGCCCACATTCCATGAACGAATTTTTAAAAAATGGTGTATCTATGTTGTATGGGCCCAGCCTGAAACTTAAAGTTGAATAGGGAGTAGTACCATCAGTTGATATTGTGGGAAGAAGTTTAAAAGACTGCACGTGTTTAACTCTCTTCACTGTGCAGACAAATAAAATCAGTGAAAGTTACAAAAATATCAAGCAATTATACAAGTATTTTATAATACATTGTCCCATTGCATTGTGTTGGATTATTGAAATGTTTAAAAAAACTTGCCAATATCCAAATTTTCTCATTTGATTTCACTTCACTCTTCGCTTCCCTAATTTCAGATCCTGGTAAGGGTTCTGATTGTAACTTTCCATGTGGTATTCTTCCATTGGGCAAGATTTGTGATTGCCTGTATCCATTCAGTTTACTGACGTAGTTGTAGACTGTCAGCTAGAAGGCAACAGCAGTTTCAGATATTTGTTACATACAGATGTGCAATATTGACTGGCGTGTCCAGAAACACAGATTTTAAACTTGTTGGATTTGATAAATTTATTTTAACTTAAATAGAAACATTTATTTTTAGACAGAGAAATTTGGATTTTCTTGCATAGGTTGAGAAGATCAATGGTTTCACGTCCATTTCCTAGGTGATGTTTGGTCATGGAAGAAACCTTGATGTTAGAAGCAAGTGAACTGGACATCCGCAAAACAGTCCTGAAAGAAAGCTGCTTCTCACATTTCTAAGAATGTTAATTGAATGCATAAATGAACCAAAAGAAAAAGAACCGACTTGCATTTATACAAGAAACTAATTGCACTTGTATAGCTCTCTTCATGGCCACCGGCTGTCAATAAAGTACTTTTTGAAGTGTAGTCACTGTTGTAATGTTGGATAAGTGGTAACCAAACACAAATAGCAATGTAAAAATGATCAGATAATCTGTTTTTCTGATGCTGATTGAGAGATAAATATTAGCCAGGACACCAGGGATAACTCCCCTGCTCTTATTCAAAATGGGATCTTTTACATTCGCCCAAGCCAATAGACGGGTCTTGGTTTGACTTCTCACCTGAAAGACGCTGCTTCTGACAGCGTAGTACTCCCTCAGTACTGCATTGGAGTGTCAGCCTTGATTTTTGTGCTCAAGTCTTAGAGCGGGAATTGAACCTGGAGCCTTATGACTCCAGGGCAAGAGTGCTACCAACTGAGTCATGGATGACGCAAGTGCTTTTCATGACCTTGGTATCCCCAAGAGTTTTACAACCATTGAAGCACCTGTGGCGTGTAGTTACTGTTGTGATGCAGGAAAATATAGCAACTGCCAGGCTGTGTTCAAACCAGCAATTTGGCAGAATACAATCACGCATATAAAATGGCAATCACTCTTCTGGGGATAGGGTTGGACACTTGTTTGCCAGTGTAAACAGTGATGTGGTTTTCTCATTGCTATCCTGTATGACCTTTCCTGAGTCTTCAGAGAACATCCACAGTCAGCGGCAAAATGTGTGACTTCTGTGTTTCTTTACTGCTGCCTGCAACTTAAATAGGACCCAAATGGCAACTAGTGCCTCTTTTACTGCTGTTAATAACTAATTATAACTGAGTTGATAATATAATTCAGATGCAATGGTGGCTGTCTTTCTGGAGAAGCAGACTGAAGTTGTTGTCCAAGGCTGTTCCAGAGTTAGTTGTGTTGCTGCCAACACACAAAGCACCTTATCTTCCAGATAAGTTCATTTGTATGGTGGAAACTTGCTTTGAAAGATTAGTGGTTTTATGTATTTTAAATTGGTGCACATTTTACATGGTATAGTATTGTGGATTTTAAAAAAAATTATTCTTTAACAGGACATGGGTGTTGCTGGCTAGGCCAACATTTATTGTCCATCCCTAATTCCCCTTGAAGGTGGCGGTGAGCCACCTTCTTGAACAGCTGCAGCCCTTGTGGTGTAGGTACACCCACAGTGCTGCTTGCAAGGGAGTTTCAGGATTTTGACCCAGCAATAGTGAAGGAACGGTGGATGTGGTTCCAAGTCAGGATGGTGTGTGGCTTGCAGGGGAATTTGCAGGTGGTGGTATTTCCAAGCATCTACTGGCCTTGTCCGTCAAGGTGGTAGACATCATGGGTTTGGAAGGTGCTGTCAAAAGAGCCTTGTTGAGCTGCTGCAGTGCATCTTGTAGATGGTACACACTGTTTAAACTGGATTACAGTCGTGTACATTAAATATTGCTTTAACTTTGAGTGGGGAGGCACAGTGGTGCATTGAAACTCTATGCTTGAAGTTACTGTAATGCATCTTCCAGCTGGCAGGCAGAGTATTACCAGAAGAGGCCCGGAAAACAGGCTCCCTCACAGTGTTCAATTTAGGTGGAAGCCTCAAGCAGGTATGAAAAATGCATATTTTGGGAGACACATTTTGCTTTTTGGTCCAAAGATCTCCTCCTTAATTTTTAAACTATTTTTAAAGAATTGCTGAATGGTACCTGAAAAGGAAAGGTCGATTACATTATTGTAGATGTTACTTTTTATAATAATTCAAGTGACAACCTTATCCTTTAGACCTTGGAGACCTTGGCTTTCTCACACTATATGGGCATAATGAAATGCAAACGATTTGTGTTTCATTGTTTGAGTTTTATTTTCCATTTGATAAAATTGGAACTTCTGCAAATAACCTTGTGCTACTTGGTTTCCTTCAGTTAAAAGAACATCACATGGGAATGCTATGATGTGCAAATGGTGCCATAGTCTAAAAGGACAATTGCTCAAGGGATAAAGGGTCACTTCTGATTTTTATTTTTCTGTTAATTCATTGAACCTTTTCATGTGTTTGAAAAGTCAGAAAAATGAAATAGATGATTTCAAATTCAAGAGCGTTAAAGAAAAACTGTCCTTGGGAGTATCATTTTCATGCACAAAAATCTTGGAAGTTAATTTGAAAACAAGGCATTGAAAATATATTTGCAATATTTACATAGGCCCTGCACCCGTTATACATATGACAGTTGTGATGCTTTTTCGAGGCCAAGTTGCAGTTTTAGTGAATCTGTGACTGAAATCTGATAGTCACAGCTTAAACTAAGACTCTAAAACAGCCCAGTTTGTTGGTTTGTGTGTATCTGTTGTCCAGTTTCACTATGGAATGCACAGTGGGTAAATCGTTGGGACAGGGTGTCTGGCTTTACCTGGTTTGGCATGCATGAAATCACATTTTTTTCCACACACAACATGCATTTTTACTTTGCAAATTACCACCTGCCACATAGTTTGTCATTAGAAATGAGTATCTCCTATACCTTGAGTTCCGATTTACATTAGTAATAGAGTTCTGAGTGCGAGTGTGTGTGATATGCAAATAAGTAATGTCTGAGTAACCATTGGCATCATGGTCATCAAAATCTAATCCCTGTCGATGTCAACAGCATAGATTTTTGTTTTGTTTTGGTACACCAGGCATGCAAATTACATTTGAGTAACATCAATTTTTAAACCTGTAATGAAATGTAACATTGTGATGATATAAATATGGATTGTGGAGTTAATTTATCACTTCTTTGTATACTGGAATTAATGGTGCTTCATATGCTATGCAGACGCAATATTTTTCATCCAGTTCCCAAATACTATGCTGCTTCTTTCAAATTACAGTTTTGAGACGAGACAAAAATGAATGGACATCTCTCGAACTACCACCGGGAAGGATTCGGATCCTACTCTTCTCCAGTGAAGTATGTTTGCCAAATTTTCCAGTTAATGTTTATGTATCTCTCAAACATAACCGCACCTTGGCTTTGAGCCATTTTGCTTTTGTGTTTTTTCTTTAAATTTGAGGAAGGTGAAGAACTGAACAACCGAGTTGAGCTCTCAGTTCATGCCCACTGACTTGCTTTAATGTTTCTTGCTCAATCACATTGAAAATATTTGGTGACCTACAGAGTAGGTGGAGTAGATTGGAATTTCCAGAGGAATTAAGTTCTCATGTTTTTTTCCCCATTCTTCCTCCTACTCCTAACTTCCCATGGTAGTCAGCCATATTCAGAGTGCATATTAATCTCAGATTCTGTGTGTTTCCTCGTGGAGTGCTGTTATTACGACGAATGACAGTTGCATGTCCTCTAGCCAGATCAATGCTTGAAAGAGGGAAGTAATTCATTGTTCCTGTTACTATTATGGGTTTATTGGCCCCATGTTGTATCTAATGTAAAATCCTTTCTAGTATTGAGATCAAAAGATTCAGGAGGTATTGGTGATGAATAGGTTTACCAACTGTGGCAACTTTATTTAGGGTTCTTGCCACTAGCCCTTCACCTGATGGTTTGGGCCTGTGGATGTGACCCTTTTAAATGAAAGCATTGTGTTGTACTCCATGCAGAATGATTCATGCCCACATTGGAACAGGCACTATTTATTAACAAATCAACTTTAGTGCAGTGTTAACATTTTTTAGACTCAGTTCATTTTTTATGATACAAAAATGTTTCTAGTTTAAAGTTAAACTGGAATGTTTGGACAAAGATTGATCGCAAGTTGGAATATCCAAATGTTGTATAAACACACTCATCACAGATGGGGTAGCGCTGGTTTTATGCAGAATATCTTTACAACGCTTAAGCATGGAAGATTTAGAATTTATGTTCGTTGCTAATGATGCTGCCTGTAAATCCCCATTCTAATAATGGCAGCTCTGTATGTATATAAAAAAAAACAATCAGCAAAGACCTATTTACTCGGTACTTTAAAAGCACTTTAACTGCACTGTTAGTTTCCTCAACCTAACTTGAACTATGAGAGTTTAAGAATGTATTAAAAGCAGTGCCTACAGTTACTTTTTCAGATTAGCAGTTACTTACATTTTTTTTAAAATTGAGTCCATATGTACATTGCTGAAGCCCACTTTCTGGGATTTGATTGGATTGGTCTGTAGCAACCAACATGACTTTGGTTTGATGCCTCCAGTCAGTGGGTTTGTCTTAGTACTTAGGTCTGCACTCAGATGGGAGCACAGGCACTGCAGGTTACTGTTCAACCGTAAGATTGATATATTGTGGAAGATTCTTCCACCACACCAAACAAATTACTAAAAGAGATTACCTGGTCATTAACTCATCGCTTTTTATGTGAATTTGTTGCATGCAAAAAAAGCTGCGTTGTTTCCTGCATTATGAGAGCAAAAACACCGTGGAAGAACTTAATTGTAAAGTGCTTTGGGGCATCCTGAGGATGTGAAAGGATCTATTTAAATGCAAGTGTTTTTTTTCTCTTTTATTTTCATAGCTTGCAGTACTGTATTCTTAATGCCAGACTGCACAACCAACTTTCTAGTTTCTGGACCTGAGAGTAGGTGCAATATTGCCACATTCTTTGTCATTAGTGAGGGCTGGACATGTTTTAAGTTTCCCATATCAGCAAGTGCCCCTGCCCCTTTCCTTCCCCTTTTTCCATAGTCAATAGCAACAACTTGTGTTTATATAGCACCTTTAATATGATGGAACGTCCCAAGATCCTTTACAAGAGTATTATAAAACAAAATATGACACTGAGTCACATAGGTATTTAATGAGATGACCAAAAGCATGGTCAAAGAGGTATGTTTTAAGGAGTGACTTAAAGGAGGAAATGAGGGAGAGAGGTGGATAGGCATAGGGAGGGTATTCCAGAGCTTAGGGCTTAGGAAACTGAAGGCACAGCCATCATTGGAGGAGCAATTATAATTGGGAATATACATTTAGGAATGCAGTCTGCTTATAGCTTTGTTTTGAGAGGGTGTTAAGGTAGACAGAGTTTAGAGTCAATGGACCTTCCACAAGCAATTCAGTAAATGAGCAGCATGATACCCAAAGACTTTGGACGTACTTGAAGCAAACGAAGTACTGTATTCTATTTCAAAAAGACTGTAATGTAAGTGGAAGAAATTTGTGCTAACTGTGGTAAACTCCACCTTGCAACTGGTGGAATTTAAATTCAATTAATAAAACCTTGAATTGAAAGCTACTCTCAGCAATGATGACCATTATCATCTATTGTTTATCTTCACCTGATGGTTTGGATCGCTAGATGTCATCCTTTTCTTTGAAAGCATTGTGCTGTACTCCATGCAAAATGATTAATGCCCACCAAGTACATTGGGTAAATGATTACATTGGAAAAGACACCTATTTATTACTTAACAAATGCAGTGTTAACTTTTTTAGACCGAGTTATGTTTTTTATGATATTAAAATGTTTCTAGTTTAAAATTAAACAATGTTTCGATGAAAGGTTGATTGCAAGTTGGAATATCCAAATGGTATATAAACATGCTCGTCACAGATGGGGCAGAGCTGGTTTTGTGCAAGAATGCTGTACATCCTTATCATTGTCATAAAAACCCATCTGGTTCACTGTCTTTTAGAAAAGAAAATCTGCCGTCCTTGCCTGGTCTAGTCTACATGTGACTCCAGATCCACAGCAATGTGATTGACTCTTAACTGCCCCCTGAAATGGCTTCATAAGCCACTCCGTTCAAGGGAAATTATGAATGGGCAACAAATGCTGGCCTTGCCAGTAACGCCTACATCCCATGAAAGAAAAAAATTGTAACGCAAAATATAATTTTGTTTGAGTTCTGTCAGAGATTTTCAATCATTACAAAGTTGTAGAATGTTAATATCAAAGTTCCAGGAACGTATGTGGAGGGTCCCTGGACCCTCATTTTCAACAATAGCACCTTAGTTTGGCTCTTGCGTTTGCACTTGAGTCTATACTGTCTTGTGACATTTTACGACTGTCTTAAAGCTAAAAGTTACTTTGTAAATTTCAGCATGTGGTTTGAGGTTCATATTTTCCTAACAGATTTAGTATATTTTGACTGATTTGAGCTGCTGTTGAACTAATCTGCTTTTAAGTTGCTTTGATTTTCAACTTAAATTATTTTGAAGCTCTCCTGAGTTTCAAAGCTTGTGTTGAGTATATGTATCTTAAAAAAAATTGTACTGTATATTAGGACTCAAGATTTCTGTAGATCTAGATCTCCTTTTGCCTGGCCATAAGAATTGAAGAAATCTGAAGTAGCAATACTTAATGGGATGCAGCATGTTTGATGGCATCAGTTGAAACATCAGCTCATTCACCTGAGCTGCAGTTCTGGGATCATAGAGTTGTTTTTGAGCCCTCTTGCCATGGCCAGGTGAAGAAGTAATCTTCCTGTTTCATCTTGGGTTCAGGGTCTAGATGGGGCTTGCTTAGGGTTTGCCTGTTATCTTAAGAATGTGACCATAGATTGTTATCTGTAAAAACCATTCTTGTTTATTTACACATTTGTGTACATCTCAGCACTATGCGTGAGGTTGTACTTATGGTTCCCACCAGATCTTTTAGTCATGTGACTCTCTGCCTCAGAAGGCAGTGGAGATAGATTCCTGTTAGGCAAGGGAACCAAAGGTTACCTGGGGTGGGGGGAAGGGGAGGAATGTGGAATTTGAAACATAAACAGTTCAGCCTGATCTTATTGAATGGCACAGCAGGCTCGAGGGACTGAATGGCCTACTTCCATTTTGTATGTTCGTACGTGACATTGCATCATAGCTACATCAGTATCAGGTGCTCCTAATGTTCACCCTTTGTTTCCTGTCTTCGTTGGTGGTCATTGTTCAGACTTATTTTCCCCTGAAGAACCTCTCTTTGGTCTACAAGGCAGTTATCCTATATGTTATATATTATTTATGACTCTTTTTTAAGTACATGCTATCTGTGGAGAACAAGTCATTTAGGAAGATTTAAAAAAAAAAAACAACTGCTGTAAAACTTCCAGGTCAGGCAGCATTTGTAGGGAGAAGCAGAGTTAACATTTCAGGTTGTGTGACCTTTCATCAGAACCCTATACATTTAGGAAGATAATTAGATTCCCTCTTTTACATATTGGGCCTCTTCATTCTCAGAATGTACGTTACTATTCTTTACATGCAACAGTCCCATCCTCCCTCTCCGAAGCTTGTAACTCTAGCTTCAGCTGCATTGTTCCTTCTGATAAAAGCAAACACTGCAGACTATTTATCAAAGTAAGAGAGTTTCGTTTTGTAGAAGATTATTCTATGAAGTATGAAATTGGACGAGATGTCTTGATTCTTGTGACTTCAGATAATAAGCATTCGCAATAATTTCCCCCAGGTGCACTCTGCGCACCAGGATTGTTTGTGAAGGATAAATGCATGTTCAAAGAACAAAACAAGTTACAACAAAAGCAAAATAATGGGAATGCTGGAAATCTGAAATAAAAACAGAAAATGTTGGAAATACTCGGGCCAGGCAGCATCTGTGGAGAAAGAAATGGAGTTCATGTCTGTGAAAGGCCTGTGACTTTTCATGATGTTCTGTTGAAATGTTAACTATTGCTGTCTCCACAGAATGCTGCCTAATCAGCTGAGTATTTCCAGTATTTTCTGTTCTCTGACAAGATCAACTATGTTGAATGTCGCCGCTATTTTCTCCAGAGTTCAAATTGGATGTTATGGATTTTGTTCATGGGATGATATTCTAAATATATAAATTGGAATTAGGCAGGTGTAAAGGAAAGATCATTTTGTCCCTAATTTTACTGTGGATACTTTAAAGCAGACTTGTATGGGGACTGTGTGGGTGTCTAGTTTAATTAAACTGCAGACAGTCAGACTGCAAGTTTGGAATCATCAAAAGGGGCTAGGTGTAAAACGTGTATTTGAAATGAGGATGGGTAAGCTGGGATGAAGTCTCAGCAGATACGGTGTGAATGGAATTTGCATTTTTAGATAAGTTGAGAGGTTGTTTGATTTTCAAAGGGACATGATAAGACATTTACAACTAGCAAGATAAATAAATCAAAGTTATTAAGTTTATTTTTCCTGGAAGTGCTGGCCATAATGACAA
Source organism: Cetorhinus maximus (assembly GCF_964194155.1). Classification (NCBI taxonomy): domain Eukaryota; kingdom Metazoa; phylum Chordata; class Chondrichthyes; order Lamniformes; family Cetorhinidae; genus Cetorhinus; species Cetorhinus maximus. Next base: position 49,079,116 of record NC_135890.1, on the reverse strand, counting down.
CATGGAAGAATTTTATACTCTGGAAAAAGTAACTTCCAAAGGGTGAAACTGTGGGATTTACAGATCAAAAGGGAGAACTTTATTTAAAGAAAGATGGAAAGCCCTATGTGCGGTCATGGAAGATGCACTGTGTGAAACAAACCTGTGGAAAAGTATGTAGCCACCCTGGAGAAATTTACTTTTTCAATAAGCAAGGTTTTGTCAAAAGCCTTTGGAATTCTATTGTCAAGTGAAATGGAGAAAGAAGTTGTGAAATTCCTCCCTTATAGCAACAATGGGTGCTTGTGGTAATATTGATGGATGTTTTATAGGTTAAGAGTCTATTTGGAGCATTGCCTGAAAGGGGTGTAAAGTTGGGAGTTTAGTTAAGTAGAAACCTTGTGAGAACTGTTAGAAACTAAATGTAACTATAACTATAGTCTTGTGTGTTTGAAGTTTTTTTTTGTTAATGTTTTAATTTAATTTTTAAAATCTCTAAGCATGGTAGTGGACTCATCACTCCTGACTTCAGTGTACAAACCTTCTCGTAATAAATACAAATTGCAAAATCATTGTGATGACGTGGCCATGTTTCCCTTTGCAATTTGGTCAGCTTGGCAAATACCATCTGCCATATCATGACACATGACTGGTCAAAAATTGATTGTTCTTCATGTGCTATATCTACTTTTGAGGTAGAATCAGTCATCCATTTTGCATGCATTAAATATGTTAAATGCATTTTCATCATATTAAAATGCAGAAAAAAACGCTGCCACTTTGGTTTCTTGAGTGCTTTGGGATGAGATGATGAAGAGTTGGTGCAGGATAAAGGAAATCCAATATGCCTGCCATATGAACTAGTCTGTATAATTTTCTTAAACTTTGGAGGGATGTGGAAAAGAGGATCTTCAGGTCAGATTTAACATTGATTCTTATTTTTATAGTGGCTATGCTTCTCAAACAGTGACCCAACCAGCGATGGATAATACTTCTTCAAAGACAAGTGGAAAAGCCTTGTATGGTAAGTTAAGGAGGAATTATTTTTGCAAATGCCATTTTATACATAATTGTGTAAGTGGATTTTCATTCTTGATTTATATTCTCTAACCATTCTTCCTGATCTTCCTCCTTCCTATAGTTGCTTGATCCAAACTGATAATGTTTTTTTGGATTATTTCGTTAAATGTAATGAACTGATGGGTCAGATTTTGCTTTTGCGGAGGATCTAACAGTGTCTGCTGTTAGACTTCGCAGTTGTGTGCTGAGGTTTGTAAATTTTTTGTGTGCCGAGTTATAGAAAATGCAAGCTGATAATATTGCACCGAGGGAAATAGGGCTTTTGGCATTTGGGCAGTTGGAACAGGGCAAACGACTGTATATCTCCTTAACCATCATTGAAGGATTGAGAAATAAACAGCGAAGGACTGAGAAGGAACTGAAAATTAGAGTGGGTGAACTTGATGTCAAAGAGAGAAAGAAATACTGGATTAGGGGATGGAGAAAAAGACACAGGATAAGTTGAAAAAAATGACTTCAGTATGCTTAACAAGAATTAAAACCTGAAGGAGTGAAACTTGCCTCTTGTAATTAATTTTGAGCTCCAGAGCGATTGATAGGTAGTAATTAACACAGCATGTTTAAAGAGTGCATATATTTGAAATTACTTGATATAACTTATCATGAGTTCATCTTTGAGGCAAATACGGCAACTTCATGGCCAGTTCGTGCATTTCAATGATAAAGCAGATAGCAAGACACCATTTTTGCAAGGTTGACACTGGAGCATCACAATTTGGATAACAACTTCGGGATTCTGCAGTTAATTGCACATCTAACCTTCACCTGAAGTTGCTGTACCATTTGTGCATAAACAATAGCAGTTATCATTAGCCTCACCATTATTTTGGCAGCAAATGCTGGGTCAGCATTCTTTTTTGTACTCATTCCTATTTTCGTGTTGGTGCGAGAAATAATTTTGGGTATTTTTACAATGCGTTCCCTTTTCTAAATGGCCAGGCGCTTTCTAATTGTGTAAATATGTATCTGTGGAGTCATATTTGCACTACTTAACCTATAAACGCCTTCAGTGATGACTAGTAGGATCGGCATATTGATTTTTGAACCAAGAGGGAAAAACACACTTGACCTCATTCTCACCAACCTGCCTGCCACAGATGCATCTGTCCATGACAGCATTTGTAGGAGTGACCACCGCGCAGTCCTTGCGGAGACAAAGACCCATCTTCACATTGAGGATGCCCTCCATCGTGTTGTGTGGTACCACTACTAAATAGGATAGATTTGAAACAGATATGGCAACTCAAGACTAGGCATCCATGAGGCACTGTGGAGCAGCAGCAGCAGAATTGTACTTGATCACAATCTGTAACCTCACGGCCTGGCATATCCTCCAATATACCATTACTACCTAGCCAGGGGATAAACCCTGGTTCAATGAAGAGTGCAGGAGGGCATACCAGGAGCAGCACTAAGCATACCAAAAAAGTGAGGTGAAGGTACAACACAGGCCAAACAGCATAAGCAGCAAGTGATAGACAGAGCTAAGCGTCTCACAACTAACGGATCAGATCTAAGCTCTGCAGCCCTGCCACATCCAGTCGTGAATGGTGGTGGACAATTAAACAACCCACTGGAGGAGGCGGCTCCACAAATATCCCCATCCTCAATGATCGGGGAGCACAGCACATCAGTGCAAAAGATAGGGCTGAAGCCCTTGCTATAATCTTCAGCCAGAAGTGCAGAATGGATGATCCATCCCAGCCTCCTCCTGAGGTCCCCAGCAGCACAGATGCCAGCCTTTAGCCAATTCAATTCAGTTCACGTGATATCAAGAAACTGCTGAAAGCACTGGATACTGCAAAGTTTATGGGCCTTGACAATATTCTGGCAATAGTGCAAAACATGTGCCCCAGAACTTACTTGCGTCCCTAGCCAAGCTGTTCCAGCACAGCTGCATCTACCTAGTAATGTGGGAAATTGCCCAGGTTTGCCCTGTACACAAGAAACCCAGTCAATTACTGCCCATCAGCCTACTCTCAATCATCAGTGAAGTGATGCAAGGAGTCATCAACAGTGCTATCAAGTAGAACTTGCTTTGCAATAACCTTCTCACTGATGCTCAGTTTGGGTACTGCCAGGTTCACTCAGCTTCTGATGTTCTTACAGCCCTGGTTCAAACATGGACAAAAGAATTGAACTCCAGAGGTGAGAGTGACTGCCCTTGACATCAAGGCTGCATTTGACCAAGTGTGGCATCAAGGAGCCCTAGAAAAACTCGAGTCAATGGGAATCAGAGGGACAACTCCCAGTTGGTTGGAGTCATACCTAGCACAAAAGAAGTTGTGGCTGTTGGAGGTCAATCACCTCAGCTCCACGACATCACTGCCGGAGTTCCTCAAGGTAGTGTCCCACGCCCAGCCATCATCAGCTGCTTGATCAATGACTTTCCTTCCATTATAAGGTCAGAAGTGGAGATGTTTGCTGCTGATAGCCCAATGTTTACCATTCATGACAACTCAGATACTGAAGCTGTCCATGTCCAAATGCAGCAAGATCTGGACAATATCCAGGCTTGGGCTTGACAAGTGGCAAGTAACATTTGTGCCACACAAGTGCCAGGAAATGACCATCTCCAACAAGAGAGAATCTCTCTGTGCCCCTTGACATTCAGTGGCATTAGCATCGCTGAATCCCCGATTATAAACATCCTGGAGGTTACCATTGACTAGAAACTGAACTGGACTAGCCATATAAATACTGTGGCTACAAGAGCAGGTTAGCAGCTAGGAATCCTACAGTGAGTAACTCACCACCAGACTCCCCAAAGCCTGTCCACCATCTACATGACACAAGTCATGAGTCTGATGGAAAACTCCCCTTGCCCGGTTGAGTGCAGCTCCAACACTCAGGAAACTCAGGACACCATTCAGGACAAAGCAGCCCACTTGATTGGCACTCCATCCACAAACATTCACTCCCTCCACCATCGCACAGTGGCAGCAGTGTGTACCATCTACAAGATGCACTTCAGGGACTCACCAAGCCTCTAAGCAGCACCTTCCAAACCCGTGACCACTATCATCTGGAAGGACAAGGGCAGCAGATGCATGGGAACACCACCACCTGGAAGTTCCCCTCCAAGCCACTCACCTGGAAATATATCGCCTTCACTGTCGCAGGGTCAAAATCCTGGAACTCCCTCACTAACAGCACTGTGGATGTACCTGCACCACAGGGACTGCAGTTCAAGAAGGCAGCTCACCACCACCACCACCTCGAGGGCAGTTATGGATAGGTAATAAATGCTGACCTAACCAGCAATGTCCACATCCCATAAAATGAATTTTAAAATGTTGCTTGACAGATGGCTCTATAAATGGTTTTGCCATTATAATCTAATAACAGATTGCTAAAATGAAATCTAATAGTTTCATGCTCAGACTTAATTTCCATTGCTTCTAACATTTTGAAGGTTTTGTTACTAGCTCAATTCAATGCTGAAAACAAATTTTTAAAATGCCCTCATATGTAAATATATACATGAGCATTGCTGAAAAAAGACACATGCTGTGAAAGCTATTCATCTGCACTCATCAGGGCAGATGCAGGAATACCAAACTTCAAAGGGGACAACCATTTATGCTGCATGAGAAAAGGGTGCTGATTGGTCAGCAAGGAGTCCACTGCTTAGACTACCGGTCCAGTCAGCCAGGGCTTTTGTGCTTGGTGAACTTCTGCTGGAAGTGTGGGTGTGTGCAGTTTTAAGTTAAAACAGCAATGAGCTCTGTTGTGATGTCCCTTGCAACTGAAACTATGCTGACAATGTAAGGCTTACAGGTGATTAATGGAGAAATGTCAGTGGAATTGAAGTTCACCAAAGGGGTCCACATCTTTGGGTAAGTGGGGGTAAAGAACGCTCATGTGGTGGGAAAAATGGAAACAAATCCATCAATTAAAGTGAAGTGTGAAGTATTGTAGTTAAATTCCTTCAGTGCCAAATGTCTTTTTATTTTTAGATAATAAAAATTGTTACTTAATGAGGTAAATTCCTCGAGATTTATATTGTGGTGAGATATACGTTGTGGTGTAATTGAAAAGTTTCCCGCAATATTGAACCCTTTCATAAAAGAGGCAGGCAAAATGCTTGAAACTGAAGATATTGAGTGTTAAAAGTACTGATACTATTTATTAAGAAAAATGCTTGTTTTGAAATGGAACAATTTAGTAAGTATGTGACTAAGTTTCATTCTATGATGTAAGTTTTACTTGAGTGCCTTGAGACTAAACGTCGCTGTTGTATAGCTGCAGGCTCCATTAGAGGCCCAAATTACCTTCACCTCTGCCCTCAACAGATGTGTTCCAAATCTCTCTGGGCCTCCATTGCAGTTAGCCAGTTCTGGGATGTTGATTGAGCTAGGATATATAAATATATGTTTAGTTTATATCCTATGGGTTTCTCAGTGAGTCAGAAGGATATCCCATTTTATGATGGTGGGTGGAGGTGGTGGGGTAGGTTATGCCTTTTAGTAAATCATGAGCCGCAGATTTAATATGTTGGAACTGAGAATTTTTATTTAAATAGGTTATCTGGATTTTTTTTACAATATTCTCAAGACTGAATTCTATAGCTTTTCTATTTTAAGACCAGCTATTTGCAGTTTTTAAGATATGTTGACTCAATATAATGGGGCTAAGATCCTTCACTATATTTTTATGAAATATATAGATATCCTCATGGCTAAGTTCTAAATTTTAAAACTGGACAATGGCCTCTTTAAAATGACGGAAGCAATGTCTGGATGTGACGCTACACAACAGAGCTGTCGGGGAGTATTGCAGAGACTTGTGCCTCATTATCTCTGAAGAGACCCCTGTGGACTGGAGAGATCAAATTTAAAGGGAATTATACAAAGGCCATTTTATAAGCCAAGCCTGGCCAACCAGAGCCAGATTGTTTGCTAGGACAAAGGGCCCTGCAACATTCCTTTTAAATTCTTAATGTACCTAGACAAAGGCTTTGACAAAGGGTGTATATCCCTAAGTGGAGAGGTGAGAGTCATGTGTCATGACTCCCTACCTGGTGGAGCCTATAATATTGCCTTGTGGAGCTGCAAAGCTCAGTTTGCCATCTTCCATCTGCCAAGCAGGAGCATAGAAAAGGGGCTCTGTCCAGGCTTGAGTGTCTGGCCCCCCTCTACACTGTTTTCTACTGAAACTTGTGACCTTCTGCACCATCGCCTACAAGACTAATTCATCGATGTGTGCCTATCTCATCGTGGAAGTCGTCTATCCTGAAAAAGGAATAATGAAGGAATTCAACCTGCCGACCTCTGCGAAGGAATGCACCATTGAACTTGGATTCTGGACTTGCATGTCTCTGCCCTGTAAATCTTTCTTTCTCTAACCTCTCTTTTATAGTATGAGTGCAAAGGAGGCAACGTTGCTACCCTCCCGCGTTTTGAGCATGTGCAAATAAACTAACCTTCCGATTTTACCCTATCGAGTTTGTTGTGGGGTACTATTAGAAATTAGATCACACCAGAACCGAGAGGTTGGGAAATAATGCCACTGCTTATAAAGGAGGGAGTCAAAATCAAAACACCTTTCAGTTTACAGATGGATGGTGAGAGGACAAATTAGGGCTGCCTAGATTAACCACTCCTCCTGTCTGTAACACTTAACTTCTGTCACTTTCCCTCCTGTGAATATTGAGGATGGAGTTCTGTGCAATGGGAACACTGCAAAAGTTTAGGGATGTGGGGAGGGGTCACAGTTAAGACTTGAGAGTAGTCTGGGTAATATTTAATCTGATGGTGCTGGGTGCGATAGGCTGCAGAAGCATTGAGGTGGGAGGAGTTTTAGTAGCAAATGTGCCTCAGTGTTTCTCAGGCCCTTGGGGCCATTTTTCTGGTCTCTGGGCAATAATGACCAGCCCAACACATGAGATAAGGTCCCACCCCAAGCTCAATTCCTGCTGTCAGTTACAAGCAGTCAAAAACATAACATTGCATTAACTTTGTGACAACATACTTCTAAATGATTGCTCTATATATAAGTACAACGACTTTAATGGTTGCTTCTGGAAATCCATGCTTTTCAGTAATAAAAAGAGGTGATTGTCATTGCTACAATATAGTCTTTGTTTGGGATTCCATTGCAGAAGAATAAATGCTTCCTTTTCGCACAAAATTAAAAGAACTACTACATGAAATTATTTTGCTGGAGCCCTTGACTGGTTTACTTAAATAAATTGCAGTTGTTAAACAAGATTAATTTCAAATGTGCTTTTTTTAATGTTTCTAACTTCTGTATTAGAATTATTCCAAGTTTATCACATCTATATCTGTTTTCCAGAAGAGCACGAGTGAATTTAAATTAAATTTATATTTACTAGTCTTGCACTTTGCTAGTGAGTAATTACAAAGCTCTGCTCTTATTTATTGAGTTGTTAGAACATAACATAAGAAATAGGAGCAGGAGTAGGCCATTCAGCCTGCCATTCAGTAAGATCATGGCTGATCTGCCACAGGCCTCACTCCGCTTTCGTGCCAGCTCCTCATAGTCCTCAACTCCCCGATTATTGAATTTGGAAACTTGCTGTTTGAAATTCTGTTGAAATGAAATGCCAAGGTATGAACCCATGGTACGTGAGCAGAATGCAGCAGTAAACTGCCAGTTCTTGAAGTTATTACAGCAGTAAAGTGTATTGTAGGTAAAACTCAGTGGTCACATTTTGAAATATCTAATTAATGTAACTGTTCTGTTTTGATAGAATAAATTGACTTTAGAATTCTTTGGCTATTCAGTGAGGGGGAAGGCTGATCATTTGTTACAAAAGCATATTAAATGTAGAAAAGTGATCACAAAACCAGCAACAAATAAAATGATCAGTCAACACACTGCATACTAGCATAGATAATAGCAAAAAAGTGAATGAAGATATTTCAAATATTTTCAAAATTATTTCCGATATTGGCAATGGCCTGGATTTTGCTGGCAATGGCTAAAAGATGGCTACCAATCTCAAAAAGCTGTCCAAAAAGATTTCAGCTTTAGAGTATCAATTTTCCCCTATTCTGTCATGACTTTGACTCTGACGCTGTGAATAGGAGATCTGTGATGTCCAGCAACAATCAAGTCATCAAACTGGTTAAGCACCCTAACAGATTATTGAATCCTCAGGCACTAAACCAGGAAGTAAAAAGCACAGACTATAATTTATTTTTAATTATTTTACACAAAGTGAAATAAAGGTTGGGATATAGACACTAGATGAAAGTAGAAAGTCTTGAACTTTAAAAATAAAAATTAATTTTCACTTTAAAAATCATGTAATTTTGAAAAGTTATTGAGAGAATTATATTCTACACTTGTAAAATTAGCTTTTCGGGGCCAGAGAGAATGTTCAGTAGTAATGACTTAGAATGTTGTTAAAAATTTGGTTACACCTCATTCAATGTTTTCAGTGATTTTTACAGCAGAAACTAGTGCCTAAGAAGTTGAAAATTCATATCAAATTACTGATCAACAAAGACTGCAACAGCACACTCTGGAGGAACACTGACGACTACTTCTGGATTTCCATGTTTAACTCCGTATTTGTGGTTACCAGAAATTAATGTCAGTTTTGTGCAGTAATGGCAGTGGGCCTGCAGTTTTGCTGTAATTACAATCAAAAATTCTCGGTTTGTATTTTCTTGTAATGAAACCTGGTTAAATCTCAATGGAATTTTACAACATACAGCAAATATGAACTGCTGGTGTCTCGAACACAGGCTGAAACTGTTGATTGTCTCAAATGTGGCATGGATTTGTAAATTACTCTACTTTATCTGCCATGGCAAGTAGGATTACAGCCATTGTCAATTGTGTGCTCACTCGCCATTTTTTAAAAAAGTGATCCAGTGTCTAAGTTATTAAAGTACCTTGAGAAATTAATGTTTTTGTTTATAGCTTTATTAGTTTGATAATGGCAAAAATCTGTTTCTACAAAATTTAACTTGTTTACTATGGTAACAATCCTTTTAAGATCCATGACTTTGTGCTTAAAAATGCCTTGTTGCACTGAAAAGCTAATTGCAGTATGGTGGAAGTTAGTCTGCTGTGAGTTTTACAAAAAGGAATTTGCCAAAAAAAAATATTTTCCTATGTTCATATTAAAATGGATAAAACATGTTTTTTTGTAAATTTTAAAGGATATCTGTTTCTGAATTGCAATGTTTGTTATTGATGTGCATTAATTTAAGTATGGTCTTTCGTTGAGTTCAGCATTTTGCTTCCCTTTGTCTTAGGAGCTGATGGACTATACTTCTTACATTCTTCAAAACATAAAAAAAAAGGTAGAAACAAAACCAAACTGAGTTGTGTTTTGTCATTGTGTGAATTTTCCTTCTGCACCACAGTGTGCAAAAACCAAAAATATTCAATTTTATCTTTTAAAGTGATTTTAAATGAGAAGCTAATTTACTACAGTATGCTTAAAGTGCTTGTTCAGCAATAAATGTGGTTAGTAATTTGGGCACTGACTTTCAAATGAAAGTCTACAAGTTGAAATGTATCATTCAAATTAGTTGAAAGTACCTTTGCTAAATAGCATCAGCGTCACCTACTAAACTAATACAATTATGCAATGTACACGTTGTAAAAGTTATACTTCAACATTGTCAAATTAATGGCAGAGTAGATTTTTTGTGTTAAATATAATGTTAGTGGTGCCAGTGAAACCCTCATACAATTTCAAAATTTTTCCAGAGCCTCTGCTGTATGGTACTGACTCTCTCCCTCTCCCTGGCAACAGTCTGAGATTAAGCCAGGCTGTTCGCAACCTTGGTGTCACATCTGATCCCGGGTAAGCTTTCAACCTCATTCATGTCATCACTAAGACTGCCTATTTCCATCTCTAACATTGCCTGACTTTGTTCTTGTCTCAGCTCATATGCTGCTGAAATCCTCATTAATTCCTTCATCAATTTTAGGCTTGATTATTCCAACTCACTCCTGCCTGGCCTCCCACATTCTACCTCCTGTACACTTGAGGTCATTCAAAACTCTGCTATCCATGTGTAACACGCAGCAAGCCCTGATGCCCCATCACCTCTGCCCTTGCTGACCTAAGTTGGCTCCTGGTCAAGCAATGCAATAACTTTAAAATTCTCATCTTTGTTTTCAAATCTCTCCATGACCTTGATCCTCACTATCAGCCCCACAAAACACCACCACCAACTTTACAGCCCTCCAAGATAACCACTTATCTAATTCTGGCCTCTTGTGCATCCCTAATTATAATTGCGCCACCTCTGGTGGCCATGCATTCAGTTACCCAGCTCCCAAGCTCCGAAATATTCTCCCGACATCTCTCTGCCTCACTACCACACTTTCCTCCTTTAAGACACTCTTTAAACCTACCTCTGACCAAGCGTTTGGTCATCTGACTTTATATCCCCTTATTTGGCTTGGCATCATACTGTATTTTATAATCCTGTAAAGTGCCTTGGTACATTTTTGTTAAAGTTGTTGTTTAAATATAAATTATTTTGTGTTAATAATGCTGTCACTTTAGAAGTGCATCTTGGCTGAGTTGGAGGGTGTAACAAATCCAGTTTTCAGATGAGGGATGAACTTGGAGGTACATTTATACTGAAATATATTTCTCATCCCTATTTTTGGGCAGTAACCACTCTTTTCCTTTTGCACTCCAAATCAGAGGCCAGCCCCTAACATTGCTGAGTTCCACAATATTATAAGGAGGTTTTATAGTGCAAATATGCAGGAATTGTTATCTTTAATAAAACTGATGCATTCATGGATCCAGTTTGGTGTGCAACCTGAATGGAGCCTAAAGTCTGCTGATAACTATGGAACAAATTTTTAAACTGCTTTGGAGGTGGGACCAGAGCCAGGCTGGCCCAAAAAATTCCACTGCCAGCCAGTGTGCAGGTTTTACTGCCTTTGGTTTGTCTCTGGGCAATTTTTGAAGAGGTTGGTTTGGGGAATGATGGCTACCCATCGGTAAGTGGCGGTAGCCATTTAGGCCACATAAAGGGCCTATTAAGGTCCCCCCACTCTTACACAGACTGGAATTTTCTAGTTGGCATGTGGAAGCCCCCCGCCACCCCAGCTGAATAAATCATGCTCTGTGAAAGGAGGCAGCTTCTTGGCAGTAGACTGGAGGGTGGCGGAATGGTGGAAGGATGGTCAGAGCTACATTTTAGTTTTTAAGCTGCATGCGTGCGCACACACCTGAGGATAGAGCAGCTTCTCCTCCACAATAATGGTCTGGCAGCTTTGGCCAGTTTTAGTATGTCCATTCTCTGGAGGGAAATGTAGAGAAGACAGCATCCATCTTGATGTGCCCTCCCGCTCATCTTCACCTATGTTGGGGCTTCTGATTCAGGCCTGGAACGCATCCTACTGGCCCTCCAGCCTCAGGAGCCTGCCTGCTGTCCTTGATTGGATTGGGTGGTGAGCACCCTCCCCGGCCACTAATTGATTAGCTTGTCAGAAATTCTATTTGGGTGCTTGAAAATGCGCCCAGCATTAGGCTCCTGACCCCTAAAACTAAAATCCAGCCCTATTTATCTTTTGAATAAAAGACCCTTTTAAAAACTTGCATTATTTAATTCTTCTGCAACTGTCTCATGGGGCAGGCTTTTAGATTTGAGTGGTCCAAGCAGCCACCTTCTGCCTGGGAAACAGTTTTAATTCTACCAAGTAAACCCACAATAAATTTTAATTTAATTTGGATTAGCAGGCCAAATTTTTAATTCAATTCTGTCTCAATGGTACAAACGACATTCTCCTTATAACAAAATTCATAAAATGTATAAAACAGTAAATGGTTCTTTCAGTTTTTTTCTTCTCACCTCTCCCATCCTTACTTAAAGATATGATTCCATGGCAACCAGCTGTTCTTGGTAATAATTTGTGAATCTAAGGACTTGGAACATAGGAGCTTGCTCCGCCATTTAATTAAATTATGGCCGATCTTTGACCTCGACGTCATTTTCCTGCACTATCCCAGTTGGTGGATTTGGTGGTCTATTTGAACACTGGGAGGGAGGTTAGAGTATCATGGGTGCGCCCGATCCTCTCCTCTTGGACATCAGGTGTAAATATTTGATCAGGAACCAAAGGCATGACTTAATAATTCAGAACTCACTAGTCCAGGAGCTCAAGTTGAGTGTTGCCCTTGTGCTGCTACCTGAAATCATGCTAACACTGCACCGGTGGGACTTGAACTTTAGAACTTCCTTAGTCTCCACAGCTCAGCTGCTCATTTGATAAATTTGATGACCCTTGAGAACACTGGAATAATTATTTCTAAATATTCCCCAGTTATTGTACTAGGCTTGTTTGGTGGAATAAATAGGTGAGTTTTTTTTAGAAATGAAGAAATATGATTTATTGCATAAATTAATACTGGTTCTGATCAATTATTAAATGAAATCAGTGGTATTAACTAAAGAATGCAAGTATGTGTTGGAACACAGTTATAATTAGTTAAAGCATTCTGTTGGATGCCTCTTGCTAGTAACTCCCCTTACATATATTGGAAAAGTGCTTAATCTATTTCGCTTTTACTTTAAAAAAAAATCTTCAATAGTGCCCATTAAAATCTATAACTTGTTTCTAAATTCGTCATGATTTACAAGTCAGCTGTTAGAAGAAATCCCACTAGGATATTACAATCAAAAAAGGAAGCTATCTGGCAGCTTACTACAAACTGCTGAACATTTTTCTCATGTTCCTAAATATAGTTATTTGGATGATATTTCATGGCCTACAGGTTTACTGGCAGCAATTTAATTCTCGTGCTGTTTCATGTGAAAGTATTTTCTATGCCCTATAAGGCAAAAGAAGTAAATTTACTTATGTAAAGGAGCAGTTATTTGACAGTTCCATTTCAAATCTAGCATTACTGAAATTGCTGAACTGCCTTTTACACTCAATCTAATTAATGGAGTATATGCTTATTTTGTAAATAAAATGTGTGTGTGTATGTGTGTGTGTATAATTTGTATTTCTCAGGTTTTGTGAAGCCATTGTACAGTGCTTGGGATAAAGCTCTCAATGGGAATGGCATGGTTTGAAAATTAGAATAATTTATTTGTGCCCCTCAAGTTCAACTGAATCGTGGCCGTTTCAAGGGTTCTGACTGGAGGGTGAGGTGGTTTGGCAGGGGAGGGGGGCTGGTGGTATAGGAGAGAGAGACATCACTGGGTTATTTTATGGCCCCTTTTATGCCACATCATCAAAGACTTGGAAACAGTCTAAACACTTGATGTATGGGAACAACTTACTATTTTAGTTGAGAAACTCTCTCCCACCATAAGCTGGCTGTGAAGAGCTTTGGAATGTCCTGAGAACGTGAAAGGTGTTAAATGCCAATTCAACCTTGTATTTATATAGCACCTTTAACATAAAATGTAATTTTTCATTAAATTACTCGCCTGAGCTAAACCAATGACCCGCAACATACTTTTGAGCCTCTTGGTTGGGAAAAATGGTTATGATACAAAAGCACTGGAAAGCTACCAAATGTTACAGGAATTTGGCTGGAACTTTAAGCCCCATGTAACAACTGAATTAGCTTGAACATGCAGGGGGAGAGCATGTTGTCGCTGAATCAACATGTATGCTGCAGAAGACAAGGCACCAATGCTGGAGAGAGACAGCGAAAGCCTCGTATAATAGGTTTCACTGACTTCAACTGAATTACACATGTCAAGATTTATATTGAAGTGTCTTTGCCTGCCAGGCATGCAGCTCCAACAGAATTGTAAGGTGAAAGCAATTAATTTCAATTGTATTTCAAAAGTCAATGGAAAGGATAGTATTACTGTTTGACATATGTAAGTTATGGGGCATGAACAAGTCCTTTGGCATACTGTACATTCTTAATTGCTGTTTCTATGCTATTAATCCAAATGTAACAACATTTTCATCTGGAACTTTTGAATAGCTTTAAAAAAAAGTTTCCACTCTATTTTTGGTTTTGCATTGCATTCCTATAAAATAAGCTGCATTTGTGTTAACATTTTTAGAAGTTCTTATTCATTTGCTTTGAGCCTATTAACTCTAGATGTTACGTTGTCAGAATGGTGTGTGACTTGAAGGTTGTGCTGTTCCCATGTGCTTGCTTGTTCTAGATGGTAGAAGCCATGGGTTTGGAAGGTGCTGGTCGAAGGAGCCTTGACAAGTTGCTATGTTGCTATGGTGGATGAGGTGCCAACCAAGCAGGCTTCTTTGTCCTGTATGGTGTTCAGTTTCTTGAGTGTTGTTGGAGCTGCACTCATCCAGGCAACTGCAACGTATTCCATCACACTCTTGATTTATCTGGGACATATATAATTAGGTAAAAAACAAAAACATTAAAGGGCGCAAGGGAATGACAATAGAAGTAGGTAACTTTAATAAACATTTGGCACCAAGGTAAGAAAGATCATTTGATGACATTGCAGATCCGAAGTGCATTGATTATAGGCAGAATTGGGCTGTACTGTAGTGTCAGTATTGTTCAGTAGTTTTCTGATGCTTATCTCCTTTTACCATGAATTTATATTTGGGAAAGGTCAGATTTGTTGATAGTTTTGGAAATGCACTGCAGCATGAGTCACTGTTTTCAGGAAGCAAGGAGAAAAGATACTTTTGTTACACTGTGGATCATCAGGAATTTACTGATGTATGTGATCCATCAACGGGCAATATTAAAAGGCGCATTTAAAAGTCTTTTGTAGCAGTTACAGCTAGAAGCTGTCTAATGTTCCATACAATTTTAGCATTATGATCAAATGCCATGCAGGGATGGTTTGTTCTCAACGAGCATAATAAGTTGATGAACTCATTTTTTCCTTCTTTGACCGCTTATTAAAAAGTTTAAAGTGCTTGCATGAAATTGGAAGTGTGTAGCTGCGTTGAAAAATTGAACACTCAACATCATGCTGTAATACGCAGTGACAGTTGATTAATTTATTGCCCAAAATGTTGCGAAATGAAGGGTGCATTTGAGTTCCATGCAGTTCAAATCCCACCTGCCTGGCTAGAAGCACTAAAATGGCCCTAAGTCAAGAATGGGTGTTTTGTGACTGTCTATGGTGCTTTGCCCTCCTTGCTTTTTTTTTTGTAGAGATACATTGTCTATGTGGCACCTCATCACATCCTGAAATTCTTTGGGCATTTAAGCTTTTCCCCCTTCCTCTTTCACATCTACAGGTGCCCTTCAGTAATGACATTAACAAGCACACAGACAGGTTCCTGTCGCACTTCCACCAATTCCCTTGAGGTTGTTTGACTGCTTGCAGGAATGAACCACAATGATCTTCATCCTCACATCAAGAAGGATGAAGCAATCATCACCCATTCTCTGTGCCCTTGTCATCAGTTCCATATCTCTCCCCTGCTACCATCTCAAGCACAATCAGTTTGTTTGCAACTTTGGCTTCCCATTTGACTGTAAGCTAGATTTCAGACCTTAAATTTTTCCCTCCCCTAGCATTTTTCTCTCTGATTGCTTTTTCCCAGGTCTTAGTTTCTGGTGCTGAAACTTTTTATTTGTGCCTTTGCCACTGTGTTTTTCTTGATGACTTTAAATCTGTCATAAACTCAATTTTTCCCAAAACTGAGCTGCAGGTATCCAGTTTTGCATTAATTCCTATCTTAACTGATCTACATTGTACCCTCAAAGCGCCACATTTAAAATCTTTGTTTTTAAATCCATTGATGCTATCGTTGCAGTCTTCTCTTCCCAGAATCTTCTCATCCCCAGCTCCCAAACATTGTTTCCTTGACTTTGGTCTTTTTGTATGTTTTCCCCCAACCCAGTTGTCTGACCCAAAATTGATGGCAGAACCTTGAGTTCCCTGGTTCTTGTGGCAAAATTTCCTCCTTGAATATTTCAGCTTTTTCATCTCCTCCTCCCTCCCTTTCGCTCTGCCCCTCCACCCTGCCCACCTCCCCCTCTATCTCCAAAGGAAAAACAATCCTTGTAAAATCCACTTTAATCAACTGACTTCTGGGGCCATTTGCTACAATGCTCCCTTTTTCTCTCTGGGTTACTTTTCCTTGTGCACATCTCCCAGGTGGCCCAGATGTCCTTTACGTTAAAGCTTCTGAGAAAATTAATGCTGTTGGTTGTTTTAGCGTTGGTATATTTTAAGCTGTTCAAGATAGGCTTAAGTTTAAAAACAGAATCAAAAAATGCATGATGTTATGCAGACTTGCTTCTGAAAGTATAGGTGACTAATACATTTTTTCCAATTTGAAGATTTTAAAATATATACACTAGTCACTACTGGAGAGATGTCAGTGGTATCTCATATGCTTTTGTTCTGATCCACATTACTGTTCAAAATAAAAATTCAACTTTAATCCGGAATGAGAAACCATGGGACTTTTGAGTTGTCTGCAACAGGGCATGGATTGACATATGACAGCCTCTGAATTTGTGCAATTCTGTTGGAGGAGAGGGATGGCCCAGTTCATCGCAGGGCTGAGGAAACAGTATTGAACTAGTCAAAGAGCATTCTGGAGTTTGCAGTTAGTGCAAGAGTGGCAGAGGTCTGGAGCAAGTTGCTTTCCCACTCTGCAGAGTAGCATGCAGCACCATCATACCTGAAAGCAGCAAAACAATGCATTGAGACAATTTTTTTTAAAAAAAGCTGTTTAAGATGCTGTTTAGGAATCTGGCAAGTGTTCTAACTTTGCATTTCTGAACCAAGGGTAACTCACTTGTACATGAAACACTTGAGCTGCTTTGTCATTTCCCTTGTGCTCTAATGCTGTGAAATAATCTAATTGTGTAAGGGCTTGCTCATTGCCTTGTGAACCAGAATCCTTCACAAGATTCTACTGACCAGGTTTAAATGAAGAAGCTGTCAGTTTTTAATTTGCACTTAAACTGTTGAAGAGTCAGCGACCCAAAACTGGTTTGACATTAATATCCAGAAATGCTTGGTTATATGTTCTTGGTTATATGCAATCTGTAATTAAAATGCAAAGATGATGTAGTGTTCTTGTTTAGTATTGCTAATTGATTTCATGGAGTTGTACATATTCAGGAAAATTTATAATGTGTGAAATTGGACATGGGTCGAAGTGCAATGCAAGCGGTATTACATTGGTTACCTGTTATACGTTTTGCTGTATATTCAGTCCCATTGACTTAATTAGAACTGAATCTCAGGTGTCTTATGATGGTAGGAAAACACGCTTACACCTGTTTTGCTTCCCCTACCCAGTCCATTTCAGCTCTAAAGTGTTTAATTTTGGTCAAAGTACACACAGTTATTAAATGGTAGTATGTATAGGTGGAGATATTCTGGCACTAGATTGATTATAGTTTGATTTTTGTGCTGTACTCTTTACAAAATGGTTATGGTATTCTGCTTTTCTCTGCTCAGTCTAGTGCAGTGTTAAAAGTGTTGAGTAGGTCCTATTTATTTAGATTTATATCTTAACAATTAAGCTTTTAAATGTTTAATTTTTTAGATTAATGCAGAGCAGAAGTGCTAGGACTTTAAAAAGTGGACTATTGCGATAAAGCATGCACCATGATTAAGTTGCGCAAAATGAAATATTTGTTAAATGCAATTTTTTTAATTCTACAGAACAAAGAAAGAATTATGCAAAATCAACTGTTATGTCAGAGACCTCACAATATCGCGTTGAGGTAATTAGATTCTTTTGTTGACCTCTGTCAGTTTTAGTAATTTCACGTATGATGGATCAATTTAAACCAATTGGAGAAAAGTGCTGGAAGCAGTATCTGTAATCAGATTAATGTTTGGTGGTATTTAATTAAAATAGCCTTCAAGACTGTGATTATGTACATGTTAATGTTTTTTGATGCTTGGGTTTTACTTTTGCTAATGTTAAACCGGATTAAGTTTTGAAGCTCAAAGATTAAGATTTTTTTAATGAATAGCATACTGTATTTGTTTCATGGTGCAGTAGCAATAGTGACTTTCCATATGGATAACTTGCATTTGGCCCCAAGATTCAAATGTAGATTCTGTTTGCAGAAGTACCAATGAAGGAGTCGATTATGATGGCGTCTCAGTGAAATAAGACAGAGTGCTGTGTAGTATGATTGTTTTACAGCAAAACTGTACATAATTGATATGTGATGAATTTATATGATGTAATTTTTCTCTTGAAAACAGCACCTCGCAACTTTTGTTGTGGATCGGAAGGATGCCATGATTACAGTAGATGATGGTATAAGAAAACTAAAACTGCTTGATGCAAAAGGCAAGGTCTGGACCCAGGACATGTTACTGCAGGTGGATGAGAAAGCTGTTAGCTTGATTGATCTGGAGAGCAAAGTAAGTCTAAAATCATGGAGTAGTTTCACAACAAATTATTTATGAAATAATTTTAAAAGCAGCGAAATGGCAGCTACCCATTTGAGTGAAGCTAGCATGATGCTAAATGGGCACAGGATATGTTAATTGATAAATTCTGTTATGTTTGAGATGTGTTTGGCTAGTTTTGATTATACTACTAATTGGTGAAGGGAGACGAGTTCAATCAGCACAGGCCAAAGATCATGACATGTGTGACGTAGAACTGAATGCAGTGCATTTGCCAACTGAGCCATCAAAGCAGTTAAGGCAAATGAAGTTGAAACTGAAGAAGGGTAGATCATTGTCTAAAGCTTCCGATTATAAAATTTATTTCAAGAATATTACAAACTCCTTGTTAAGTTGACATTTGTTAGCATTTGTTCATAGAGTATCAAATGATCCCAGCAAATTTTGCAATGGTTGATTAAGATGTCAGTAGCATATATCCGTGTTAAATTTAATGAAAATTTACTGCTTACCAAAATAACTTTGCTACTCCTTGAGCAAATGGTAGACAGAAACTTGGGGTGGAATTTTCCAAGTCCGTTGGTGGCGGGCGTGATAGGTGGCATGCATGGAAAATATGGTGGGACCCACTTCACGACAGCGTGAAGGCAGGTCACGATCTTCTGCTCAGCCCGCCAACGGCGGGACACGTTTCCTGCCATCGGTCGGTGGGGAGCTAATTATAATATATTAAGATATAATTAAAAGGCCATCCCGCCAGGCTCTTGGAACCCCATCATATCGTCCGCCCACGTTGGCGGGAAAGCACGCCGACATGTTTCACAACAGCACGCAGGCGACGTGCACTTGGTGGCCTTCACTTTGGGAGAACTGGGGTGAGTGAGCAGCAGCGTTCTCCACAACTCGCCTGTTGTTTACAGGCCTCCGGGGGCGGGGACTGATGCCTGGCCGAGCAGGCAACTGCTGAGGGGTTGGGGTGCCCTGGGTCAAGTGCTGCATCCCACGCACAGTTGGGGGCAGGGTAAGTGAGGGAAGTGGCCACGCATTAGGGACACCTGTATAAACTGACCATGCTTCTGCAACTGAGACAGATCAGGCACAACCACAGTGATGTGATTGGGGTCAGGCTCCTAGCCTGCCTGACCATGCAAGCAACACGGAGGCATCAAAGGGCCACTAAGCGCTCCATACCTTACCCCCCACCCTCTCCGACACAGACTTTGAGTCCGCCACAACATTATTGGACCGCGGAGCAGTTGGATGGCACACGTTATACAATCTCCTCGCGAACTTTGGCCATGTAGCAGTCACTGCTGGAGACGCTCACAGCGCCTTGCAATCACAGCATCCTGGTTTGGACCAGTGCCCTCCATGTCGCAGGTTGACAGGGCATCCATGCAGCGCACTCATCTCTGGCCATCCGAGGGGTGACCACTCTCCGGGAAGCATTGAGGAGCGGTCACACAGGGCCAGGAAAGGCGCTAAGTACAGCCATGATAACCACATCTCTCTTCCATGCTGCAGGAGGACCATGTCAGGATCATGGATCCTTGTGACCTAGCTGTATGTCTGATGGCTTACAGAGACTGTAGAAGATGGAGAAGAGAGCGACTGAGGCACCTGGCCATGCAAAGGCAGGAACACCAACCCCATGAAGGGGCAGCAGGGGCTCCCCCACTCGCTGCCCAGGAGCAACAGTGAGCCGTGGCTGGCCGGTGCCTAGTGACACCCAGGGTCTATAGATGCTGCCTGCCAATCCTGCAGATGACTGAGAACCAGTGTCGCTGACGACTGCGCATGTCTAGGGACAAGGAGCCGTAGACAGGGAGACATTCTTGGGAGTTTATTGACGATAGCGAACATTATGTACAAGTGATTAACACCCATGCCCAGGTCTAAAAGAGTTAATTCTCCTTAACTTTCCTAACCCTGCCGCTACGTGTTGGTGCTCCCCGGACATCCACAGTCAAGGTGGAGGCAGCCTGCTGACTGTGGCGTCCTTTCTGAGATGACTGTGGCGGGCGTCCTCTGGAGGGCCGAGACTTGGAGGGCCCCGGCCTGCTTTCGGTGTCCTGCTCTGTGGTGGTGGCACCCTCCTTGTCCTGTGAAGCTGGATCTGCGGAGGTCACAGGAAGAGGGGATCAGATGGACCAGTCACTCCCAGAGTCACCTGGGTGGATGGGCCCAGAGCGTGCATCTGCTGATCCTGCTCCCTATGGGTGCCCAAGGGCCCCTGGCTGACTTCATGAGCGGAAGGGATAGCTGGAGTGAGATCTAGCTGGCCAGCACCCCCCTCATGTGCACACTGTTGGAGGCTAACTGTGGCATCAGCGATGGAGTTAAGCCTGCACAGGAGTGATGCCCTGGACCAAGGTCTCAATGACGGCTGCCATCCTGCCAGTGTTGACCTTGGTGGGTTGCAATGCCGGTGCTATCACCTCAGCCTGAAGATGGACGGACTCCTCCATCATGCCTTGCAATCTGAGGAGTGCAGCGGACATCCCTTCCTATTGTTCCCTAGCTTGCCTTGGCAGCTGCAGCAACTGTGACATGACCGAGTCCAGAGGCTCGTCATCTGACTCGGACTCAACAACGTTCTGGCCTGCAGCAGTCCTCTGAGTGCCGGGGACCTGGGAAGTCCCTGCCTCAGCCTGCTGTGGATCAGAAAGTGCGATATGCTTGCCAGATTGTGATCCCAAGACTACCCTAAAGCTAGGTTCCACCGAGGTGTGTGTCTTTGCATTGGTGGAGGGTATGGGTGAGCGCAGTGACGGGACATCAGGGAGGGTGCCGTCAGAGGTTTCTTCAGTGCTTGCTCGGAGGCTTTGGATTGTGGACTCCGTCGGCTGCTTCTTAGATGTGCCTGCGAAAGCATGGGGAGATAATTAGTGCATGGCAGTGGCCTGTGAAAGAGGACACATCACTCACAGCATGGTTGTCTGATTGATGTTGCAATGCTGGATCCTCACTTGGGAGAGCAGCACCGACCTCGCCATCAGCACAGGACCAGTCCCCATCATCACCGGCCAGCTGGGTGGCTCTGTTTTCAAATTATGTGTGAACTTTGAATTCCGGCATCCCTCCAACTGTCTGCGACCTTTCCCTCCTGTTGTGAGCCCATTTGCCCTGCATGGATAGAGATGGGGAGAGTGTACCAGGACACCTGCCGGGCCAGATGATAAGTATGCCTGGCCTGTGTGGGTGGGGAGTAATCCCATGGATGGGATGAGGACAATGACGGTGGCATGAAAGTGAATGGTGACGTCCCTTGCACTGGCAGTGAGTGAGGGCCCTGTGGATGTGTGATGGGTTTGTGAGTGAGAGAGAGAGTTGGGAGTGATGAGTGACTTAACCTGGCAGAACGGAAGAGATCATTCACCCTTTTGCGGCACTGGGTGGCTGTCCCCCTCTACAGGGCATTCACACTGACCACCACTGCCACTGCCTCCCAAGCTGGGTTGGTGACATTCTACCTGCTCTGGCCGCAGGATGGGTAGCAGAGCACATCCCGGTGGGCCTCCACAGCATCCAGCAGTCGCTTGAGGGACCTGTTGTTGAAGTGGGGGCTGCAGCCATTTTGCCTTTGCTGGCCATGTCTCCTGGGCAGCTGTGGTGAGCTGGTGGTGATGAGCGCTTTGCTGGCGGCTGCCTTTTAAAGATAGTGGCTGGGGTGATGGCGAGTGGGAAATGAGAGCCTGCCTGCCATTTGAAACTGCATGTTTCGCGCGAGTGAATAGATAATGAGGGGGCTTGGGAAGATACGGCATGAAAACCTGCCATCTTCATTGGTGGTGGGACTCCTTTCTACCTGCCTGCTACCACACAGTGCAATTTTGGGAAAATTCAGCCCTTGGTTTCCATATACCACGGTGTATATCACCATCTATAGGGCATTTGAGTGGCTGCATGCATGCACTACAAATTCGCTGAAATCACTTTTTTTTATGTGCATAATAAAACATCAAATCAACTTGACGGCTAGTTTTTCACAAAGAATAAATTAAGGTATTTTGTATTTTTTGACAAAATGCTAGCTTAAAAGAATAAGTCGAATTGTGTTTTTTGGTTGGCTGCAAAATGGAGATAAACCAATTCAGGTGAATGAAAACTTCAGCTTGGCATACTCAACTTTAGGTACTTGTAAATGATGTAGTTTTGCGATGCTGAATTAGCATTTGACTGTCCCTTGATTCAGTACTGAAATATTCACAAGAGGACTGCTTCACCTACATAAGCAGTGAGAGATTTCGGCCTCGACATTTTCAACTGGATGCTGTCATCCTGGTATGTATCCAATGCCCTAGAGTTAGCAACCTAAAAATGCATTTTGGAGCATGTACGATGCTTTTTGCATCAAATTAGCTTGATTCTCATTTTTTCCCCATATACATATACGTTATATATTCTTGAAGATTCAAGCCATTCATTTGAGACATGGAATGTGATTGGCAACATGTGGATTTCTTTTTGAAGTAATGGGTTTGATTAACAGCTGTATGTTGGGTGATGACGTGAGGATCTTTGAGAGGCCGGGCTATGATTCTTTGTAATCCCTTTGACGCAACAGCCCTGTAGCCAGAAGCTCCTGATAATGGGCTTATATTTGGCTGTCTCAGCTCACCTGAGGCCATCAGGGTTATGGAGGTAATCTGAGAGCTCCATGCTATCATTTAGCCATTTAAGTAGCGTCCATGTTTTAAAAATCAACTTTACATTGTGTTATTGCAGGTTAAAGTTATACATTATTTTTGAGATTTCAAAGAAACAGTAAACCTTGTAATTCTGTAGACTGTTTGCATCAAGCCCTATCGATTTATCTGTTTAAACCACAACCGAAGTGTTTTTAACATTATAGCCTGAGTCATGATTTTTTTTTTGGCTCTTGGAATCAGAGCATTGCTGGCAAGGTCAGCATTTATTGCTCATCCATAATTGCCCTTGAGCAGGTGGTGGTGAGCGACCTCTTCGAACCATTGGAGTTCATGCGTAGATAGTCAAAAATGTTATTAGAAAGGGTTTTTGATTCAGCAACAGTGAAGGAGTGTCGATATAGTTCCAAGTGAGCATGGTGTGTGGCTTGAAGGGAAACCTGCCGGTGATGGTGTTCCCATACATTTGCTCTAGGTGGTTGAGGTCGCAAGTTTGGAAGGTGTTGTCGAAGGAGGCTTGGTGAATTGCTGCAGTGCATCTTGTTGATCGTGCATACTACTGCCACTGTGTGCCAGTGGTGAAGGGGGGGGTGAATGTTGAAGGTGGTGGTATTCAGGCTACTGAAGTTGGAAGGGATATGAATCACATGATATATCTTCGTAAACTAGAGTGCAGTGCTGGGCATTCTTTGACCTCTGGCTTTTCCTATGTATATCTACATATCGGGGAACACAAGGCATAGACTGTTTTTATAAGCAACACATGATCCATTTTGACAAGTGATTGAGCCCAAGGCGAGTGTATAAGTGCTAACTCTTTGTAAAAGCTGAGCTAAGCTGGATTTTAAACATCATCGTTATCATAGTGATCACCTTGAACTCGGAAACAGTCAAACTCCTGGCTTTCACCCTAATTGCAGCACAAAAGTGCATCCCACTGAAGTTGTGGCGGGTGCTTTCAAAAACCCAGCCAGCATGAATTGCTAAGCCACAGAAAATTGCCCAATCTATTGACTGGCTGAACCAGACTAAATTCTAAAGAAAACTGACACCCATTTCTGACTCTACTGCGTATCACATCAACAGTAACACTGGTACAGCTAAAATGCATGTATTGGTGTTCTTTCTCTTAAATTACCAAACTGTAATGGTACAGCTAAGAGAACCAATGGCTATTGGTAACTGACACAGTCACCGCAATATAAGTAATTGTTTATAAAATGACACTGCCCACAACCCTGTCCTCAGTTGCTTGTGAGCTTTATTCCCTGTCGAGCTGTGCTATTCTATTATATACACTGACTCAATCTTCCTATACTGTGCTAATAATTTGTTAACACATCATTGTATTATGGCAGAAAACATTTCAAAAAGGCATGACTCTGAAAGAAAGGATTTTATTAAAAGGCAGCAACTCTGGAGCTGTAGAATCAAGTTTGAAAAGTTGTATGAATTATCTTTGGGACACTATTGGGAACCCTGGCATTGATAGTAAAGCACTGGAAGGCCTCTTGAAATGTATCATGGAATACCTGGCGCAATATGGAATAATGAGTGGAAGTCTGGGTGGCGAGGTCATGCTTATAGATCTTTATAGAGATAATTGAGGTTGATGCTGTGCATTGATATTTTCAGACACATTGCCACTATACAGGGGATTTCATTCATAAGGTTGGATAGAATGAAATGGTGTGGGTAGGGTGGAGAGACATTTGTGAAATAGACTGGAAATGGATCTAAATTAGAGAAAGCAAAGGCTGCTGTAATGAAGCTGTATTGGCATGGAGGGTGATGAGCTCAGTATTGGGGTGATTGCTGTTTTGCATGCAAATAAATGATTTAGAATTGGTGACAGAAACAAAGGTGCCTAAGCTTTGAGAACATCAAAATAAATTTTATTGGATTTAAATCTGCGATGATAAATGCCAAATGTCTATTAACGAATAGATGCAGAGCAATGACACGGGAAGGAGAATAAATAAAAATGGGGATACAATAGCTTGCTGGGTAAGCCAGAAGAGGAATCTGTGAATGCTGGTGATAGAAATCTGAAGCCATCAACATAGTATGTGCAGCAACAGAGGATAGCAGAATCTTGCCGTATTTAGGGATAGAGCATAGGTGCCAGGAAGTGTTGATGAGTTTCTGCAGGCAGTCAGATCCCATTTGGAATAATGGAGTCTGGTTACTGCATGACTGCAGGAGCATTTAGCTTTGAAGAGGACATGACAAAGGTAGCTATATTGATGCCCTAGATTAGACATATGAACGAAGAGAGGCAAAAACATTGGGAATGTTTGCACTTGGATAGGGAATTCTTGGGCTTGAGGAGGGAAGTGAAAATTTGAGAAAGACAAAGGCTTAGTATATATTCTACAACAAGATGATGTGGACTTGGTGAGAAGAGAAAAGATGAACATTTAGATTTACTTCAGAGGCAGTAATAACGGGGTTGCTTTCAAGTAACCTCCAGCAGTTAGTTCAAAGTGGCAGCGACAGTGGCTGACGCCTGCACATGGGTGTCTTCCTCCTGCCTTATTGGCTATAGCTAGTGATGATACGAAAATAGCTAAGTGTGAAAAAATGAGCACAGAATGTAGGAAGAGATTGTGCAAACGGACCATAATCAAGAATACAAAAATAGCTCATGTGCTTTCTTTACAGAATGAGTTGGAACACTTTCCCTTTAACACAATCCAGCATTGTCAGTCTGTGATGAATGCCTGTAACTATGGCTCCATTCTGGCACTCGTTTGCAAGGAATCTGGCCAAGGCAAACCAGACATTCACCTTTTCCAATGTGATGAAGTTAAGGTTGGTAAATGTTTTACTTTCTATAGTGTCAGCCTGATTCTATGTTCATGTTTCAAATCTGCAGAGGGCATGAACATGTTGAGATGCATTTAGTATGTTTTTCCACAGTTGTATCAAATTTATGTAGACTGGTGTTGATAATGTGATACTTTAACCGTCTTATAGTTTTTAAAATATTTTTTCCACCTCATTTTATAAATGCCTCAATGGATGGTTCTTGCTCTGCTCTCCAACCCTCAAGCACTCTGCCCCTTGCCCCCAACCCAACTTCCCAAATCATCCTCTCTCTCTGGTGAAGCTCACCATCACTTGTCAAAAGTCCTGGGACTGACTTATTTTCAGTCCTCTCCCAAGAATGCTCAAATGCCTAGAGGGGAAGAAGGTGAGAATGACCCAAATGGACTCATGTTTGACTAATACTTGGCAACTCTTTCAGGGAGATTGCCTGAAATAAGAAATAATGGTGTGTTGAACTAGCCTGCCAGTCAGATAAGTTACTACTTGGCATTATGTGCTAATGTTTAAAACCTGTGTATTTAAAACAAAGCATTTGTTTAATTATATAATATAACTTGTCATTGTTGAGGGGGTTAACTCTCCCTGATTCGTTTTCACAGTTTAATTGGTGAACAAAATCATCTTTGTGATAGAAATATCACTTGAATAAGAGAAAATATAGAAAAACATAGAAAATAGGAGGAGTAGGTAAAAAGTAGTGATTTCCTGAAGAAAGCAGCACACCTTTTCATGAAATAGACTGAAATATTAGAATGTTTGAGGAGATGGTTAGCCCAAAAAATTATTGTACCTTAATAATGTATATTTTTGTTAGTGCTTGCATGTGCTGTTGTTAATTACCTGAGTACTTTGTTTAATTGAAGCTGTTTTCTATGAAGTTTTCTAGTTATTTGTCTCCCTGAAGCTGCATTTTATACTGTTATGATCAATTGCCATTTACTTTGCCTTTCCTTCAGGACAAATTCTGTAATTGTTCTGAATAATATGCGTAGTTTTTGCCTAATATACTTTGACTTGTGGTATTCAGTGCCACCAGAACTTTTATTAACTTTCTTTTTTTTTGAGGTAAACTGAATTTTTTGATAATACCTGGGAACAGGGGTTATATGGCTAACTTGATAACTCGGGCATTATTTTCTTGTCTGACAGAATTAAGCACAATTGTCAACTATTTTTGCAAGACAAATTAAAAGTTGACCAAAAGACAAGTTTACTTTAGAAACAACTGCTAACCCAAGTCATAGACTCATGGATAGTTTGTTTGCACAATTGTGTTCCACACTTTTTGTCAGAGTTTGTTAAGTGGCGTTATTGCTGTGACTCAGTTCAAGATCTTGTTTTACAGGCTGAACTGATCCATGCAGATATTGAAAGTGCAATCAGTGACAGTAAAGGTAGTAAACAGAAGAAAAGGCCTGATACTTTGAGGTACAAAGATACATGGATATTAATCATTAAATAGTATCCTTGGTCATCTATTTGGACTTCCTTTTAACAGTAAGCTATTGCTCTTTTATGTGATTTTTAAAAATTGTCCAGCTAACCTGTAATGTAAAGCTGAGGTCTGATTAAATGTTCAAGAGATATATAAAGTGTACCTCAATGAGCAGAACATGTTGTAATCTGTTCAAAATTCCAGGTGAGTACTTCACACTGTTTTCATTCGCCTGCTAATTTCTGCCTATGTAGTCAATCCATGTGCTAGTAGGATTGATGAGCAGCGGTGAGATGATGAGGAATCTTATGTCTTTAAGTCCTGTCATTTCAGAAGATTAAGGATTAATTAAATTTAAAATTCAAATACAGACATAATCTTAGAAATGCAATCAAAGCACCTGAATGTGATAAGAGATTTTCTTTTAAAAGTAATGCTTGCATATAGTACCTGGGTAAAACCAGATGATGTGTTTCAATAAGAGTGTTGATATTATTCTTCCTATGTATGAACATGAGCCTCAACTGTCATTATTTTAAAGTATAATGCACTGATGGACTTCAATAATGCAGTTTTATGCACCTAAGGAATGAATAATTGTCCTTTTTTATTTCTAGAATGATTACAAATGCAGATAATTCCTCCATCCCTCCACCTCCAAGCGCCCCTGCTCCTGTTCCTCCAGGAACTATTACACAGGTGGATGTTAGGAGCCGAGTAGCAGCCTGGTCAGCTTGGGCTTTACCGGAACAAGGTAATTAGGTTTTCGCAAATGCATGTTTATGTCTTCAGGAAACAATTGTATTTAGTTCTAAATCAAAGGAGTAAGTTACATCCTTGGCCATATTTGCCACATGGAAAGGTTAGATAAAAAGACAAAATTGTAAAAATACTAGGAGCTGGAATAGAAAAAGCTTGGAAACATTTGGTAAGTAACACTGATCAATGATGTTGTATTGGTGGTTCAGTAATGCTTTAAAACCATTTTCTTTGTTGCTGTCGGCACAACATACTCCAGTTCTATGACCTGGCAGCACCCACCTATTGGACCTGATTAGCCTATACATGTGTGTGTTTGTCAGGATAGTGAGTGTGGAATATGCTAATAGACTGGTTCTGTTTAGCTGGATAGCATTCAGGCTTGGGCTGATAAGTGGCAAGTACCATTCGAGCCACATGTGCCAGGTAATGACTGTCTTCAATCAGAGTTATTCTAAGTGCTTCCTCTTGACGGTCAACAGGATTACCATTGCTAAATCTCCCACCATCAACATCCTGGGGGTTACCCTTGATCAGTAACTTCACTGGACTGGCCACACAATTAGTGGTTACAGGAATAGGTCAGAGGTTAGGTGGCGAGTGCCTCAACACCTGACTTTCCAGAGCTTTCCCACTATCTACCAGGCACAAGTCAGGAATGTGATGGAATACTCAGCACTTGCCTGGATGGGTGCAGCTTCAACAACACATGAAGCTTGACACTATCCAGGACAAAGTAGTCCTCTTGATTGGTACTCCATTCACCACCTTATACATTTATTCCCTCCACCACAGGCGCATTGTGGCAGCAGTGTGCACCATCCATAAGAGGGGCTGCACCAATTCGTTAAGGCCTTTTTGACAGCACTTTCCAAACCCATAACCTCTACTGCTTGGAAGAACAAGGGCAATAGGCATATGGCGACATCACCACCTACAAGTTCCCCTCCAAGTCACAGACGATGCTGACTTCAATATATATCACAGTTCCTTCAGTGTCATTGGAAGCTCCTTGTTGACACTGTAAGTGTACCATGAACCATTGCAATCCATGTGGTCTAAGAAGGTGGCTCACCAATACAGTCCCAAGGACAATTAGGAACAGACAATAAATGGTGCCCCCATCCCATAAACAAATTTTTAAAAATGTACATGAAAATCGTTCTTTGCAATGGTGACTAGGTAATGGTATGAGCTCCGAGACTGGCTTTTTACTTAAGGGACCTAAGTCCAAATACAACCCAGATTGCTGTGATGGCTGTTTCCTGTCTGTGTATAAAAATTCAGTGTAGTTCCAAGAAATCATGGAAGGAAGCTGTTCCTGGTGCTCAGATACATGGCTAAGCTTTACTTTGTAGCAACTTGCGTTATACCTGATTGAGAATATTTAATGCTGTAGTACGAAGGGAGTGCTGCACCTTTGGAAGTGCCGTCTTTTGGATGAGGCATTAAACTCTGAGGCCCTGTCTGCTCTCTCTGAATGTAAAAGATTCTGATGCCTTATTTTGAAGAAGAGCAGTGGAATATCCCTGGTGTCCTGGCCAATATTTATTCCTCAATTTCACAAAAACAGATTATCTGGGCATTATCACATTGCTGTCCATGGGAGCCTGTTGCAAATTGGCTGCTGTGTTTTCCACATTATGACAATGACTACACTTCAAAAATACTTCACTGGCTGTAAAGCATTTTGGGGCATCCTGAGATTGTGGAAAGTGCTATTTAATTGTAAGTCTGTCTTTGTTCTTTCTTAGATGTTAGGTGTTTAGAATGGAATGTGTACCTTTCGTCAGCAGTAATATTAATTTCATCATTGAATAAAAAATAAATTCTGTATTTTTCTGTCGGAGACCCAGGGCCACTGCCACCACTTGCTTCGTAGTGAATTGTACCATCTATACTTGTTATGGACATCATTACCATCCTATACAGTCATAACCCATCAACTATATACTGAACTGCAAAGAGACTGTCATCATACAAAAATGCCAGCTTTCCAAAAGTGCAGAAAAATGTATATAAAATGTTTTTATTAAAACACTGTTTTCTTAACAGATGAAAAACAGAAGATTATTCATGAACCCGAAGAAACTCCAGATATGGTAGCAGTCAGGATCGACCGAGATGTGGTATGAATGCATATTAGAATGTTTTTCCCAACAATCTTTTCATTTTGATTCGTTAAATGCGCAAGTACAAAATACTAAAAGCTGAGAAATTGGCATGTTTAGGAAAGGAATTGACTTGAAGGCCTTTTTTTTCTTGATCTAGCTGAAATGGTTTAACTTGAAGCTACACAAGGTACTTGGTGTGACTGATATTGCAAGCTTTTTGCCATGATTGTATTGGAATGATGCACCTAACTTGAGTTGCCATTTTGTACCTCAAAGCAAAGGGAAAATATTGAAAACCATGAGTAACCTGAGTGCACTTTTAAAAATTGTATTCTGGAGAGACTCCATTGTTTCTTGCTAGTCTGAAAAAGAAACAAAAAACTCTATTAGCTACTACCTCAAATAGCTAGAATGCTCCCCTAAGTTATTTCACCCTTCATGTCCGCCATCTTTCTGGGCACTATTATCTATTGATGCAAAGAAAACTTAGTAAAAAGCTCCCAGACAGTCCCGTTCACCTTTTTCAGATTTCATTTTTATTGCTGTTTCCAGAGTGCCAGTTGATTCTGAACTTGAAAATTTAGCTGGCAGAGGCAAATAGCAACTGCATAACTAACTGTATGACCTGTGTTACAGACAGGGATGACAGAAAACTGAAGCTCCTATTCCCTTCCCTTGCCGTACTGTCTATAATCAGTGCATTTTTTAAAAAGAAAGATGTGTGTGTTTCTTAACCCCTGAGTGAATGGCCAAGTTGAAGATTAAGAAGCATGCTTTTAGTGACTTTAAACAAAGGTTATTTTTATTCATGCGTTCAGCCTGAAAATCTAACACTAGGTCACTCTCTCTGTCACATGCCCCCACACGTGCAAAATATAGTTAGAGAGAATAGTGTACTTTTACAAGTTATAAACAAAAGAATAGTTCGTAATTCACGTGTTTGGCTCAAATTGAAGGAAAGCATATGTTGCAGGCCTGATGAAGACATTCTCACTCCTGAAGTATAGTCAAGGTGGATTCAGTAGCTGGAGCTGTATATCAGAATTGTTGCAGGATTCCCTCAGAGATGGATTTTCAGCAGGTCACAAAGATGGTTACTTGTAGTCTCGATATCAGGAGGTTGGTTTTCTGTATTGGTGGACTTGAAAAGGGACAGGCTTGCAGATCTTATGATGTTGCCATTTCCAGGTCCCAAGACACAGATGTTGTTGTCTTTGCAGTTGTCCTGATTAGTTCTGCAGACAGCTCCTGATCACCTTTTCTTTTCAAAAAGACTATTAACATGGGTCAAAAACAGAAAATGCTGGAAAAACTCAGCACCTCTGATAGCATCTGTGGAGAGAGAAAAACAAACGTTTTGAGTCTATGACCCTTGAGAGGTTCTGAAGAAGGGTCATGTGGACTCGAAACATTAACTTTGTTTTTCTCTCTCCACAGATGCTGTCAGACCTGCTGAGTTTTTCCAGCATTTTCTATTTTTGTTTCAGATTTCCAGCATCCTCAGTATTTTGCTATTAACATGAGTGCCTTACCATGTGGTCCTTCACAGCTCTCTTCCAGACATGGATTTGGGCTTAAGCTAATTAGCCACAAGCTGGGTCTTTGTGTATGCAGGCATCTATCCTTGGGGTTTGAGACAATCATTGGCCTGGATTCAGAACAAGCAGTTTAAATCAGGAATGCAGTTTGGATGGTCTCAGGATATGGGTATTTACACCTCTTCTAGTCTGGAATGTCCTTTTGAGACAGTGTGGCAGTTTTTCGGAACACACACACACACACACACACACACTGTCACGTGACCCCTCGGTGACTGCTTTGCAGCCCATCACTTTCTATTTCAAAAGTTCTGGAATATTCTAAACTGATTACCATTTTGCTTTTAAAAGTTATGGATAGGACATTCCTGTATTGGACATGATACTGTGTCAGCCAGGCCTGCATCACTCAGAACAGTGTAACACAATCTTTCCTATGCAACATCTTCGTTGGCTCATAAAATCTGGCACATTACTCACTACATTTTACAACTCTACTCATTTTACTCTTTCTATTAGAGGTTATGAAGACGAATTTTGTTCTGGGTTAGCCCATTATATGCCCCAACCCCACATTTTTAAGTAATTTGTTACCTTAGACAAACCTTTTACAATGTAGTATTGTCAGTGATACAGTCTACGTTTTGCACTAAACAGCTGCTGAGTGTTTTGTTGTCACCAAACTTGGTTTCAATTCCACAAAGATTGACGGTACATTTACTTTCACACAGAATTAACTGATGGACCAATAAACTAGAATAGCACTCTAGGTGTTTAGTTTACTGGGCTTTATTTTTACTGCATAGCTTGAGCTCTTAACCCAATTTTAAAAATTTGGAATTCTTACCAACTCTTGATATAAAATTTGAATAATTGTCTTGAACATCGAAGGATTGTGCAACAGTCCACTCAAATTTCTGCTTAGCTTTTGATGCTTCTGTCTGTCTTTGAGAAGTTTTTTTATAACTTGACCCCGGGCATGTTTGTGTTCTTCCTGTCTGAAATATTTTGCTTCCAGCATGGGGAACTCATTAATATATTTTAAAACATTTTCTTCTGCAAGCATTGTAACTATCTTAAAGTCCATCTGCAATAGTCTATGTTAGAGATAAACCATCTCTTAACAGCCTTTGAAATATTGGTCTTGAATCCTATTTCTAAATCTAAACCAGCTTTCTCATTCTTCAGTGTCTCTTATCCTTTCTTTCAAATCTCAAACTTTGATTTCCACAGAAGGACCTATGGCAACCTGCCAATAATATTGCAACAGTAACTAATTCCCAATTACAAATTGTCTTGGCATTTGTAGTGCATCTTCACCCAATATAATTTTCTTTCCAGATCTATTAAAATAGGATAGATTAAACGTCCATTATGTGTTTTGTTCCAACAGATCACTTGTATGTAATGCGCACACTCCGATTTATTTAATCTCCAAAGGGAGGTGGAGTATCAGGCAAATGAAGAAAAAGCTTGAAATGGAATGAATTGAGCGCAGCCTCTTTGCAGCAACTAATCCATAGGGAGACAGACAAAATAAACATTTATTCAAGAGAAAACTTGTTGCAAATGAGTCAACATGCAGTAGTTTACACTGTATTGCTAAATATAACAGCATCCAATATGATTACTATTTTTAAATTTGGAACAAACCAGCCTATTTATGTACATACCTACTGGGGGGGAAAAATCTGATCCAGCGCATTTTTCCATTTGTTGGCATTATTCGGGCAGTGTTTGCTAACTGATGGTCACAAAAGGAAATCATTTTTGTGTACTTGTGAAACTTTAAGACAAAGCTTAATAAAGTTACTAATTTGTCAATCTACGGCAGAAATACAGAATGTTGTGTTTGCAGTATAATGTTAAAGGCACTTTCTAAATATAAGTAGATGTACATTGTTTTCCTGTAACTGCATATTTCATTTTTCTGTATCAGCAAATTTTGAACCACGTTTTGGATGATGTAGAAGCATTTGTTATTAAACTTCAGAAGGCCGCTGAAGCATTTTCTCAGCTTTCACAACGGAAGAAATCAAAGAAAAGCAAAAAGAAAGGACCAGGAGGCAAGTCGTGATTTAAGACTTATATAATGTATAGAGCAGTGAAACCTATTTATTTTTGCTGTAAAATGCATGGGTTATTGAGGGATTGTGGTAGCACGTAAACAGTAGTTTCTTTTTAAATGATGTACATGTAAACTTTCCCAAAAGGAAAAACTGCCTAAGCCTGGTACTTTTCAAATTCTATGCTGTAGAAAACAAAGTTCATTATAGTTCACTCGAGTAATTCTCCTTTGCTTGTGTTCAGGGTTATTTTTAATCCATTAACTAGCATTTGTTCCAATGCTATTTGAAAAATTAAGAACTGTTCTCCAGCGCTATCTTTAAATTTTGACATTTGTAAGGGTGAGTAAAGTAGATTTTAAATTGGAGCCAACTACATGAAAGTTATTTATCAAATCAGAAATACAAATATGCACTTTTAGTGCTGAGAAACTGGTTAGTTTGTATAATGTTCTCTTTTCTCTCTTTCCCCCAAGTGCTTGTATTAAAATACCAGTTTTAAGGGATACTAACGGCAAATTATTTCCTTTCCCCTTCATTAGAGGGTGTTCTTACTCTCCGTGCAAAGCCACCTCCACAGGATGAGTTCATCGACTGTTTTCAGAAATTCAAACATGCATTTAACCTCCTGGTAAGTCATTATTTTCAAAGAATATAAGCTTGATTAAGGCTGCTTGGAAATTTAAAATTACAAAAAAAGAAATGTGGCTTATTTTGAGTAGCAATCAGTAGGAAGCCCCCTATGTTGTCACGGTTATTTTTGCCTGGTCATTGTAATGCATATTCCTGACCCCAACGTGTGATTTCTGCTCCACAATGCAAATTGTGACCTGGTCCAGACAGTTATGAAACATAGTCATTGAAGGAGTAAGGAGTAGGCTTGGACATATCCTTCCCGTAGTACAAATATTGAACTTAACTTAAAAACCAGGCTATCATAGTGTGACATTCTTTCCAGTTTCTAAAACCTTAAAGGGTTGATGCCCAAGTTATGACATACTTGGATTTATTCATTAACTCTACACTTTGCTTCTCTCTTTTCATTCGAGGCCAAACTAAGAACCCACATTCAGAACCCGAGTGCAATTGACCTAGTGCACTTCTTGTTTACACCTTTGAACATGGTAAGTTGGAGATGTTGGTATTCATGTAAAGTATAAATATTCATGTGAGAATACTTGAAGAGTATTCTCTTAGGTCACTGTCAAGTTTACAGCTTTGAATAGTCAGTTGTCAAATTGCAGAGGTCTACATGTGTGATTAACAACATTTGCAGCTTACACGGTCTCGTCCTCGCAGGTGGCTTGTTGGATCAATCTCCTTCATTCCCTGGGATGCAGGCATTCTCTTATTGGATTATAAAATCACAAGATAATACAGCATAGAAGGAGGCCATTTAGTCCCATCAAGTCTGTGCTTGCTCTTTTGAAGAGCAGTACAGTTAGTCCCTCTCCCCTGCTCTTTCTCCATAACCCTACAATATTTTCTCCCTCAAGTATTTATCCACTTTCCTCTGAAGGCTGCTACTGAATTAATATTCACCATCCCATGAACCATACTATTTGTTGCATAAAAAGCTTTGCCTCATGTTCATTCTTTTGTTATTCACCTTAAATGTGTTTCCTCTGGTTATCAAACCTTCAGCTCCAGAAACCGTTTCTCTTTATTTACTTTACTCTACCCAAACTGTTCATGACTTTAAATACCACCTATAAAATCTCGTCTTAGCCTTCTCTGCTCCAAAGGGAACAATGCCAGCTTCTCCACTCTATCCAAGTATCTATAATTTGTCATCCCTAAAACCATTCTAGTAAATCTCTCATGTACCCTCTTCAGAGCTGTCACACCCTCCCTGAAATGTGCTGCCCAGAATTGGGTGCAATACTCTAGCTCTGGCTGAACTAATGTTTTCTTTATAGGCCTAGCATAACTTCCTTGCTTTTGTACTCCTATGCCTCAATTTAAAACCCAGGATCAGGGCTTGCATGACCACAAGGTGAACTTGGCAGTCACCTAGGGTGGCATGATTTGGGGGCGGCAGCACCAGCACCAAGGTTAAAAAAAAAACTGAACTCTCAAACTTTAAAATGAAAACAATATGACTTTATTATGAGCACGAGCAAATTAACAGAGTGCCCAGGGGCAGGGCACTGTAGTTTCAGTTCAGTCTATCCTCCTTCCCTGTATCCTCTGGCATTTTCGAGCAGGCAACAGCAATGAGCAGCTCTTTCCTGGCCCCCCAAACACATGATCACAGCCTCCCAATCACTTCCTTTTGCATGTACGTGCTTGCCGACCATCTAATTGCTTTCCCTTCTTTGCCCCCCTTTGAATGGTGATCATGTGATGTGGGTTGTGGCTTGAGAGGCACAGGAGTGGAGTTTGCGAATCTAAGTGGTGCCGAGGGAACATGCTGCTGTGGCAGCAGAGCAGTGGGATGCGACTTAGGAGGCTGAGACTGGAGCGAGGGCTGAGGGCAGACCATGGATAACTACTCATGAGTTTGACAATTTTTAGCTATGTAAGAATGGGACCATTTTACTCTTTGTTTTTGAAAGTTAATTGTGGTGGGGGTTGGGGAAGGGTGGTGGTGTTGGGGTCAGACTGGAAGTTGGCCTAGGGTGGCAAATACCCTTGTGCTGACCCATTCTACCAGTTTGTCCAAATCATCATGAAATTCATTACTATCATCTTAACTGTTCACTGTGCTTACAGGTTTTGTGCCACTTGAAAGTTTCAAAATTGTGCCTTGTACCTCCAAATCACTAATGTATATCAAAAACAGCAGAGGTTCTTCGAACCATATGGAATACACTGCATACCTCCCTCTAGTCCAGAATAAACAGCAATTCACAACCCCCTTAAAGCTACTTTTTACTTGCAAGAGTACTTCATACATCTGTTAGGTTGATTTTTTTTAACAGAATATAAGAAATAAAAGTATTTTTCAAGTTAACACAGAGGCTAAAGACAAGGTCAGATTATGCTTTTCAATGACTCATGGTATAAGAAGTGCTTGCCCCATTTTGTTCCATCACCTTCATGAAATCAGAACTGACATGGAATTGCAGACAGGTCGGCTCCGCTTTTACAATGTCCTCTTATTTTTAACAAAGAGGCCCATATAATTGTAATGGACCTTGACCTTCTTGCGACTCATTAATGGCTCTTGCCTGGACCAGGGATAATAATTTTATGACTTAATTGCTTAACGGCCTGAGTGAACAACTTCCTATGCTACATGGACGTCCTCGGGCAGTTTCAGCTTGCAAGTAATTTACGTTACTACCGTTCATTTTTTGGGGCACTCTTCCTTGGTAAGACAATATGCAGCCACTACAGTGGGAAGAGTTGACATTGCACAGCTGTTTCATGCACACACAGCATTAAACACTTTTTCTAAAGTTGAAAATTCCAAGAAATGCACATTAGATGATTTTAGCATAATCGGTTGCCACTGAAATTTTGTTTTATGTTCATGATTTTAAAATTCTCATCATTGTTTTCAGATCCCTCTATAACCTTGCACGTCCCTATCTCTGTAATCCCCTCGAACCGTCTGAGATATCTACGTTCCTCCAATATTAGCCTTTATAGTATCCCCGATTTTAATTGCTCCACCCATTGGCAACTACACCTTCAACTGTAAGGTCGTAAACTTTGGAATTTCTACCTTCAACCTTAAACCTCTTGGCCTCCCTGCCTCTTTAACCTGTTCGTGCACTCCTTAGTCAAAGAGGTAGGTTTTAAAGAATTTGACCATCTGCCAAAATATTTCCTTATCTGGCTTGTTGTCAAATTTTGTTTGATGACACCATTGTGAAGTGCCTTAAAGCATTTTGCTATGTTAAATACATTACAGAATCTCAGAATTGTTACGGTGCAGAAGGAGGCCATTCGGTCCATCGCGTCTGCACCACATTAAATAATTACAAGTCACTACTGGTACTGCACTTGGTCTTCTGACTATCATCATAATAGGCTCTACTGCATGAACACAGTGTTTCACAAATAACATATTCAACTGGGTCAAGTTACCTCTAATTCAGATATTGGATTTTTAGCTAAATGTTTTGAGTCCCCAACAGCACCCTTTCATTGATACTTAATGGAATTGTTTTTTCACTATTTGAACAACTGTAGGTTAGCTCAGTTTTTGCATTATATCTTGCCCATCAAATTATAGGGAATGAATTGTTACAAATTTCAGATCTGCCTTTGACATTTCAGGTTCAGCAGTGCTGCTCGATTCCATATTCTAACCAGTATCTAATCATATAGTAGCATGATCGCACACACAACAATAGCATGACCTTGCAAGCTGAACTGCATATTTCACGCATTCTCGTATAGGCTAAGTGAGTAGGCATAGATCTGGCAAATGGAGTAAATGTAGGCAAATGTGAAATTCAGTTTTGGCAGGAAGAATAAAAAAGAAGCATATTATCTAAATGGTGAGAGATTGCAGAGCTCTGAGGTTCAGAGGGATCTGGGTATCCTTGTGCATGAATCGCAAAAGGCTAATAGGCAGGTACAGTAAGTAATTAGGAAAGCTAATAGAATGTTATCATTTATTGCAAGGGGAATTGAATACAAAAGGTGGGAGGATATACTTCAGTTATACAGGGCATTGGTGAGACCACATCTGGAGCACTGTGTACATTATTGGTCTCCTTATTTAAGAAAGGATGTAAATGCATTAGAAGCAGCTTAGAGAAGGTTTACTAGACTAATATTAGGAATGGGCGGGTTGCCTTATGAGGGAAGGTTGGACAGGCTAGGCTTGTATCCACTGGAGTTTAGAAGAGTAAGAGGCAACTTGATTGAAACCTTTAAGATCCTGAGGGGTCTTGACAGGGTGGATGTGGAGAATATAGAACTAGGGAATCACTGTTTAGAAATAAGGGGTCGTTCATTTTAAGACAGATGAGAATTTTTTTCTGAGGGTCCTTTGTCTTTGGAACTCTCTTGCTCAAAAGGTGGTGGAAGCAAGGTCTTTTAATGTTCTTAAGACAGAGCTAGATAGATTCTTGATGAGCAAAGGGATGAGGGTTATCGGGGTAGGCGGGAATGTGGAGTTAAGGTTACAATCAGATCAACCATAATCTTATTGAATGAGGCGCAGGCTCGAGGGGTCGAGTGGCCTACTCCTGCTAATTCATGTGTTTTATGTACATGTGTTCGTATATGTTTCTCCAGTTCTTTAGTAGTTGGATTCAAAGCACTTCAGTGTAGTGGGGCTAGATACAAATGATGAAGTTGGTTTATTTGACAGAGAGGAAATCAGCATATGGAGGAGTGACCAGTCACATCAAATCTCTCTTGTTTGACCTAATTAAGTTTAAAACAGATGGGATGAAATTAATTTCTACTGGCTGTCATTGTCTCGGTGCAGAAAGTTTAGACTGTCCTAATTCAGTTTAACTGATGTCAGTGAAATCATGCTGCTTGTAATTTGGGGGACATTGGTAGTCATGAAGATCACTGTGAAATGTAAAAGCTCATCCTGGGACTGAATGGTTTTTGTTTTTCAAATTAAGTTGACTTTGCAAGTGGAGAAAAATTTAGAACTATTGAACGCTGGCTGGAATCTTCTGCCCTCCCTTGTGGCGAGTTTGTGGCGGTGGGGGGTGGGGTGCAGGCATCTAATCAAAAGGGCAGGTGAGGACTCCGCCACCTTCCCACTTCCACCCCTATTACACGTGTAGCAGGAAGGCCTGTGCACGGCCTCCTGCCATGTTGTCAATTGAGGCTGTTAAGTGGCTATTTAAATCCTCATCCCTCTGCCCCTGGTATTAACCCAGCGGTGAGTGGGGGACTTCCCATGCATAGAGTGCAAACAACCCTGCCTGGGGTTGCTTGCTGCCTCCAAAGGGATGCCCCTCTCTCAAAGTGCCTGATTGAGGGACCTGGCATTGGGAATTTTGGGTGGGTGGGAGAGCAGTGGAGATACCTGCTGTGAGCCACCTCATGCCCTGGCTGCCGATCCCCACACTGTGACTGCCCTCCTGCCTCGAGTGGATGTCGTACCTGTAGCAATCACTGCCTTCCTGGTGGCACTGCCGTTTGATTGAGTTGCTGGCCTCTGGGTGGGCGCGACTTTTGCCCCTGCAATCCTTGATCCTGTCAAATGCCTGATCGTTACAAGATATGGCGAGCCTTCCCAGAAAGAGGCTCACTAGGAAAGAGGCCAAGACCCCATCGCTTCCATGAGATTCCGGCCACCATGTTTCCACTCTTTTGGAGCCTGATTGTGACAGTTTGTCATTTT
Source organism: Cetorhinus maximus (assembly GCF_964194155.1). Lineage (NCBI taxonomy): Eukaryota > Metazoa > Chordata > Chondrichthyes > Lamniformes > Cetorhinidae > Cetorhinus > Cetorhinus maximus. The sequence continues at coordinate 49,039,141 of NC_135890.1, read as the reverse complement.
ACTTTCTATTACAAATTTCTGGTTACACAACCCTCCTTTTAGCATATCCACATTACTTGTATTCTTTGAAACAGCGTTGAATAAATTGAATAAATGGTATAAATTCATTGTATTACGAGCACCAGTGTGTGTGCACTAATAGTATACACTGCATATTTCTAACATTGCCTTAAACTCTTGTATTTCAGGTCATACAAACCAGTGGTGGGCCTGAAATGGGTAGATCTGTTCTCTCTCCTCTCTTGACAAAAGATGCTATAGATTTTCTGAATTCATGTGTCACACCTGAAGAAAGGGAAATTTGGTTTTCCTTGGATGAAACATGGACTAGACCCAGGCAAGTCAATTAGAATGCTTATTTACCTCTGGTATAAAGATATGCTTTATATAAGCGAGGGACTTCAAATTGACTGATTTTAATTTGGAGTAGGAAAAGGTTGCGGTGGGGTTGTGTGGTGTGGAAGGTAAAGAGAACTGAAAGTTCAGTAACAAGATGATTCTGCTCCACGTCCCACTCTATGTAGTTGCAGATGATGTGTTGAGATGCTCTGTGCCTTTTTCAATCTCATCATTAAAAGCTGATGGATAAATTGACACTAGCTTGTTTTATTTGCTCATATTAATAAGTGTTGCTGTACTGAGGACTCCTTCCAAATTTAAGTATGTCTCAAAAGGCAACATAAAATGACCAGCAAATATCAAAATATTTAATTTTGCATTCAAACTTGTGTATGAGATTGAATTTGTGTGTTCTGCCAAAAACTTGGGAAATGATCAAATTCATTGTATGTTTGTCTAATCATTCTGTGAATAACTTTAGAAAGTGGCTTTGGCAGTAATCCAAGGTGGCAGTTGCTTTTTAATATATTTCACAAATAAGGTAACATAACCTCAGACACTGCTCTTTCATTGCTGTAGTTTGAATACAATAACTCATTCTGTTCATTTAAGCAAACTGACATATTAACAAAGCAATTTTTTGTATACGATAAAACTGCTTTCTGAGCTAGTCTACTTTGTAGCTACATAAACTTCTGTTAGAAATGTTAATTATATTTAGATACAGGTGAAAGGCATTGTTTAATTAATACTTTGAGCACATATAAATAGGAGAAAGCTGGGACATGGAGTGGGGGTGAAGAGAGAGGAGTGTTGAGATTGAACATAGTCAATAAACTCTCTTTATAAAGAAAAGCTCTGTGTCTTGGTTTTAACTTCACCAACAAGCTTGGATCCTTTTTACAAGGAAATCCCCATAATTTTCAATTTTAAATGATAAAATGAGTTTCAAAATATGTTATGTAGCTTGCTTAATCACTCCAGCGTTCTATGGCGTCCTCATGTTAAAACCTGAAAATGTGGTCAGAATGTGCTTTATTTACTTAAAATTTTAAACTGGTCATAAGCTACAATTGGATCCTACAAGTGATAACCTATAAGTTATAACTCAGTTTTTCAGCATGGTATACACATGATCCCAGTGTGAGTTTTTCCATGTGGAAGGAATTGTTCCTATAGCTAACAGCTGACTTTTATCGGTTTCAGATCTGAATGGCCGAAAGATCAGTTTATTCCCCCTTACGTGCCCCACTTTAGAAATGGATGGGAGCCTCCTTTATTGTCGTTTTTGGGCACACCATGTGAACAGGAACTGAATAATTTAGCTGAATCGGTGGCAAATGCAGAGCATCAGCGAAAGCAAGAAGAGCAAAGGAGGCTGAGTGAAGAGGTATGAGCCTGCACTGACTGAATCTGGGCATGTATTTCAGCAAAAAATATCCTCAAACCATGTCTTTACCACATCTGTAATGGCTAATAGTTTATTCTTCTGTAATCAGGAAACCACCCTGCTTTTGCAATGCCAAAGCTAAATAAAGATTAAAGAAAAACACCACCAGCAACTGTGTAGGTTTGAAAGGATAATTGTGCATTATTAAGGACATGATTTGTATGTGCAGTTGTATATTACTTCATTTTCAAAAATGAGAACCTCAGTGACTGATTAGCATATCATCTAAAATAGTCTGCTATGACTTGTGTAATTTCAACATGAAGTATTTTCTTTCAGCTGTATTTAATCACGATGTGTTTTGAAGGAAATAGAAGATGAGAGTTAAACATGTGAATACAATTTCCTATTTTAGGTGCTCCAAAAATTGCTGAGGTTGCTGGTGCCCATCATAGTATAAGAATCCTGTTTTGCATGTCAGCTTGTAATATAACACACACCAGTGCATACAGTGTTTCCCTTCCTATTATGCTATTATGTTTTCAAGTATATATACTGACAAATATACAGAAACTGAGACAGATTGTAGTTCACGTTAAACTTTAATTTTACATTGAGATGAGTGTGCTGACAGGTATTAGAATATTGAAAGTACTATTGACCAGAAGTATATAGATTGGATCTTCTAAATTGGATAAGAACTGTTGTACAAGTGAAAGAATAATGAATATACTCCTGCTGATCAGTCCGCACTAGAACGTTAACCTGTTACCTGTGTAAAAGTACCAGAATATTTGAACAGACCTTTCAACAACTAAATTGGTGGAAGAATAATAGTTTGAGCAATGGTTTACAGGACCCTCGCACTTGTGCTTGACTGGTATAGTGATAAAAGGTTTAGAGATGGTAACAGTCTTGGCTCGGTGGTAACACTCTTGCTTCTGAGCCATAAGGTTCTAGATTTAGGTCCCAATCTAGAGATTTGAACACACAATCCAGGTAGGCACTTCATTGCAGAGGGAGTCCTGCACTTTTGGCGGTGCTTGCTTTTGAATGAGATCTTAAACAGAGGCCACAAAGCACTTATTCAAACAAGAACAATGGGGTTCTCTCAGTGGCCAATATTTAGTCCTTAACTAGCATCAATGAAACAGATTATCAAATAAATTTCTCATTGCTGTTTACAGACATCGCCTTTCACAATTTGGTTGCCCTGCTTTCTACATTACAACAGTGGCTAGCCTTCAAAATTACATCTTCATTTGTAAAGCACTTTGGGAGATCTTGAAATTGTGAAGAAAACCATATATGTGCAAAATCTTTCTCAAGATACCAATTCCTATACCAGTTATCACAAACCTAAAGCCATCAGAGAATACAAGGATAATTTCTATACATTTTCAAAATTTTGAACACACTATTGGGGCTTGTGGGCAATATTGGATGCAATTTGGTTTATTCTGGAAGCTACATATCCTAGTACAAGGAGAAGTTGTACTGCATGTATTTCAAATGATATTCCTACAAGAATTTGTATATTTGCTGAAGTCATCAAAATTGAAGAATGAGTTTGACAGGCAAGTTGAAGGGTTACAAGCATAAGACTTGAGTATGGTATTGTGAAATAACACTAATTGGGAAGCTGTATAGGCCATCAATATTTTGTATCTTAGGAAATTGTGCATGTATCCCCATGTGAATTAAATACAACAATGAACTATAATAAATGGTGCAGCAGAATTATAGCAAGCACTTTAAGATATACTAATGAGTAAGAAATTATAGAGTATTAATGAGGATGGACAGGTAGTTTGCTTTACACACTTTCAGATTTATAACGTTAATGTATTAACTATTTATGGAAATATAAACAATAGTTAACTGTTATACTGCTAAAATATAACACTATTACCAGTAGGGGACACTGTTGCCTTTTAATCTGGTTTATGCCAAAACTAAAGATTGTTTTTTTTTGAAAATCTAGATAAATCAACTTCATATCCAACTACTGAACTGACATGGAGGTTCGAAAACTTTTTAGAATTGGTGTACAGAAACTGGTTTTTTTAAAAGAAAATCTGCCCATGTTATTTTTAAAATATGGCAGGCGGTTGCATTATTGAAGGCCCATTGGCTCATTTTATTTTTCACAAATGATTTTCTGAGCCCTTGGCTAGTGCGTGAAAATGAATCAGCACTTGCTGTATCATCTGTAAAGAAACAGCCTTCAGTTCTATTAACCATGACAAGGACCTCTTTCAATTTTGGGTTTCACCATATTACCCCATTTTAGCAGAAGTTTAACCACCAGCATAAATTTAAATTATGTTCATGTGTGAACATGAAATAGAGCACCTTCATATCTTGCAGCAGCCCTTGTTGAAAATAATTTTGTACAAAATTTATTACGAGAACAGATGAGCGTTAAATTGTGGAGGCAGTGAAATGATTTTAAGGACTTAAGTCACTCTGACTCAAAGTTATGATTTTACTGATTTCCAATGCAAATTCTTCATCACCAAAAGTGGCATTCTGTTGCTTGGCCCTTGGTTATTAAGATTATTTGTTACTAGAGTTGTACTATTTAAATATCTGATATTGTGTTTCATTGCTTTCTGTCTTTCAGCAAGCCATTTCACAGGACCATCTTCCAGCTGACGGGTATGCATTCAGCAACTCTAATTATAAGAGGCGATCTCTTCTGCAACAAGGGACAGCTGATTCTTCCTTTAAAAGATGTAGTAGCCGACATGTAGCTAGGTAATAGTTGATAGAATATATGTATTATGCTGTGGAGAGTTGTCTTGACTTTGTTTTTTAAAAAAACCTATATGCATGAGGATTTCTTGTCCTTTTCCTTCCTGTCCATTTTCTTAAGAATCCTTTAATCTGCAGTGATTTAAAACCTGATCCTTGCTATTGTACTGCCAATGTATAACATCATTACATATTCGGACTCGAAATGATGCTATCAGTTATATTGCGACGTTAACCAGAATTCCTCCTTTAAAAAGCACTAAACACTTCAGTCATGTTACTGTGTGTAATGTATTAAACCTGCACCACTAATGTTTAACATTTTTCTTTTCTGTTACACCAAAAGTTAGATTTAGATTAGGCATCTAATCCAGCCTCAGTTTTCCTAGAAAATTCTCGGTGTTACCACAGGTTGAATGCAATGCATGTTCTTCACTATTTAAAAACAATATGCTTTATGCCAGATTTCTGCTCATAGGCTAAAAGCAAATTGATTAACCACCACAGGGCTGTCATGTGCTACTTTCAAACTCCAATTCTGCCCTCCTTCTGTATGATTTATTAAAACTACCTTACCATTGCAACCGTACTGCCAGTGCATAGTGGTTTTGCTTAGCACTAGTGCTGAAATTAGTGTGATAGCAGCCTGATATCAGAGCAAGGAGTGGGGGAGTCTCATTCTGCTTCATTTTGGCATCAGGTTGTGCCTTTAACGTCTATTTTACATGACATATTTACTGGTTTATATGGTTATTTACATGATGCTTACTTAGAAGCAGTATGAAGCTAACATGACTTTTCATTTAATATAAAACTTGTTTTGTGATGTAAATACACTCTCCAATCACTGCTACTTTGATACATAGAGTTCAGTTTATTTAAACTGACTGGTTGGTTCGTTTTTGCTATCCTGGTTTGTGATAGGCCTGTTGTCTGAACAGGAGTTTTTGAATTTAAGGCTGTGAGGTGCAGCCAACAGATAAGTATGAGTTGCAACTAGTGAAGGGCTGAGACAACCATATTTCTTGGAGAAAGGCAACAATTGTACATAGTAGTCAATTTTTGTTGTCTTTATAACAATTCCCCAATTCTGCATGGAGGAAAAGCCTTGATACAAGCTAAAAATTAAGGGAAAGCTTTTAACACAGCTACTCGTGTGTGCAAGTTTGATAAGCGATAATGGTATGTTATAAAATACATTTTGGTCATTTGCACTGTGCATTTTTTTGAGTTAACCAGTCTCGTTAACTGCTTTTCCACTAAGGTTTGAGTTGACATTTTGAAGTCATGCAATATAATGACTATTCTTTTTTGAATTGTGTGTTTAGCATATGATCCAGAGCACTTGGTTTATCGTAACTGAAGAAGCAACTAAATGTTTACAAGTGTGATTCTTTTTTAAATTGGTGTTTTATGGATAAAATTGTACAATTTTTCTACAATTTCCGTTGCAAACCAGTGGACTCATATATGACTGCAAGTAGTCTTGGTTCCCAAGTTGGCACAGTGAGTGTATGCACTATGCTGTGCAGTGCTAAGCCAGTTAAAGTACACAGGGATATTTAACATGCTGGTACCAGGAAGATTTCAGACTCTGTCAGCGTAAATACCATCCTATAATAGTGGCAAAAGTGGACCCAGGAGCTTCAAAAAAGCTGTCTACTCAGGTAGTCCTGCATGTTGGCCTGCGATGTGTAGTTGCTCTGAGAGTGGAGTGGGACACAGGTTTGTCATGCTGCCGGGATATCTACTTGTCAGAGTTTTCAGCTATACAAGAATTGCTGGAATTTTCTGGAATTAAAGAAGACTTAATACCCTGGGCACAAATTGGCAGTCTTGCTAAATCAGATTGTTCCAGTAAAAGCAATATCTCAAAACATTTTGTTAAGGGTAGGCCATCCAGCTTATCTTTCTACAAGGTAGCTTCTTCTGGGGAAGGCAGTGATATTGGTATTGTCACTTGACTAATGATCCAGAGACCCAGGGTAATCTTCTGGGGACCCGGGTTCGAATCCCACCATTGAATTTGAATTCAGTAGAAATCTGGAATTAAAGATGTCTAATGATGACCATGAAATCATTGTTGTTTGTTGTAAAAACCCATCTGGTTCACTCATGTCCTTTAGGGAAGGAAATCTGCTGTCCTCACCTGGTCTGGCCTACATGTGACCCCAAACCCGCAGCAATGTGGTTGACTCTTAAATGCCCTCTGCAATGGCCTAGCAAGCCACTCAGTTGTATTAAACCGCTGAAAAGTCTAAAAGGAATGAAACCGGACTGGTCACCCGACATCAACCTGGACACTGGAAACAACAAAGGCATACTCAGCTGTCGACCCTGCAAAGTCGTCCTCGCAAAACTTCTGGGGGCTTGTGCCAAAACTGGAAGAACTGTCTCACAAGCTAAAAGCAAAATACTGCGGATGCTGGAAATCTAGAACAAAAACAAAAATACCTGGAAAAACTCAGCAGGTCTGACAGCATCTGCGGAGAGGGATACAGTTGACGTTTCGAGTCCGTATGACCCTTCATCAGAACTAAGACATAGAAATGAGATGAAATATAAGCTGGTAGAAGGGGGTGGGACAGGAGAGCTCGACAGGGGGCCAGTGATAGGTGCAGGCCAAGAAGAGACAGCCAAAGATGTCATAGACAAAAGGGCAAAGGGGTGTTGACAGTGGTGATATTATCTAAAGGATGTGCTAATGGGGACATTAAGGGAAGCAAGCTAGTGGCAGATGGCCCTAGTGCAGGTGGGGTGGGCGGAAGGGATCGAAATGGGCTAAAAGGTGGAGATGAAACAATAGATCGAAATAAATTTAAAAATAGGAGGGAAAAGAAAAAAATATATTCGTTAAAAAATTATAAATTATTGGAAAAAGGGCTTGCTTCCCTTAATGTCCCCGTTAGCACATCCTTTAGATAATATCACCACCTTCAACACCCCTTTGCCCTTTTGTCTGACATCTTTGGCAGTCTCTCCTTGGCCTCCACCTTTCACTGACCCCCTATTGAGCTCTCCTGTCCCACCCCCTTCTACCAGCTTATATTTCATCTCATTTCTATATGTCTTAGTTCTGATGAAGGGTCATACGGACTCGAAATGTCAACTGTATCCCTCTCTGCAGATGCTGTCAGACCTGCTGAGTTTTTCTAGGTATTTTTGTGTCTCAAGCTAGTCAAGCAACAGCTTGATACGGTCATACTCACGGAATCATACCTCACAGATACGCCCCAGACACTACCATCACCATCCCTGCTAGGACAGGACGCATCTAGCAGAAGTGGTGGCACCGTGCTATACAGTCGGGAGGGAGCTGTCCTGGGAGTCCTCAACATTGACTCCAGACCCCATGATGCCTTATGGCATCAGATCAAACATGGGCAAATAAGCTTCTTGCTGATTATCACGTACTGCCCTCCCCCTCAGCTAACGAATCAGTACTGTTGAACACTCCTTGGTGGCAAGGGCACAAAATGTACTCTGGGTGGGGGACTTCAATGTCGATCATCACTACTGGCTTGGTAGCACCAGTACAGACCAAGCTGGCTGAGTCCTACATACACAACTGCAAGATTGGGTCTGCAGCAGGTAGTGAGGGAACCAACAAGAGGGCAAAACATACTTGACCTCATTCTCACCAGCCTGCCTGCTGCAGATGCACCTGTCCATATCAGCGTCGGTAGGAGTGACCACCGCACAATCCTTATGGAGATGAAGTCCCTCTTTCACATTGAGGATGCCCTCCATCGTGTTGTCTGGCACTACCACTGTGCTAAATGGGATAAATTTCAAACAGATCTAGCAACTCAAGACTAGGTACCCATGAGGCTGTTGGCCATCAGCAATAGCAGAATTGTACTCAACCTGGCATATCCCCCCATTCTGTATTAACACCAAACCAGGAGATCAACCCTGGTTCATTGAAGAGTACAGGAGGGCATGCCAGGAGCAGCACCAGGCATACCTAAAAATGAGGTGTCAACCTGGTGAATGCACAACAAAAGGACTTCTTGCGCGCCAAACAGCATAAGCAGCAAGTGTTACAGAGCCAAGCAATTCCACAACGAACGCATCAAATCTAAGCTCTGCAGCCCTGCCACATCCAGTTGTGAATGCTGGTGAACAATTAAACAACTCACTGGAGGAGGAGGATCCACAAATACCCCCATCCTCAATGATGGGGGAACCCATAAGGCTGCAGCATTTGCAACAATCTTCAGCCAGAAATGCCGAATGGATGATCCATCTTGGCCTCCTCTGGAGGTCCCGAGCATCACAAATGCCAGTCTGCAGCCGATTCAATTCACTCCACGTGATACCAGTAAATGGCTGAAGTCACTGGGCACTGCGAAGGCTATGGACCCTGACAATATTCCAGCAATATTACTGAAGACTTGCCATGCCCCTGGCCAAGCTGTTTCAGAACAGCTACAACATTGGCATCTGCCTGGCAAATTCGAAAATTGCCCCAACAAAAATCAGGACAAATCCAACCTGGCCTATTACCACCCTATCAGTCTACACTCGATCATCAGTAAAGTGATGGAAGGGGTTATCAACAACGCTATCAAGCAGAACTTGATTAGTAATAACCTGCTCACTGACGCTCAGTTTGGGTTCTGTCAGGGCTGCTCGGCTCCTGACCTCATTTACAGCCTTGGCCCAAACGTGGATAAAAGAGCTGAACTCCAGAGATGAGGCGAGAGTGACTGCCCTTGACATTGAGGCAGCATTTGATCGATTTGTGGAGTCAAGGAGCCCTAGCAAAACTAGAGTTAATGGGAATCGGGGAAAACACTCTGTTGGTTGGAGTCATACCTAGCACAAGGGAATATGATTGTGGTTGTTGGAGGTCAATAATCTCCATTCCAGGACATCATTGCAGGAGTTCCTTAGGGTAGTGCCCTCAGCCCAACCATCTTTAGCTGCCTCATCAATGACTTACCTTCCATCGTAAGGTCAGAAGTGGGGATGTTCGCTGATGATTGCACAATATGCAGCACCAATTGCGACGACTCAGATACTGAAGCAGTCAGTGTCCAAATGCAGCAAGACCTGGACAATATCCAGGCTTAGGCTGCCAAGTGGCAAGTAACACTTGCGCCACACAAGTGCCAGGCAATGACCATCTCCAGCAAGAGAGAATCTGACCATCGCTCCTTGAGATCCAATGGCATTACCATCGCTGAATCCCCCACTATCAGCATCTTGAGGGTTACCTGGACTAGCCGTATAAATACTATGGCTACAAGAGCAGGTCAGAGGCTAGGAATCCTGTAGCGAGAAACTCACCACCTGACTCCCCAAAGCCTGTCCACCATCTACAAGGCACAAGTCAGGAGTGTGATGGAATATTCTCCACCTGCCTGGATGAGTGCAGCTCCAGCAACACTCAAGAAGTTCGACACCATCCAGGACAAAGCAGCCTACTTGATTGGCACCCCATCCACAAATATTCACTCCCTCCACCACTGACACACACTGGCAGCAGTTTATACCATTTTACAAGATGCACTGCAGAAACTCACCAAGGCTCCTTAGGCAGCACCTTCCAAACCCACGACCGCTGCCATCTGGAAAGAAGGCAGCAAACGCATGGGAAAACCACCACTTTGAATTGGCCCTCCAAGCCACTCTCTGTGAAATATATCGCCATTCCTTCACTGTTGCTGGGTCAAAACCCTGAAACTCCCTCCCTGACAGCACTTTGAGTGTACCTTCACCCCATGGACTGTAGTGGTTTAAGAAGGCAGCTCACCACCACCTCGAGAACAATTAGGGATGGGCAATAAATGCTGGCCTAGCCAGCACATTCCATGAAAGAATTTTTTTAAAAAGTGCCAGTGTTTCTTCATGTAGCATGTAATTATTTCTTAAAATATTTCAAAATTTGCACCTCTAATATTTTAGTCACTGTTAGCCACTGCATAAAATGGAATTTTTTTGCATCAGCCAGCAATGTACCCTTTACTAGTTTGAATCTACGTTGTCTTACAATTTGACTTGAAGTAATTTCCAGAATTTGCCATTCCCTTAACTATGTTAGTTAACTGCATAAGACTACTTCTCTGGCACCCCTTTTAAGGCTAAAAAGCCCAGGTTTCTTTCCTAGTTATTTGACATGAGGGATCAGCCTTGTGACTTCTCTGCATTGGTTACAGTGCTTGAATCATAGAATGATGCCACACAGAAGGAAACCATTCAGACCATGTCTGTGGTGGCTCTTTGGTAGAACTACTCAATTAATCCCCTGCTCTTTTCCCATTGCCCTGTAATATTTTTCCCCTTCAACTATTTACCCAATTAATTTTGAGTGCTACAATTGAATTTGCTTCCACCACCCTTTCAGGCAGTGCATTCCAGATCACAACAACTCACATTTTAATCATATCACCTCCGGTTCTTTTGCCAGTCACCTTAAATCTGTGTCCTCTGGTTAACAACCTATCTGCCACAGAAAATACTTCCTCCTTATGTTCCATGATTTTGAAGAGCTCTATTAAATTACAGCTTTCTCTGCTGTAAGGAGAACATGCCCAACTCCTTCAGCCCTTCCACATAACTGAAGTTCCTCAACCCTGGTATAATTCTAGTAAATTTCTTCTTCATCCTCCCTATGGCCTTGACATCCTTCCAAAAGTCTGCCTAGAATTGAACACACTGTCCGAACTAAGGGCTAATCAATGTTTTAAGAAGGGTTAGTTAAACTTGCTTGCTTTTGTAATAAATTCCACTCATTATAAAGCCAATGATCTCATATGCTTTTTAAACAGCCTTCACAACTTGTCCTGCCCCATCAAAGCTTTTGTATACAAACACCTCCAGGTATTTCTTCCCTGGAAAAAAGTTGCACTATTTAGTTCATACATTTTTGTAGGAAAAATGAGGACAGGCAGCAATGCCACAACTCACTGGAGATGGTGTGCTGCAATATCAAGCCCCCTTCTCCCCGAGCCGTGCCAAATTAGAAAGTTTGATCAACCCACCTAATTTTTAAATTTAGGTTAACAGAATACAAGCCCCAGCTTTGTAAACTTACTAAGTAAACAGCTGTTTATTGAACAAATCGTCTTTAACCAGTGGCAAAAGAGAGAAATATGAACTGCTAATTTCTAACTCTATAACCGAAACTCTACCCCTTAAATCCCTATATACACACATACAAGACACACAAAAACATGGATTTTAAGGGTGGGATAAAACAGTTCAATAGCACCAATTCCAGAGTATAGGATTTGATGGGTTGATTTTGATCAATGTCTTCCAAATTCCTTTCAGTTCTTTGTTGATGACACAAGGCAGTCGTCCAGCACTTTCAGTATTTAATTCATCGGTTGAGCACTTGCCTTTCAATATCTATAACCGTGATTTTTCCCTTTTGCCTCTTGATGGGGTTTTCAGAGAGAGAGCGAATTTATAGAGATATGAGGAGAAAAAACCAGCTAGCTTTTATTGTAGAATTACTGGAATCTGACACACACAGGAGGCAGAGGCTTTAGGTTTTTCCCTTTCAGGCTAGGAGCTATTCTGCTGCACTGGTGTCTCAAACCTCGCCCACCTGATCAGGAGCGAATTAAAACGTTGTTGCCAGGCGGTTTCCCATTAGACCAAGCTTGTCCTTGGCACCATCCTGTCTTTCATGGCACATTGTTCTAGGACAGCAACATTGTATACATCCCTCACACTGTTCGAGTAGACATGTCCTTCAAACTGCAGCTATTGTAATTTTAATCCACAGTCCAACAGAAAGGGCCAGCATTTTCCAGTTGGCGAGAGGGGGCGGGGCCCGCTTGCCAATGTGTAAAATGATGTGGGGTGACAACGGGCGTGCGTCCCAACGTCACCCCGCCTCATTTAGCTTGTCAGTTCAGCGGGCACGCATCCGATTCGGATGCGTGCCCGCCAACCTGTCAACGGCCTATTAAGGCTATTAAAAAACCAATGGAGCTCATTATGGACCTACCATCCATTCTTAAGGTTGGCAGGCAGGGAGTCCAGGTAGGCTTGTGAAAAAACATGAAACCTCATCCACGGAGGGGATGAGGTTTCATGAATGATTTTAAAAAGGCAGAATGTTTTACAATAAAAGTTATGGACATGTCCCAACTCATGTGACAGTGTCACATGAGGGGACATGGCAGGGAAATATTTTTATAGTCTTTATTCAAAGTTTTAAATGTGAGCCGATCTCCCTGAGGCAGCACTTTACCTCAGGGAGATCTGTGCGTTCTTTCGCACACTTGTGCAAAAGAGCACACTCCCAGCTGAGGGAATCTCCCCCTCTCTCTTCCCCCCCCCCCCCCCTCAAAGCACAGGGAGCACATAGCGCTTCCTGGTGCACGTCAAGCTGAAGGAGCACCCACGTAAAATGGTGACCAGGGGTGCCGATTGGAAGCCTGCCCGCTTGTTCCTGCTCCTGCAAAGTGTTGCCCATAGTACTTTGCCAAACATCATTTGAAAGTCCATATACACAGCAACAACTACACTACTCTCATCAACCCTCTCCATTACTTCAAACAACTTGGCCAAGTTAGTCAAAGACAATTTGCCTTTAACAAATTTGTGCTGACTTTATTAGCACATGCTTTTGCCAATGCCAATTAATTTTGTCTGAGAAGTTTTCGCACCACAGACATTGGGCTGACTGGACTTCAGTCGCCTGGCTTCTCCCACTCTTTTGCTTTGAACAGGAGTGTAACATTTGCAGCCCTCCCTTGTGTCTCAGTAACTAAATTTACATGCAGTACTGAAGGTATGGTCCAATCAGAATATTTGTGCTTTTTTTCAAAACTCCTTCTGACATGTACTGCATAACCAAAATTCTGCAGGCATTGTGATTGCTGCTGTGCACTTAGTTGAGCATGTGGAATATTGAATCAAATAAAACTCAAGTCCCTGGCCTAAGCCATTTTTATGCTTAATGTTTGCATTAAAATCTACCTGCCACTGCTCAATCTACTTATGTGTTTTAGCCAGCTCAAATTGTAATTTCTAAGCCTCCTTGAATTTCTTTATTAAATTAGTGTCTTAGCCTAGAAAGGGAAAAAAATGCCTGGGTTCCTACTTCAGATTCTGTTGAGCAAGCTCACCGGAAATCTGAACATCTGTCGTTTTGGGATCACTATATAGGCTTATGCAGGGTAATGGTATGAGACATCAGAGGCCAACCTCAGTCTGTAGAATACCCAGCTTGATGCATCCCTTTAAAGTAAGTAGGGGAGAAAATTAAAAAGAGGTGGGGTGGTGGTGGGGAGAAATCTATTGATGCAATGGAATAATTAAGAAAAATGATCAATATATTGTACAATGAAGAATCACTGAAATGTCTTGCATTTGAAATAAGCTGTTGCTTCAGATGTTTCAGTCGTCTTGGCAATCTCATGAACCCATGTTGGATTTTTATGGCACCAAAGTAAGGAGGGAACATTTTCTCAGCAAAGCTGGTAATGTATGTTTACTAAGCTTTCTATTCAACACTAAAAAAACCACTCTGCAATTTTAAAAAATCCTTAGCCCATGCATGCCCATCAGATAAATTTGTTAGTCACTCCTAAAAATATCAGATGGAAATTATGTCAGTGGGAAAATTGAGGGAAATGCTTGAGGGAACTTTAGAAGTTCTTGGAATCTCCCATGGTCAAAATTAAAAATAAGTTTGATTTCCTTGTTAATTCCTCTTTTTCTAATCTGTCAATTTGAAGACCAACTGCCTCTTATTACATTCTTGGTCTGCAAGGAATCCATTGCTAAGTCTTTCAAACAGGTCCTCTTCTGTAATTGCAAGGCAAGCAAATCAAACTCATTATTCTGACTACCAGACTGATCCATTTGCAAAGTGAACAAGTGGGCTAGAAACTTGGATTACAGAATGTACAGACAGAACTACAACAAATGCAGCATGAGATTTACTTAAATCTATGCTGAAGGTAAAACATGGTGAGGTTCAATAACAATGCATTAAAGGTATTTTATTTCGTTAATAAAGTTTTCAATTGAATTGCCATTCAAATGCATGGCAAATTTGAGGCATGTAATACTGTATCTTACTAACTGCTTGGCACACACCACAAATCAACTTTTAGTATGGAGCTTTATTTTGGCTTGTGGTGGAATTACAGGTTTAATCATTTACATTTTCAGATTCTTTGGCTCGCTTGTTTTGAGTAACAGCTTGCTTTGTTTTCCCAGCATACATATTTAACTTTTAATTTTATCTGCTCCATTTTCTAACCTGAACTATTCCCTGTGCTGCTGCTTAAGACTCTCTTGATTTATGCTGATTTTGTGTGTTTCAAAGTCAAAACTGCTTTCCATAGCACTTTGTAGTTTAGCAAATACACATTTAGCGAAAAAGGGCTTGAATTTAACTGAAATATTTTCATTTTTGTAGTAGCCTGAATGCTTACCAATAATCTCTCTGGCAAACTAAACATTGGAGCAGTGGCGTTGAATTTCTGTTGCACAGCTGGCACTTGGCTTGACAATAGGTTTCTTCTTTTGTATTCCATTTAATTTAAGAACTTTATTTCAATTTAATACCTGCGTTGTAGAAGTGTTCGATCGGATGTACTGTATGATCTTCCATAAATTCTTAATCTTTGAATATGTACATATTTAGATGACACCTCAAATGCAACTATATTTACTTAGTTTTGTTAGAGATGCAGCTTGAGATTTTTTTTAGATTTTTGCCATTTTTAGTCCATTTCATATGAGTTGCTTTAAATTTTAAAAATCCTAGATGATTTTGCATTCATCTCTTGTTTTATTAATTGTGAAATGGCTTTAGCGCCTAGCAAAGTAAGTTGCATCATTGACCTTTACATGGAGCTTGATTGTTAAATATTTAATGAAATGCACAGGTCGATTTGTGTGAAGTGGCAGGCTATGTTCAATAGTAGGCTTGTTGGGTGAATGTCCTGAAGGTATGATGATTGCTATTGTAGATAGGAGTTATTCCATTTAGAATTCAGAAGGTTATAGGGATGGGGTAGTCTATGATTGGTATAGATTGTAAAATTTGTGCAACAAGTGAGCTTGAGGGACCAACTGGCCTTTTTCTTATTTCACCCTTATCACAAATTAAAAGCTGGTTTCTCATTTTAATGATGTGATATCAAGGATACAGCGGATGTTTTGTTTGCCCAATTAGTTCTTTGACAAAATATTTATCACAGTAAGGACAAACGAATGTGATATGTACTAAATGAACAAATCTTCAGGTGTCTTCTTTATAGCTTACTACTTTAGAATTGTCATTTAATTTTATGTTTCAGTAGTTATTTTTCATGAGATTGATGATTTAAATATTTTACACTTGTCACTTTGCTAAATGAAAATATGATTTGAGTTGGATTGGATTAAGCAGTATGTTCCTCACAGCTCTGCACAAATTATAACCACATGAACAATAGCAATCGAGATGTCTTTGATCTTTCAGTAAAGTCATTTAATGCTCTATTGTTTATGGTACTTCTGCATTATCATTATGACTTAAACCATGTTTTCCAATTCATGTAATATTTCTCATTTCATTTTTAAAAGAAATTATGAAACTCATGTTAATGTGGAGCCTAAGAAATTTGCCAAATCAAAGTATGATTTTGTAGCAAGAAACAACAATGAGCTCTCTGTTATGAAAGATGATCTACTGGAGGTAAGACATCTTGTACACTGTATTTTTCAGCTGTTTTGTTTAGCTTTGGATTTCAGGAAGATAGTATTTCATAATCATATTTGTGCATACTTTGTTATGGGAAGACAATATCATTGGTACTTATGTACTGGAGCATATTTTTCCGCTTAAAGCGATACAATGGAAAATGGACCCTATAAGAATGAGTACCATGGCGATTAAATCTTCCTTGGCTTGACTTCACTTGCATTCTTCCCAGTAATTTCAACTCTTCAGCTACAGGTGGAAGAAATCCACCTCCTAGTTTGCTACCGAGAAATGAAAGGTTACATGCATGGGTCTATGCTCTAATGTGAGGCATGTTTAATGCTTTAAGTATTAAACTAGGCATGCTTGAATTATGGTGCTATCCTGTTGCAGAATATATTGATATGATGACGTTACATTGTTACAGATCATTGACGACAAGAAGCAGTGGTGGAAAGTGAAAAACCAGAGTGGAATGTCAGGGTATGTGCCAAACAACATTTTGGATGTACTGAGAGACCCTCATGAGCCTGGTGAAGGAGTGCCTGAAGGCCTTTACAGTCAGACCATTCAGGTAAATGTTATATCATGTAGCTTTTATTATTTTTTCTTGCCCAGCAGACCAAATAATCCAGTTAACTGCATTTTTATCTACTGCCTCGACAGCTGTTGATGCCAAAAAAGGAATTTGAATTGTTTAAGGTAGGGCTATGATTTTCCCTATGAGTGGATTTTCCCAAACCTAAGCATCTTTTATCTGGTCCTTTAATAGTCCCCTAGCTAAAAGCATTCTATAGAAGCTTCCCAAGTTACGCTTTTAGCTATAACCTTTGGCCTGATTTCTTTCGCAAATGTGGTTTCAGTTTGCCTCAGTTACTTTTTTAAATTAAATTTGAATGGAGTAAATGTTAACAAAGGTGGTCACGCATGTTAACGCTCCAGTGTTCTATGGTATCAAAGGGTGGGCAAATATTTTTTGTTCAGTCCCCCTAGTGCTGGATTCCTATTCCTGGTCCCTTGGAGAAGGAGGAAAAAATTTGTAGGTAAGGTACTATAGATCTCTGATCGTTTTGTGACCATGTCAAGTGGCAGAGATTGAACCTAGAATAAATCACCTGTTTGACTAGGGAAATGGGGATTGGTTGGTGTAAGTGGATGTAAAAAGACAAAAAGAAACTAATGAAGAGAAGAGGAAAAGTAATTTTTAACTGCATTCAGAAGCCAGGCCAAGGGTGTTGGTAGCCTAATTGAAGAAAGCTACACTTAATTTTGGGCTACTTTTTCCCTTGCATCAGTTGTGTGCTGGCGTCATTTGATACAGTTTCAGTAATCCTGCACTGAAGATGTATCAAATGACTGCTCAACAAAAAGTATTGTTGAGTATTTAAGTTGCATTTGGAGTGATATCCTTGGTTAACCATATTTTAAATTGCTTTTGTCAAAAAAAAATCCCACATGCATGATCCACATTACTTGGTGTGC
Source organism: Cetorhinus maximus (assembly GCF_964194155.1). Taxonomy (NCBI): domain Eukaryota; kingdom Metazoa; phylum Chordata; class Chondrichthyes; order Lamniformes; family Cetorhinidae; genus Cetorhinus; species Cetorhinus maximus. The sequence continues at coordinate 49,021,508 of NC_135890.1, read as the reverse complement.
TTTAAATTTCAACTTAACTTAGTTTTGACACGTTCTCAGCTCAACAGTTGGCAAAGCCCCTTTTGAAGAAGTGCAGCCAAGCATAATATGATGTACTGGATTTCTACTCGTAACTTCCACAAAACAATTTCAGGTGCTCAGTGAGTTAAAAGAACCATTGACCATTTCTTTTTTTTAAAAGATTCTTACAAGTTACTTAGGTTCAAGATGTTATTTCAACTCTTTTGGCTTTGGGCCATGTATGACACCAGCAATTGATTTAGGATGTATAATGCTGTTTAGATGGATAGTGGATCTTAAATTATAAATGTCGGGTCAAAGCAATTTAGGCACTTCAATCCACAGTGTAAATCTCAAAAATTTGTTGGTGTATGTGACTACTGGCCTAGACAAATTGTAACTATTCCACCAATTATGGTCCCTGGTATTGTCTATTATTTATTAATGGTTAGCAGACATTTCTATAACGTGTTGAGCTCTAGTCAGATGTCATTGGTGAAAGGCCCAGACCTGTAAAATATAGCTTTGGTTAACAACAGAGCTTAAAATGGGAGAACCTGAGTTAATTAGTATGTTAAAAAGAAATGTTTTCTCCACTGCTTTCCCTTAGGGCTAATATAGCATTTGTGCAAGTCAAGTCTTGTAAATACCATATTCTCTACTTTCTTCTCACAAGTATAGTAATGTTGGCCTTCCCCTTGCTGATATCCAATAATTAACCCATGGGGAAAAAAATCAACTAGAGGTTTCATTCAAATTCTTCCACATTGGCAGAATAGTTTCGCTATGTGATTAGTACTAACAATATGTAAATTGCTAGTGGCCTGCAGCTATGTAGTGCTGAGCAGACATGTGCAGCTTGGCTCAAGGTAAACATTTTAATGCTATTATGATATAGTATTGTAAGAACAGAATACACTTTTAGTCCTGGCTACACTGCACATCTCTTCACACAGCACACATGAATCTCCAGGTACATTAGATATCTGCTTTCAAACTGAAACTGCAGCTTGGTGTTATCTATATTTTTGTGTCTAAATGTTTGCTGTGCATGTCTGAGGATGGGTCATTTATGAGCAAACATGAAACACTTTTGTTTGAAGTTTCCCCTCCATCACTGCTGGCATGTAAACTAGCGTCATTTCTCATTACTTAGGTTTATACATTTATCTTCATTTCATGCTTTTGTTTTGTTTTGGTTCTCATTGGCTTCAATCATCTGCTGACAGCAATTACTTGGAGAACTATCTGAGGTACTTTGTATGTTTTGCTTGTGATCATGACGTTGAAGAATGAGATTGTTCTGAAGGGTAAACCTCAAGTCTGTTTCAATATTTTTGAAAATGTTAGCATAGTTGCATTTGAATTTTAATAGTTAAGTGTTTATGCTAAACCTTCCTGTCAGCAATTAGCTTTTAATCCTGACTACAGATATGTTTATATAATTGGTACTTGGCTAACTCACCTGTTGATTAACTGTTTTGTCCCTTCATTGTTCTGTTTACTTTAAAATAGCCTGCAAAGCACATTATTAGGAATCTGGCTTTAGGCAACAATCTGAACAGAGTTCTGAATTTTTGGTTGTTTTTGTGTTGTTGGGGACACTGGGTTACAGTTCCAATCCGATGCACGCAGAAAACGGATCGAATTCTGTAAGGATTTAAGCATCTTGTTACTTCAGCAATATCTTGCAAGATTGGCATGTGGCAATTGAAGCCCTGCCCCAAGAAAGCAAGAGCAAATAAGATATGAAGAGAGAGTTCACAACACAATTCTTCGGTGCAGCAACTCATCCACCAACAGTGAGCAGCACCTCCCTAAACAACATTTTTGGCAGAGTACGGGGATACTTCCTAATGTCCACAACCCCAACTAACCTCTGAATCCATGGGCATACAAGCTGTCTCACCCTCCCATGCTCTCCCCCAACCTGCTTTTTTCTTAGTCCAAGCAACCAAACTTTGAGAGATGTTCCTATTACAGACACCGTTCATTCAGAGTATACAGTGATTTCATTAAACTATGCATGGAAATGTGTATTGTATTTAAATGCGTGTAATTGTGCCGCTAAATATACAAGGCTTACTGTGCATTCATTTAAGCAAGTTCTAAACTATCTCTGCACCTATAATAAAGACTAGGAAATTGTACTGTTTGGAGAAGCTACTTTCTGATTTGTTGATTTTCCTGCCACAAGCCCCCGCCCTGATTTGCCTGTTAATGCAGTTATAAATTTTGGCTCAGTAAAACATTGTAATACCAAAAAGTCAAGTATGATGGTGTCCAGTTGAACCTCTGCTTGGAGTTGTTTACTTCTAAGTGTATGAAGTTTTAATTTTCTTTCAACTTACTTTTTCCTCATGCTACTCTTCCTTTGAGACTCCTCTAAAATCTACCTCTTTCATCAAGCATTTGTTTTTTTGATGCCACTGTGAAGTGCCTTGGGCCGTTCTACAATGGTTAAAGGCTCTATATAAATGCAAGTTTTTGTTATTGAGGATGCTCCTTGATCCAATATATCTTTTTGTTTCCAGCTAACAGCAAATACTTCAATTAGAGGGACTTTGATTTTTTAAATTCTCAAATGGCACATTGCATCCAAGCTTTTTGAAGCAAATTATTAAATTACCCATGGTATCTGCAATGACAGGCGATGAGTTAATTACTGAAAAAAATATACTGGAAAATGACAGGATTGATTCATTGTTTTCCAGATTAGTATAGCAAACTAGAAAAGCTGCCCTTCATTATTTGAACTATATTTATATGTACTGAATCTTTTGGATCTCAAATTCAAGCTACAATGATGATGGCTAATAAATCCCATTACAGCTTTTAGATTTTAGGGATTTACTAAACGTTTTTCACTTTTGGCACAAGTAATAATTTTAAACATACTTTTCATCTGCAGAAACAGAAGATGGATTACATTGCAAGATCTTCTGTTCCAATACCACCTGCTCCTTCTCCCCCACCAGCACATATCTCAGCCTCCCCTACATCCTCGTTTGCGGGTGGTGTAGTTAAAGGATCTTCTAGGAATATCAGTCGTCAGAACAGTAGCAGTTCTATCGAGAGCAGTAGTGCACAAAAGGATGTTCAGAAGGATGGACACACATTACTCAACCGTAAGTTGAGAGAAGCAAAGTTCAGTCCCATCTTATTTGTTTGGCAAAATAAAGAATTCTCAACTTATTCAGAACTTCTTAATAGATAATTATATGTAAAATATAACACATGCGGTGGTTGTTGACTATTGCACCATTGATTTACCAGAAAATCTGGTACCATTTGCTAGCCCATTGAGGTACTGCTCCATGAATCAATTGGTCACAGGCCCTCGAGCTCAATTTAGATCAATCCATATTATAAATACTGGATTTAAAAGACATTTTCATTTATTGAAACATCAAATATCACTTCAAGAGCAATCTTAAAAACTACACCAAGTTTTTTGTAGCCATTTAAAGTTTCTTCCCATGTTATAGTTTAATTAGATTATTTTAAGAGGACTTTGTGGTTATAGTGTAACTTTCACCTTTTTGGTTGGCATGCTCAAGACAAAATGGTTATTTTTGGATATTTAGAATTTAAGGTTTAAAAAGTGCCTGTTGTTTTAAGTATGTAGAGTCAAGGTTCCATGCAATTATTGTTAAATCAGACCTATACTGTTCGTTGTTCATTCATGGAATGTGTGCATTGCTGGCAAGGCAGGCGCTTATTGTCCTTCCCTAATTTCCCTTAACTGAGTGGCTTCCACAGTCTGAGAATTGGCCACACTAAACAATCTTTTTCCTTTGATTTATATTCTCTGCTGCCATCACTCCCTGTCCTATGGAGAGGCCAGCCCACGTTCTGCCATCCATGCCATCTTGAGCGTTCTTTGTGCACGTTTTCCAGCAACAAACAAAGAACAAAGAAAACTACAGCACAGGAACAGGCCCTTCGGCCCTCCAAGCCTGCGCCGATCATATTGCCCGCCAACTAAAAACTAAAACATTTTGCATTTCTGGGGTCCGTATCCCTCTATTCCCATCCTATTCATGTATTTGTCAAGCTGCCTCTTAAACACCACTATCGTACCTGCTTCCACCACCATCACCTCTGGCAGTGAATTCCAGACACTCACTACCCTTTGCGTAAAAAAACTTGCCCCGCACAACTCCTCTATAGTTTTCTCCTCTCACCTTAAATCTATGTCCCCTAGTAATTGACTCTTCCAACCTGGGAAAAAGCTTCTGACTATCTACTCTGTCCATGCCACATAATTTTGTAAACTACTATCGAGTCGCCCCTCAATCGCAGTTGCTCTAGTGAGAACAATCCAAGTTTCTCCAACCTCTCCTCATAGCTAATAACCACCAGACCAGGCAGCATCCTGGTAAACCTCCTCTGCACCCTCTCCAACGCCTCCATATCCTTCTGGTAATGTGGCGACCAGAATTGCATGCAATGTTCCAAGTGTGGCCTAACCAAGGTTCTATACAGCTGCAGCATGACTTCCCAGCTTTTATACTCAATACCCCTGCCAATGAAAGCAAGCATGCCATATGCCTTCCTGACTACCTTATCCACCTACGTTGCCACTTTCAGTGACCTGTGGACCTGTACACCCAGATCCCTCTGCCCGTCGATGCACTTAGGGTTCTGCCATTTACTGTATAATTCCTGCCTGTATTAGACCTTCCAAAATGCATTACCTCGCTTTTGTCCGGATTAAACTCCATCTGCCATTTCTCCGCCCAAGTCTCCAACTGATCTATATCCCGTTGTATCCTTTGACAATCCTCTTCACTATCTGCAACTCCTCCAACCTTGGTGTCGTCTGCAAACTTACTAATTAGCCCAGTTACATTTTCCTCCAAGTCATTTACGTATACTACAAACAGCAAAGGTCCCAGCACTGATCCCTGCGGAACTCCACTAGTCACAGCTCTCCATTCAGAAAAGCACCCTTCCACTGCTACCCTCTGTCTTCTATGACCAAGCCAATTCTGTATCCATCTTGCCAGCTCACCTCTGAACCCGTTTGTCTTTACCTTCTGTACCAGTCTGCCATGAGGGACCTTGTCAAAGGCCTTACTGAAATCCATGTAGATAACATCCACTGCCCTTCCATCATTGATCACCTTTAAAGTTTTGCCTTGCATTACCTCTTTTTTGCCAAACACTCCCCTCCTATTAGCATTACATGTCCAAAATATGTGAGCTTCCTTAATATCATTGCCTCGAACAATTCCTCTAAACACCAGCTTTCTCAAACACCCACTCATTTGTCTGCTTGGCCATCCTTGACACATGTAATATCTGCCTGAGTCCTTTCATTTCAAATGCTCTTATTCTTCTTGGTCCAGCTTTCACAACCATACATTATCACCAGCCACACAAGGGCTACTTTATTCTCTTAAGTGTGTCCACAATGCAATGACCCTTATGTCTAGCCCAAATTTCTTTGGTAGGTTCTGCATCTTCTATGATGGGTGACCCAAGATAGCAGAAGGTACCTACATGTTCAAGCTGAACTCCATTAATCAGAATCTGGATCATTAGTATTTTGAAATTGAATACCAAGGACCTTTTAGCTTTTTTGTGCAGTTAGAGATGAAGATTCAGCCCATGTTTTCCATTTATATTTTTCTTGCGTTGTATTCTCTGCATTTATGATGAACCCTTTCTGGCAGTCATTGTTAGGAAACTTCAGCTCCAATTTTTGGTGATGTTTAAAAAGGGTTCACTGGCGTTTGTTGCCCGTCCCTCATTGCCCTTGAACTGAGTGGCTCACTGGGCCATTTCCGAGAGCAGTTGAGAGTTAACCACATTGCTGTGGATCTGGAGTCACATATAGGCCACACCAGGTAAGGATGGCAGATTTCCTAACCCCGAAGGGCATTAGTGAACCAGATGGGTTTTTATGACAATCAATGATAGTTTCATGGTCACCATTACTGAGTCTAGCCTTCAATTCCAGATTTTATTAATTGAATTTAAATTCCATCAGCTGCTGTGGTGGGATTTGAACCCATGTCCCGAGAGCATTAGCTAGGGCCTCGAGATTACTAGTCTAATGACATTATCACTATGCTACCATCTTCCCTCTATTGGCTAAATATTGAGAAGATGTTTTCACTAGCAGAGGGTCCAGACTAAGGGTCAGTAAATCCATTAGAGAAATGTCTTTACCAAGAGAGTGATTAGAATATGGAATTTGGGAGGCAAATAGCATTGATGCATTTAAGGAAAAGCTAGATTAAAAACATGAGGGAGAAAGGAATAGAGGATTTGCTGATGGGATTAGATAAATTAATGTGGTAGAAGGCTTGTGTGGAGCATAAAAAACTTCTACCAATTGGGTAGAATGATATGTTTCTGTGCTGTAGATTCTATGCAGTGCTATATGTGCAACAAGATTCCTCCACTACTGCTTTCTGACAAATACAAAAATTGCACCTGCTTTGGGTGCTGAAAGGAGCAGTGATTTTTGTTTTTCGCTAATGAATAGGGCCAAAATTGAGTTACGCTTGATGGAGATCTTGAGAATACTGAGAATCTCTTCAAAGTCTAAATACCTGTACCCCACTGCTCATTGAAATTTCATTGTGCAAGGCAGATTGGCTGAACTCAAATGTGCTTTGCAATTATTTTAATTTATCATTGAAATCAGGGATTTCATTGTAATGCAATTCTTTTTAAAGCTGACATTTTGAAAAGCATTGCTTCTAGAAGGCTACAGAACCTTATATTGGGTGTTTTCTGTGAAACTAATTATAGGACGAAAATCTCATATGGAAGAAGTGCAGGATGAGCTGGCGCATAGACTTACAATTGGACGTAGTGGTGCACAGAAGAAATTTCAAGTGTTACGAAGCAACAGTTCTACAGTTGGTATTTCCTACGATTCATCCCCAGAAGAAGTAGCAGAATGGCTACGATCTAAGGGATTTAATGCTGTGTAAGTACATATCAGAATCAAAGTTGAATGAAGTACAAAAATGAAACAAGTCCATGAAACAAAATTGGTGAACTAGTTCATTTGTAGGCATAGTAAGTATCATAGTAGCATGATGACCCTGATTTACATTTATGAATGGAGAAATGTGTCTGTTGAGGCAAATTAGATTGGTTGTGTAGTTTTACTTGTTAAGGTATCCCAACAAGCTGAGCAGGAGTGCCACAGATATCAGTTCTGGGGCCTCATATCAATTACTTGGATGAAGGGATCGAATGTATGGTTGCTAAATTTGCTGATGACACAAAGTTAGGTAGGAAAGTAAGTTATGAAGAGGACTTGAGTCTGCAAAGGAATGCCCTTCACTGTCGCTGGGTCGAAATCCTGTAACTCCCTTCCTAACAGCACAGTGGGTATTCCTACAACACATGGACTACAGTGGTTCAAGAATGTAGCACACCACCATCTTCTCGAGGGCAGTTAGGGATGGGCAATAAATGCTGGCCTAGCCAGTGTTGCCCACCTCCCATGAATGAAAAAACAGATAGGTTAAGTGAGTGGACAAAAATTTGGCAGATGGAGTATAATGCAGGAAAATGTGAAGTTGTCCACTTTGGCAGGAAGAATAGAAAAGCAATATACAATTTAAATGGAGAGATTGCAGAGCTTGGTTCATAGAGATCTGGGTGTCCTGGTGCAAGAATCAGGAAGGTTAGTATGCAGTACAACTGGTGATTAGGAAGGCAAATGGAATATTGCCATTTATTGCAAGGGAAAAGGAATATAAAAGTAGATTTTTACTACAGTTGTACAGGGCATTGGTGAGAGCACATCTATAGCACTGGGTACAGTTTTGGTCTCCTTATTTAAGATAAGATACAATTGCATGAGAAGTAGTTTAGAGAAGGTTCATGTAACTGATAGCTTGGATGGGGGGGCGCTGTCTTATGAGAAAAGGTTGCATGAGCTGGGCCTGTATCCATTGGAGTTTAGAAGAATGAGAGGTGATCTTATTGAAACATAAAATCTTGAAGGGACTTGACAGGGTGGATGCTAAAAGGATGTTTCCCCTTGTGGGAGAGACTAGAACTAGGGGACACAGTTTAAAAATAAGGGGTCTCCCATTTAAGGCAGACATGAGAAGAAATTTTTTCTCCCACAGGGTCGTGGTTCTATGGACCTCTTCCTCAGAGAGCAGTGGAGGCAGAGTCAATGAATATTTTTAAGGCACTGAATATTTATTAAGAGGTCGATATCCTTGACTAACAAGGAAGTCAAAAGGTTATCGGGGTTAGGCTGAATGTGGAGCTCAGAACACAATCAGATCAGCCATAATCTTATTGAATGGCGGAGCAGGCTCGAGGGGCCAAATGGCCTACGGTTGCTCCTAATGCCTATGTTTGTATGTATGTATTTTATTGCAATGGCTATCACAGAAGGGAAGCCAAAGATATAGGCTTATTAACAGTAAAAGGATTGTCGAGGAGTGGTGGGGCTGATTCAGGACCAAAATAGAGATCCCTTGCTGAAGGCTGAAGACATGGCTGAGATCGTCACCTTCTCCAGTTCCCTGCCTAAAGGCAGGCTCCTGGCGATTATTCGCCAAACCACAGCAAAATGCCGTGTTTTTTTAACTACAGGTTGGGCGCAGAGATTGGTCGTGAGTCTACCACTGTCGGAACAGGAATTGAACCCCATGCTGTTGGTGTCTGATTTGCACACTAGCTGCCAAGCTAACCATGGCTGAGGTGATAAATGAATACTTTGCTTCAGAGTTTACCAAGGAAGAGAACTTTGTTAGTTGTATATCAAATGGGTATTCAGGTGGAGGTTATTAGTTGTGGACTCATCTGGGCTCTCATAGGAGGAGGGTGAAAGATGCCTGTGCTGTTGGAAGTGCATAGTATGTGACGTGTGTTTCTGCAACTAAAAGCTGTTAAGTGAATGAAGACTTGATTTTAGTGTTCTTTCTTTCACCGTTTGGTTTCTAAGTTTTGACAGACCTTTGATCAAGTACCACATATCAAACTAGTTAACAAAATTGAAGCAAAGGGGCAAAAGGGACAGTAGCAGCAGAAGTTTCTAAAGGATAGAAAACAGTTGTGGTGAATGGCTGTTATTCAGGCTCCCTTAACAACCTAGGATTCATCCCGTCCAAACCAGGTGACAATCCACTTTAATTACTTTCAGCTTTTCTAATACCGTCTCTCTCTATTTTCACCTGGCCCTCTATTCTGACAACCACCTCTTTTACAGTGCTAGGAATGCTGCTTTTTTTTATTTACATAATGACTTAGACTTACATTTAGGGCACAATTTCAAAATTTGAGGATGACAGTGTAGCAAACAACAAGGAAGATGGTGGTAGAGTGCAATAGGACAAAACCAGGCTAGTGGAATGGGTGTGAATGGCAGAAAGTGAGAGATGATGCATTTTGCCATGAAGATTGAGGAAAAACAATGCAAGCTAAATGTTACAATTTTATAGGGGGTGCAAAGAGAGCAAGTCCCAGGATTGTTTGTGCACAAAGATGACGGGACAGCTTAACAAAGCATTTGGAATCATGGACTTTGAGTAGAGACACAGAGTACAAAAGGAAGGACGTTATGCTAAACCTATAAAAAAGACTGGTTAGGCCCCAGCTGGAGCATCATGTCTAATTCTGCATACCAGACTTTATAAAGGATGTGAAAGCTTTGGAGATGGTACAGAAACGATTCACTCGAGTGGTTCTGGGATGAGGGATTATAGTTACATGGATAGAGTGGAGGAACAGGTGGTCCTTAGAACAGAGAAGGCGAGAGGAGATTTTGATAAAGGTGTTTAAAATCTTGAAGGGTTTGAATGGAGTAATTAAAGAGAAACTGTTTCCACTGGTCTGAAGGGTTGATAACCAGAGGCCACAGATTTAAGGTGATTTGCAAAAGAACCAGAAGTGACATGAGAGGAAGCTTATTTGCACAAAATGCATTAGGATTTGCAATGTACTGCCTGATTGGGGTGGTGGAAATAGATGCAGTAATAGCCTGCAAAAGGGAACTAGATAAATACTTGAAAGAGAATAAGTTCCAGGGGTATGGGGAAAGAGCGAGACTTCAAAAGAGCAAGCACAGACTCGGTGGGATGAATGGCTTCCTTCTGTGCTGTACTATTCTGATTTTAATGCATTCTTTCCATAAAAGCTGGAAAAGCATTGTTGTCGCCTTTGCCAAACAGCCACATACTCAGTTTGTGGGTACGCCTCACAAAGTAAACTTCAGTTGAAGATTATGTACTGTTATTTATTGTAAATGATAATACTTGAGATGAGTCCCTGGTAATTGAAGAAACTTCGCTAATTCCCAATTATGAGCCTCTGTTTCAGATATGTAGCACATTATATGTGCAGAGTTCTAACTTGCCACATATTTACTGTCTGAGACCAAAAGGCAACATAAAGCTTTCTAACAGACAACATTTAATTAGACATTGATGTGCTGTCACATGTTACATGAAGTATATCATTGCAGCATTTCTGCTCTACTGTAATCCTTCAGTCCTCTGGCACCACAACATGTCAAAGGAGGATTGGAAGATTGTGACTATTTCTTCCACAGTTTCTACCCTTACTTTCCTCAGCTACTGAAGGTGTATCCCATCCAAATAAGTGATTTATCCACTTTAAGTACTGTCAGCATTTCCAGCGCTTCCTTTTTATCTTTTTTTTTACATTATCCAGTAACCCAATAACCTCCTTGCCATAGCTATGGCAAAGTCCTCTTGGCGAGTGCCAATGCAAAATATGCTTAACATCTCAACCATGCCATTTGCTTCCATCGATAGATCTCCATTTTGGGCCTTTATCATTCCCACTGCTCCTCTGACAAGCCTTTTACTGTTAATATCCCCACGAAAGGCCTTTCCTTTTATGGTAGATGTCAGTCTGTTCTCTTACTGCCTGTTTGCACCTCTAATTTCCTTTATCACTTTGCGCTTTTTATATTCAGCCTGAATCTCCCTTTTATTATCAAGCTGATGTATCTATTTCGGGCTCGGCATGATGCTGAACCCTTCTTCCGCCGTCTTCGTCTCCGTGCTCACTTCTTTGGGCAGGAGTCCTCTCCCCGTTCAACGGATCCTTTTACCCACCTCCAATATTCTCCCTCCACCTGGACCCCTCCCTCTGGATTCTTACCTTCTCTTGATCTTTTCATTGAGAACTGTCGGCGTGACATTAGCCGTCTCAATTTCTCTGCTCCTCTCACCCATTCTAATCTGTCTCTCTCTGAACTTACTGCACTCCGTTCTCTCAGGTCCAACCCCAACATTGTCATCAAACCCGCTGACAAGGGTGGTGCTGTTGTTGTCTGGCGCACTGACCTCTACCTCGCGGAGGCTGAGCGTCAACTCGCAGACACTTCCTCCTACCTCTCCCTGGACCATGACCCCACCACAGAACATCAAGCCATTGTTTCCAGGACTGTCACTGACCTCATCTCCTCTGGAGATCTTTCTCCCACAGCTTCCAACCTGATAGTCGCCCAACCTTGGACGGCCCGCTTCTACTTCCTACCCAAAATCCACAAACAGAACTGTCCTGGCAGACCGATCGTGTCAGCCTGTTCCTGCCCCACGGAACTCATTTCTCGTTATCTTGACTCCCTTCTCTCTCCGCTTGTCCAGTCCCTTCCCACCTACATCCGTGATTCCTCTGACACCTTACGTCACACCAACAATTTCCAGTTCCCTGGCCCCAACCGCTTCCTATTCACCATGGATATCCAATCCCTCTACACCTCCATCCCCCACCAGGATGGTCTGAGGGCCCTTAGCTTCTTCCTTGAACAGAGGCCCGAACAATCCCCATCCACCACTACTCTCCTCCGTCTGGCTGAACTTGTTCTCACACTGAACAATTTCTCCTTTAACTCCTCTCACTTCCTCCAAATAAAAGGTGTGGCTATGGGTACCCACATGGGCCCCAGCTATGCCTGTCTCTTTATGGGGTATGTGGAACATTCCTTGTTCCAGTCCTACTCCGGCCCCCTCCCACAACTCCTTCTCTGGTACATCGATGATTACTTCGGTGCTGCTTCATGCTCTCGTCGGGACCTGGAAAAATTTATTAATTTTGCTTCCAATCTCCACCCTCCATCATTTTCACATGGTCCATCTCTGACACTTCTTTTCCCTTCCTTGACCTCTCTGTCTCAATTTCTGATGATAGACTGTCCACCAATATCCATTACAAGCCTACCAACTCCCACAGCTACCACGACTACAGCTCCTCACACCCCGCTTCCTGTAAGGACTCCATCCCATTCTCTCAGTTACTTCGCCTCCGTCGCATCTGTTCTGATGACGCTACCTTCAAAAACAGCTCCTCTGACATGTCGTCCTCCTTCCTTAACCGAGGTTTTCCACCCACGGTCGTTGACAGGGCCCTCAACCGTGTTTGGCCCATATCCCGCGCATCCGCCCTCATGCCTTCTCCTCCCTCCCAGAAACATGATAGGGTCCCCCTTGTCCTCACTTATCACCCCACCAGCCTCCGCATTCAAAGGATCATCCTCCGCCATTTCCGCCAACTCCAGCATGATGCCACCACCAAACACATCTTCCCTTCACCCCCCCCGGCGGCATTCCGTAGGGATCGTTCCCTCCGGGACACCCTGGTCCACTCCTCCATCACCCCCTACTCCTCAACCTCCACCTATGGCACCTCCCCATGCCCACGCAGAAGATGCAACACCTGCCCCTTCACTTCCTCTCTCCTCACCGTCCAAGGGCCCAAACACTCCTTTCAAGTGAAGCAGCATTTCACTTGCATTTCCCCTAACTTTGTCTACTGCATTCGTTGCTCCCAATGCGGTCTCCTCTACATTGGAGAGACCAAACGCAAACTGGGCGACCGCTTTGCAGAACACCTGCGGTCTGTCCGCAAGAAAGACCCAAACCTCCCTGTCGCTTGCCATTTTAACACTCCACCCTGTTCTCTTGCCCACATGTCTGTCCTTGGCTTGCTGCATTGTTCCAGTGAAGCCCAACGTAAACTGGAGGAACAGCACCTCATCTTCCGACTAGGCACTTTACAGCCTTCCGGGCTGAATATTGAATTCAACAACTTTAGATCTTAAACTCCCCCTCCCCCCATCCCCACCCCGTTTCTTCCCCCTCCCATTTTTTTCAAAAATTTATATAGATTCTTCTTTTCCCACCTATTTCCATTATTTTTAAATCTAAAACTAAAACTTTGTTAGTCTTTCCACCCCACCCCCACTAGAGCTGTACCTTGAGTGTCCTGCCATCCATTCTTAATTAGCACTTTTCTTAGATAATATCACCACCTTCAACACCTCTTTGATCCTTTTGTCTGTGACATCTTTTGATTATCTGCTCCTATCACTGTTTGCTTATCCCTACAACCACCCCACCCTCAACTTCTCTCTCCCCCCGCCCCCCATCTTAGACCAGCTTATATTTCACTTCTCTCCTAACTATACTTCAGTTCTGCCGAAGGGTCATGAGGACTCGAAACGTCAACTGTTTTCTTCTCCACCAATGCTGCCAGACCTGCTGAGTTTTTCCAGGTAATTCTGTTTTTGTTTTGGATTTCCAGCATCCGCAGTAGCTTTTAGCTTTTATATATGATGTATCTATTGTTGGCTTTTACTGCTTCACACTGGTCTCTAACTCTTGGCATCCAGGGAGCTCTGGCTTCGGTTAACCTCCTTTTCCCGCCCTCCCTTGCCCCTCACCCTGCCCCTTGTGGGAATGCACCTAAACTGTACCCAGACGAGAATGCCTGTCACTCCATTGTAATTCTGCTGGCAGATTTTGACTCTTATTTACTTGGGCCGGATCCCTCATATATTCTCTGAAATCAGCCCTCCTCCAGCTAAAGCACTTTTATTGTAGGTTGTTCCTTGTTCTGCTCCATTACTAATCTAAACCTTACTGATACTATGATTGTTATACCTGAGATGTTCCCCCACTGTAACATTCTTCATTTCACCAATTCTATGTGAAGTTAATTGTATATAAACATTTCCTTTCACTAAAAGCTGTACTACTTAGTACAATGTAATTTCAAATCCATTGCAATTATTAGTTTTGAGCTTTTTGAAAATTTAGTTCCCTTTTGAGCGCTGAATCTGAGTGCAAGAATTTGTTTTGATTTGATACCATCTTAATGTATAATCAAAAAATTCTTAAAATATGAAGATTACCACAATTAATATTTCATCTTGACATGTAATTTCAAATAAGAACTTGCTGCTCTAATTTCATATCATGTGGTTTGGATATTTCAAAGCATGTCACAAGCAATGGATTATTTTTGACGTGCAGTCTCTTGTTTTGAGGGCAAATATAGCAACTAGTGTTGTGCACAGCAAGGTCGCTAAACATCTTTGAGGTGATTGACTAGTTAATCTGCTTTTGTTGAAGGGCAGAGTGTTGGTCATGATACCAGGAAGAGTCCCAGGTGTTTTTAAAATAGTGTCATTCATCCACCTGAACTGACAGATGAGGTCTCTGTTTTGTCTCATCCAAAAGACAACAACTCTGACAATGCAGCTTCTCAGTATTGCACTGAAGTGTTGGCTTAGGAAACAACGTATTATTCCTATTTAACCTTTTGTTTTGCGTTGCAGTACTGTGAATAGTTTGGGAGTACTCTCAGGAGCACAACTCTTCTCCCTAAACAAGGATGAGCTAAAGACTGTTTGTCCTGAAGATGGTGTTCGGGTTTACAGTCAGGTTACAGTACAGAAGGCTACATTGGAGGTATACTTTAATGCTTTATTAAACTCGTAACACGACTATGTCCATGTATCTTAACTAGAACTGTACATATACATTTAAAACAATTGGCCCTCCTCCAGTTAAGCTTTTTTATTCTAGATTGCTCCTTGTTCTCCATTACTGATCTAAACCTTATGATACTATGATTGCTATTCCCAAGGTAGTCTTCCACTGTAACATTCTCTAAATTCTTGATACATTGATTTGGTTGATATTCACAGCCTCCTGGTTTTGGCACTGGTATCTCCAGGTGTTCACGTCCAGTTCTGTAAAAGACTGCTCATCTTATAGTGACAAACAACAGAATATTGCATGATGTCCACATGTCACTTTGATTTTAAATGCACATTTAAAGAAGAAATTGTTATTTTTGCAGAATAATTTAATTAATTGTCTGTGATGAAAAAAAACACCTTCCTTCCAGAGTACATGACCCCTCTTATCATTTTTCTTTTTGCACAAACTCCCATTCAAGTCTTGCTAATCTCCTAGATGCATTGTGTTTTCAATGCTGCTGAATGTCGGTTATTTATCCTAACCTGTGTATCTGGGCCTTACACATAGATGGAAGAATGTATATTAATCAAGACACTGATTTGGAATTTTCAAGGGAAAATGAACAGTAACAGAATTTAATCTTGCAAAACACAAAATCTCTTTCCCCTTGCTCTGCTCTTCCAACTGTATTCCCCTCAATTCCCCAGTCCACTCTCACTTCTCCCTTCTCTTCTGTTATGCCATCCAGCTAGGATTGCCATTTCCCTCTTTCCCCTTCACCACCACAGTGCAGTGCCATTGAAACAGGTGTCCAATTGTCTGTATTCTTCACTACTGACAGTTAGCATTAGAGTGATTTGAGAAGAGGAAAATGAATCTTAATAAGGAAAAATGCAACAACTAAAGAACAGAAGAACAATAGCAAATGAAGCTAAATATATGACTTGATTTATAGAAGTGTTAAAAGGTGATTTTATGAGGGGAAAGAAAAAAGCATTGATGATTGGGTCTGCCTATTGTTCAGTTGAAAAGTGGAATGGGTTCTGTTTACCAGGATTGACAAAATTTGATGCATATTTTTGCACCATTTGTTACCACTTAAAAGATGTTTTGCTGTTGGAAGTCACGCAAGCAAAAACTTCACCTGGCAGAAAGAATAGGTCCAAGTGCTTTATTTCTCAGTTCGAGGTTTGTCATCTTACAGCAATCTCAAACTGAACACAATGCAAGCACTGACTTCCACAATACCAAGCCCTTTCCCATCACAGAATTCCTGAGCCAAAGTCAGTACAGTAACTAAATCCCTGGTTTATATTTTTAAGCTTTATGCAACAAGTCTGGCTAATGCACCAGATTTCTTTTCAGACATTTTGAAGTTTAAACTCAAAAATAGCATTTTTTTATGCTAAACCAGTGAGTAAGTGAATAATGGATTTAAGTGAATAATGGATTGCTGTTAAATGACTTGCAAGTAAATTTTTTAAGGGGAAAAAAATATCTCTATATGAATCTTCATCTAATCATAAACCTCCTTCCTGTTCTATGTTGAAAGGTGATGGTATTAAGCATACAAATTAAAAGCAAAATAGAGGAGAAATGATGTAGAAATCCTCCAGGGGGAGGGGAGCAGGGGGCTAACTGGGATATATGGAACAAATTGTAGAAACATGAGAGAGGTTATGAGGGACAAAGAGAGATCTGGGGGAAGATGGGAGGGGGAAGAAGCATAGCTGCTAAGGTTCATTGTAACAGTAAAATAAAACTGCTGGTACAACAATAGCAAGAGGGTAGTTGTAGAAGGGATACAAAGGATGAAAGTACTGAGTGAGGTGCCTCAGGACTTGGTATTGAGACTTCTATTGTTTCTAATTTACATAAGTTACTTGGATACAGAAGTTCAATATGTTTTACATTTGACTTTTTAAGAATTACTTCTGTTAATTGTGGCTGCAGTGAACTGCTTAAAAGCTTTCTTCATTGTCTTTGGCTGGGTTTTTGTTGGCTTGTTTTGTGGTTTCTTGCTGTCTTCCTACTTGCAGGTGCTCTGCTGACTCCACGGGTCCTGACTATCTCTTACTATTCAAGTTTAAGTAACAGTAAGATCATACTTAATTTTCTTGCTTAAATTGGCAGGTCTTAGAGTCCTTTTTCGGGTCCAAATAGGTTGGATTGATATTACAAATTGGAATTAGTTACCTGGTCCCTGTTGTAAATTTCAACATGCGATTCCTAATTTTAAGTTGTTATAATGACTACTTCTAAAGTTTGCATCTGGTTTTAAATATAACAGGTTTTTTGCTAGTTGTCATTGTTTATATTTATTTTGAAATGCAACCTTGCTTGGTCAACAAAAAGGAACCTTAAAACCCTTTGAGCACTGCCATTGTATGTTTGTTATCACAATTGAAAATTGCCTTTTAAAAAAAGTTAATTCTAATACTATTAAAGGATTTGTGGTGGTACACATTTCCCAAATCTACCTTTTAATGAATGGCCAGAGAAACCTGGCAAATAACTTGTTGACTTGGAACATTTTCAAACAATGGATTTCTTGGCTGGAAAACAAACGAGTCAGTACTCAAAGGGTAATGACTGCCACAGCAATGTATTTACATGTTTGTGCTCCACATTTCTCCCCTACCCTACACCCTAAAATAACTTCCTTAATTGTTACCTCTTCTGTGAAAAAAAATTAGGACAGTAATGTTTGCCTAAGGTACTTGCATTGGTAACAAAAAAAATTGTATCTTTCTCCTTTTTCCACCATAGGTGGTTTTGCCAGTCTTCCTTAAAAACTGATTCTGATAAGCTCACCTATATATACATTACTTTCCCTGACAGTTTATAAAAACAATCCTAAATTTTTTTGTGTTGGAGGGAAATTAGGATGGGGAACAAGCTTTTATTTATATTTTTTAACAAGTAAATTTCCCAAATAACTCCTGAACTCTCTCGCAAACCCTTCATTTTGGAAATAGATATGGAAATATTAGTACCAATGCAGCCATAATCTGCACTGCTACCTGGGAGCAAAAAATATTCCCAGTTTAATGAAAAGAAAATTATATTAGCAATGGAGATACCTGAATAGCTGACATGGTTTGTATACAATGTATTTGTAGCTTGACAAGAGATTACTCACACAGTTTAATTTTTTTAAAAATCCTACCGATCAGGCTCTTGTATTAAGGTCCTTCTTCCCAAATGCTTTAAAAATATTTTGACTGGCTATAGGATGCTGTCACAATCCCTTTTTTTCTGTTTCTGTACTGCTATGTTTGTGCATTTAGTTGTAATATAGGTCTTGAATTAGTCTATGAAGTTCTTTCTAAGTTCCAGACTTTCTACAATATTACAATATACAGTATAACAGTGCATGACATTGTGATTAACCATAATGCCTTCCAAAATCTAATCAAACCTGCTACAAGAAGAATGGTTGTGAGCTGCCCTTCAGAGAATAGCTGGCACTTAGGAAACCAGATCGCAAACTCAAAACCACTTCTTCAGTAGGCAGATGGTGGGCTGGATGGGAGCAAGGGAAAAATAAAGTCTAGTCTTTTGAAAGCCTAGTGACTTTTCATTGTGGCAGTGTGGTTATAAAAGTAGAGGAGGTGTGTTGCTAATAATTAGCACTCACTTCGTAGATAGGGGTATTGTGGTTGTTGGGCTGGACTAATGATCTGAGTTCAAATTCCAGTTTATTAAATAAATCTGGAATAAAAAGTTAGTATCAACAATGCTGACCATGAACCTACCAGATTATAATTTTAAAACTCACCTGGTTCACAATGCCCTTTCGTCCTTTCTTGGTCTGGCCTGTACGTGACTGCAGACTCTCAACAACGTAGTTGACACTTGATGGCCCTCTGAGATAGCATAGCAAGACAGTCTGTTGTATAATGATGGGCAATAAATGCTGGCTGTGCCAGTGGCACCCACATCCAGTGAATGAATAAAAGGAAACCCAGCCTTTTTGCCAGTTATACCTCACAGCTCTTTTGGAATAAGTGATGCATAAAATTTGATCATTAAAGCTATAACCAATAGATGGCACTCTGATCACCTTCATAAATGAACTTACTGAGAGTGGAAACTCAAAGGCCAAATGGATGGTTATAGAAAGTTAGCTCTTTCGATATATACAAGCTTGTATCCATTTAAATAAGAATTGGAGAAACTTACAGGCCCATCGTGCCTGTGCCAACTCTTTGAAACAACTCTCCAGTTTCAAGATTAACAGTCTTTCATTGCTATGTACAATGTTTACTATGTACATAAGTGCAAAATACTATGTAAGGTCAGTCAGCAGAAAGACTTGCTGAAATTGCTAATTGTGCAGTCACCATAGAGCTGGCATTGATTGATATATATTTTAAAAAAACTTAATAGTCCAGTAAATCTGTCTGGAAAACCAGATTGTTCAGTTTACACAGAGGTAAATTGATAACTGTTGAGGAAATATTTTAAATATGATTTGGTAACCCTAAATTAGAGAACTGGTTTAAAATGCAAGAAAATACAAATTAAAGTTCAGTTTATACATGTGGAGGAAAACTAATGCATGCGTAAGAGGGCATTTAAATACAAGTACAATGAGTTACTAAATTAGTGCTGACTTGAAGTTCTCCACTCCTCTCCTCATTCCTCTAACCCCTCACCTCTGCCCCTGGACTATCCACAATTTTAAAACTTGTATATTTAATTTCAGGATAAACGTGGGACCTCAGAATTGGAAGAGATTATGAAGCGGAGGCAAGAAAAACTCAGTGCTGCTGGTTGTGACTCTGGAGTAGAATCTTTTGACGAAGGAAATAGTCATTAGTGAAGTGTCATTACCTTGAAACTTTTTTGATTTTAGGAAGCCACTGAGCGATCATCTGAGTTTTTAGAAATTATGCGCAGAAGGCACAAATTGATGGACCAGTGAAGGACGACTCCCAAAAGGACAAGATTTAATGAACACATTTTGCTGAGTTTTACTACTGTGGGGTAGAACAGAATTATGTAAAAATATCATTGTGACTCCATGAAAATTAAGCGTATCTTTTGCAATCACATGTTGATTGTAATCCTTCTTGATGAATATAATTTAATATTCTGCTCAGTTTATTGTAATGAGACTTAATGCAGTAAACTTGGTTTGTCATGTTCTGTAGTGGAATGATAAAAGGGAATAGGATTGAGTCAGTGTTGTCTTAGATTTAAATTCAGATCCGTAAGATTGTTTTGGTAATGAGACAAATAGATGGGGCTCTTTCTGTGACTGGTATTTAATGTACAAATGTCATTGTAGAAGATGCAATTGATCTAATGAAGCAATCTCTTTTTCATATTAAATACACAATTCTGGTCTTAAAACTTGACCAGAAAGTTGTACTTCAAAAGATGACTACAACCCCACTGCCCTTGGCATGGGACCTGTTGATTTAGAAATGTATCACTGACAACCCCCCACCCCACTTCCTCCATGTAATGTCATATCTATGTTACGTACAGACACTAAAAGATTTCACATGCAAATAGTTTATTTCACAGTTTGAACTTTAAATATTGTTATCTTGCTGTAATTTTATGAAAACCTGTTGAACTGAAGAATGTTGTACATTTGAGAACTTAAATCCATTTGGAAGGATTTGATATTGTATTTGTATAGTTTCATGGTGCCTTTTTCCACAAAATTCAGCTATAATTCTGAAATAAATAGTATTTACTGCTACACTTCTCACTGTTCACTCATAATTAGACTAATTGATCTCTCACAGTGATGCTTAGACAACATTTGTAATGCTTTTGCGAATTGCAATACATTTGGAGTCCCTTTGGATTGTGCAGTTAATAGTTTGAAGCTGACTCCATGTTGGCAGCAGTTATGATATTATTTAAGTATAAGTTAGATTTAAAGTCTTACAGTATTCAAGCAGCAGTTCTTAAAGTACATTTGAGAACTACATTACCCACTGTTTTTCTCTAGTAGAAGGTGAGAGTCATTCCTTGTTCTTTCTATGCTTCTAAGTGCTGCCACCTGTCTGGTATCAATCCTGGCTTTTATGGAAGCATAAAACTATAAAGATGTTACATGTTTAAGTGAATAGAGAAAACCGTGCAAATGGATTTCAATGTAGGCAAATGTGAGGTCATCCACTTTGGACCTAAAAAGGATAGAACAGGGTAGAATGGTGCACAGCTAGTGAAGATCCAAAGAGACTTTGAGGCCCAGGCACACAGATCATTGAAATATCCTGAACAAGTACATTAAATAATTAACAAGGTTAATGGAATGCTGGCCTTTATAGCAAAAGGATTAGAATGCAAGGTGGTAGACGTCATGCTTCAGCAGTTCTGGACACCACACCCGAGGAAGGATATTTTGACCTTGGAGAGAGTGCAGTACAGGTATACCTGAATGATACCAGATCTTCAAGGGTTAATTAATCAGGAGAGTTTACACAAACCACAGTTGTACTCCTGGGTGATTAAAAAGTGAAGGGCCAGTTTGATTGAAGTTTTCAAGATATTAAGGGGACAGACAATTTCTCTCTCTCCAGCTATTTCCACTGGTTGAGGAGTCCAGGATTAGGGGGCATAGTCTTAAAGTTGGACCCAAACCTTTCAGGAATGAAATTGGGAAACACTGCTAGGCACAAAGGGTAGTGGAAGTTTGGAACACACTCCTGCAAATGACAATTGATGCTAGATTGATTGTTAATTTTAAATTGGAGTTAGATATAGCAAAAGCTACAGGCCCTGACAAAGTCCTGGCTGTAGTACTCATGAACTAGTTGCACAAGTTGTTCCCAGTACAGCTCCAACACTGACGTCTACTCAACAATGGAAAATTGCCCAGGTATGTCCTGTCCACAAAAAATCAGAACAAATCAGATCCAGCAAATTGCCACTCTATCAGCCAATTCTCAATTATCAGCAAAGTGATGGAAGGTATCGTCAACAGTGCTATCAACGACACTTAGCAACAGCCTGCTCAAGATTGCTCAGTTTGGGTTCTAGAAGGGTTACTTGGCTCCAGACCTAATTACAGCCTTGATCCAAACATGGCCAAAAGAGCTGAATGCCAGAAATCAGGTGAAAGTGCTTGCCCTTGATATTAAGGCAGCATTTGACCCAGTTTGGTATCAAAGAGCCCGAATAAAATTGAGGTCAATGGGAATCAAGAAAGACTCCAGTTGTTGGAGTCATACTGAGCAGAGAGGAAGATGGTTATGGTTGTTAGAGACCAAACACCTCTGCCATTTCTGCATTTGTTCCTCTGGTTGTGCCCTAGGACCAAGCACTTTCAGCTGTTTCATCAATGATCTTCCCTCCATCACAAGGTTAGAAGTGGGGATGTTCACTGATGATTGCAACAACTCCTAAGATACTAAAGCAGTCTGTGCCCACATGGATCAAGACCTGGATAACATTTAGGCTTGGGCTAATAAGTGGCAAATAACATTCGCACCACATAAGTGTCAGGCAATGACTCTCTCCAGCAAGAGAGAACCTAACCATCTCCCCTTGACCTTTGACAGCATTACCATCACTGAATTCCTCACCATCAATATCCTGGGGTTACCATTGACCAGAAACTTAATTGGAGCAACCATATAAATATTATCACTACAATAGTAAGTTTGAGACTGAGAATTCTGTGGCAGGTAACTCCCAAAATCTGTCCACCATCTACAAGGCGCAAGTCAGGAGTTTGATTAAATACTCTTGAGCAGGATTTTACCCTTGGTGTGCGAGCGCGACAGGCCCATGCGGGAAATAAAATGCATTGATGTCTGATGAGCGTCCCAACGTCAACGCGCGCACTCGCGATATTAATTAAGTGGTCAGTTAAGGCCCTTTAGAGACCAATTGAGTCTGAGTTTATGCAGCCCTTGTGATTTTTCAGGCTGTCGCACAGGCAAAACGGGCAGGCCACAATTTGCAAAATCTCATCCATGGGCTGGACAAGAGGGGTCAGTGGGCTTCACAAAGCGATGAGTGAGTAGTTTTGGATATCACTTGCTGCTGCTTGCTTCTGTGAACAGGACAGCTTCATTTCGCTTCAGCACTGCACTCAGAGCATTTAGAGGCTTCAGTTCAGGACTCAGTGTTGCTTTCCAGGCCCCTGGAGGATTCACACCGCGTGGGGCCTTCCCTTACCTTGGTAATGGGGATTGTATTCTCCACTGGAAGCACTTCCTCTGAGGAGGAAGAGAGAGCCAGAAGGGGGAGGAGGCCAGGGGAGCTTCCAGGGGAGAGACCTGTGTGAGGAGAGGCGCAGGCATAAGGGGCGCAGAGCCAGCAGGAAGGCCAAGGTGGAAGGGGCTGCAGAAGATGCCACTATCCTGCCAGGGTTTACAGGCAGCGATGCAGCTACCTCAATATGTCTGAGGTGCAATGCCAAAGGAGGCTCCATTTCTCAAGGGAGACAGTGACCTCTATCTGTCAGAGGATAGGACCTGAGATCAGCTCTGACTGTGTGGGTGAATACCCCGATCCAGTGGCTCTGAAGGCCACAGTGGCCCTGAACTTCTATGCCTCCGGCCCTATCCAGGGCTCAGTGGGGGATCTGTGTGGAGCCTCCCAATCACCTGTCCACAGTCGCGTCAAATTGGTGACAGAAGCTCTGTTCAGGCGTGCACTGATTTTCATTCATTACTGTATGGACGAAGCCAGCCAGGCTGAGCGAGCCAGAGGATTGACAGCGATTGCTGGGTTTCCCCGTATCCAGGGTACAATCGACTGCACACATGTGGCCATCAAGGCGCCAGCGGTTGAGCCGGGAGCCTTCATCAACAGGAAGGGATTCCATTCCATGAACATGCAGATAGTGTGTGACCATAGGATGCTGATTCTACAAGTGTGTGCAAGGTACCTGGCAGCTCCCATGATGCTTACATCCTGTGACACTCTCAGATGCTGAGGCTCTTCAGTGCTCCAGTCCAGCTGGTTGGATGGCTGCTGGGTGATAAGGGCTATCTGCTCAAAAGGTGACTCATGATGCCTCTCCGCCACCCAAAAACAGAGGCTCAGCAGCGGTACAATAGGAGACATGCCTCCACAAGGGCAGTGGTAGAGAGAACCATCAGTCTCCTCAAGATGCGCATCCGATGCCTGGGCCATTCAGGAGGTGCACTGCAATGCCCTCCAGATCGTGTGTCAGTGATAGTGGTTGCATGCTGCCCTCTCCACAATCTGGCACTGGAAAGGGGGGATGCAGTGGAGGAAGACGATCTTGACGTAGCTGCACAGGCAACAGGCGATGAGTCCAGCAGTGAGCCTGAGGACGAGCACGCTCAGGAGAATGCTGAGGGTATAGACGTTGGCCTGGGCAACCTCCAGGGAGACAGAGACACCTAGGAGGCTTTGATCCAACGCTCCTTTAGCTAACCTACCAAAGAAGAACCAGCACCACATGCCAGGGCTGCAGACTCCCTATTCGATCCCTGACAGGACTAGTTCGTTGGTCAACAACATAAACTGTGTGTCAGTGCAATAAAGTTTAAGGAGTCACACGTCCATCATAACATCATGGCTTACCCTGCACCTACAGAGCAAATGAGGCATCCAAAGGCCAGTTGCAAAAATCTCATTTACTTTGAAGGACAAACATAGCAGAAATTACCATTCACCGGTGTTTTACATCACACCATTATAAAAAATAGAAAAATGGGGGAAACAAATATCACCCATGATAAGCCCATGTTGTGTTTAAGGTGCTTTAAGTTTTCGTTGGCGGGTGCTATGTCTAGGTGCTCCACTCTCGCTGGCACCAGCATTGGAGACAGCAGAGTCGTTGGCCTTGATGACCTTGGCAGGCGTCCTCTGGCCCATGGAGCCTGTGTTGGCCCCGCCTGGGTGAAGCAGCCATGGCTGGCATCTCCCCAGTCGCTGCAACCTTATCAGATGCCGCGGTCACTGGCAGAGGGGCGGAGGAGCTGCTGCTGTCATCCAGAGCGCCCTGAGAGGAGCCCGCAGAGACAACAGGCAGCTTGTGCACCAACGTCAGGTCACTCTGGACCTCCCTGCTCATCATTGATGGACGGGCACCGAGCTGGGATACTGGGTGCCCAATCCATCTCCCAAACTGACACTGACCAGCTGAGGTCATTGCTGGTGTGAGGGCTTGCAGGTCCAAGCGCTTTCCCAGGAACCCCTGATTCAGCTCCTGGTGGAGCCTCTCCATGCGAGTCGCCACTCTCCATGGAGGAGGCATTGTGCTCGGCCATGAGGGTCAACACAGTGCTTATGCTCCGCATGGAGTCCTCCACAACGGAAACCAGTGCACACGTTCCCTCATGTTTCTCCGCCAGATCCTCCCGCACACCCATCTGGACATCCAGCATCTGCTGCCTCAGGGACGACTCCAGAGGCCCATCATCAGCCACCGACTGAGCATTGTGCTGGTCCACAGTAATCCTCCGACTGCCGGCGCCCTGGGCACTCTCTGCCTGTGCCTGTAGCTCAAGCGAGTGTGAAATGCCCTCACCAATGTGCACCGAGATACTAGATGCCAATCTTATGCCCACCGAGGTGCTGGTATCTGCGCTGGTGCCTGGTTGACAGAGAGAGTGTGACACAGGTGCGTGCTCAGCGTGCTGGTCCTCAGGGGTCAGGGGTGGGCCTTCAGGCTCCTCACAACGAGGGGCTGCTGGTGAGCCTAAAAGTGAGAAGAAGGACATGTCATTAGTTTAAGTCATTTTCCTGTCAGTGTGCATGCCTGGCACCCTGATGGGACATAAATCTGCATCATGGTGCCCTCGTCTTTCCATTATCAATGGGCATTCCAGGTTCGAGGCTCACATCAATGTATAGACTACACTGCAATAGTAGCAATAACCGACATTCTCACCTCAGTGCACTGCACTCTTACCTCCCTCTGGCACCCCAACCTCACCACGGCCTCTTGACCGAGGTGCATGGCGCCTCTCCAGCTCCAGGGCCTCTTGTTCGTATTGCAAGAGGATGAGGAGGTTTGGGGGTCCCCCGCCAGTCCGTGACCTCTCTGCATTATTATGGGATGTTTTCTCCTGGAAGGATAGAGTAGTATTGATCAGTGTATCCTCCACCTGCAGCGCCAGTGCAGCCTGGCCAATCCCACCTGAGGAACACCTCGCAGGGCTCAGCACATTCGTGACCCTGGAGCCACAAGACACTCAGTCCAAGCAGCCAGGGCTCACCTCCTTGGTCAGATCCTGCCTCATTGACATTTGCCACTCACACTCTAACACCTCTGAGGTCCATGGGGGGATGGGCAGCTCTTGCCTGTTCTGCAAGGTGACCCATGCCAACACGGTGCTCACCCTTCCCAATCATAGGAGATAGTTAAAGCGCTTCTGGCACTGGACCCATGTGCACCTCACCACATCGTGGCTTCTGGTCCTGGATACCACCTCCTCCCAGGCCTTTTTGGTGAGGTGGGGGGGGCCTTCTCCTCCCGTCCCTGGGGGCAAGTGTTTCTCTCCTGGCTACCACCTCCTCCAGGGCAGCAGTGAAGCACTCGCCCAAAAAATGCGGGGCCGACTGCCCCGCCGAGCTGCCCTCCCACCTGCCGTGTCCACCCGCTGCGGCATCCATGCTGTTGACTTACGCGGCCTTCAGTGGCAGCCTCCCAGGGGCTGCCGAGGCTGCATTTGAATTGGCCGCCGGGTCGCCATTGGACCCAGCGACATTAAGCCCCCACCCTCACCCGCCCATCCCTTTGCACTCACTGAAAGGCCACATTTCACGCTGGGCAGGCTTTAATTGATCCACCTGCATAAAACCGTGGTGTGCTACCGATCACGGGCAGTGGTCGGCTTCCCGACCATCCCCACCCACCCCCACCGAGCCCACACGCCAAGAGTAAAATTCTGCCATTGATTAAATACTCTCCAATTCCCTGGATGAGTGCAGCTCCAACAGCTCTCAAGAAGCTTTACAAAACATCCCACTCGATTGGTACCCCCACCACCACCTTGAACATTCACTCCCTCCTCCACCAGTGCATAGTGGCAGCAGATGCACTGCAGCAACTTGCCAAGCACCTTCAACAACACCTTCCAAATTTATGAGCTCTACCACCTTGAAGAACAAGGGCAGCAGACGAATGGGAACACTTCTACCCGCAAGTTCCCCTCCACGTCACACACCATCCTGACATGGAAACATATCACCTGGTGATATGTGGTGAGGTGAGGCAACTTGGGACCTCAAGGACAAGAGTTCTAATTGTAAATTAAACCTAGGTTTTAACATATGTTTCCCTAATTCATTAATGCTGGGTCAAAACCCTGGAACTTCCTCCCTAACAGCACTGCAGGTGTATCCATACTTGATAGACTGCAGCAATTCAAGAAGGTGACTCACCATCCTCACCTCATGGGCAATTAGGGATGGACAATAAACATTGGCCTAGCCAGCAATGCTCACATTCCAAGAACAAATAAAAAACAGATTTTTGTTACTTAATGGTGTTACGGGATATGGGGAAAAGGAGTTTAAGGGGTTAGGTCTCAGGCTCTGCGCGACTTCCTTGAATGGAGGCGCAGGCTTGAGGGGCTAAATAGCCTACAGCTGTCCCATATTTCTAGAATGACCCAAACCAGCTGGGAGATTCCTCAGGAACTGGAATTGCAGCGAATCAATCAGAGACACAGCATGTTCTGTGTTCAAGCACAGACCTTGGGCCTGCCTCAGCTCAAACATTTTCTGTGCATGTTTTTTTGTTTTCATAGCTGGTGAGGCAACTTGGGACCTCAAGGACAAGAGTTCTAATTGTAAATTAAACCTAGGTTTTAACATACGTTTCCCTAATTCTAACAGATGAGGAGAAAATCTAAAGTAATGAACCTGCAGGCTGCAAGCCTTGATATTAAATTGAAATCTAGCAAAGCTTAATGCTGAAAAATTGTAAAAGGGAATTGTATTTGATTATATTTCAACAACTTTCAAATGTTCAGGGATTCCCAGAGATATAGAAAGAGATATGAGATAAGGTTCTGTACAGTTCTAGTGTTCACTGTGCTCTTCCTCCTTCTAGCAACAGTCATTAGTTTTGGCAATAGCAAGGCCACATGATACTGCGATAAAAGCGAAATACTGCGGATGCTGGAAATCTGAAACAAAAACAAAAACGGCTGGAAAAATTCAGCAGGTCTGACAGCATCTGTGGAGAGAAAGACAGTGTTAACGTTTCGAGTCTGTATGACTCTTCTTCAGAACTAAAGAGAAGTAGAAATGTGGTGCAATATATACTGTTTAAAGGGGGGTGGGACAGGTGAAGCTGGATAGAATTCCAGTGATTGGCGGAGGCAAAGGAGAGATTGCAAATGATGTCATAAACAAAAGGTCAAAGGGATGCTGATGGTGGTGATACTGGCTAAAGGAGGTGCTCATGTTGACATGAAGAGTAGAAAGCAGGGTGAGCAAGTGACAGATGGCCCTAGTTGGGGTGAGGTGGGGGGAGCAGACGGTGTGGGAGAAAAGATCGAAATAGGCTAAAAGGTGGGGATAAAACAATGAATGTAAATACATTTAAAAAAAGATAATAATAGAAATAGGTGGGGGAAAAAATATATGTATATAAAAATTAAAAAATAAATGTTAGAAAAAACCACCATTTCTGCCAACTCCAGCATGACGCCACCACCAAACACACCTTCCCTTCACACCACCATGTCGGCATTCCATAGGGACTGTTCCCTCCGGGACACCCTGGTCCACTCCTCCATTCACCCCCAACACCTCAACCCCCTCCCACGGCACCTTCCTATGCAATCGCAGAAGGTGCAACATCTGCCCCTTTACCTCCTCCCTGCTCACCGTCCAAGAGCTCAAACACTCCTTTCAGGTGAAGCAGTGTTTCACTTGCACTTCCCTCAATTTGGTCTACTGTATTCGCTGCTCCCAATGCGGTCTCCTCTACATTGGAGAGACCAAACGCAGACTGGGTGACCACTTTGTGGAACACCTTCAGTCTGTCCGCAAGCATGACCCAGACCTTCCTGTCGCTTGCCATTTCAACACACCTTGCTCATCCTGCTTTCTACTCTTCATGTTACCATTAGCACCTCCTTTAGCCAGTATCACCAACATCAACACCCCTTCGACCTTTTGTTTATGACATTTTTCACAATCTCTCCTTTGCCTCCACCTATCGCTGGCCTTCTATCCAGCTTAACCTGTCCCACCCCCTTTAAACAGTATAAATTTCACCACATTTTTACTTCACTTTAGTTCTGAAGAAAAGTCATATGGACTTGAAACGTTAACTCTGTCTTTCTCTCTATAGATGCTGTCAGACCTGAGTTTTTCCAGCAGTTTTTGTTTTGTTCCACATGATACTGCACTTGCCAGAAATCAGCAGACAGTCCAAAGCAGCAAATTTTTACAGAATAGCTTTAGAGAAACATTTAGGGTCCTTTTAACTCTTGCAAGGTGAGTTCTGTTGGGGGAGGTGGTGGCATAGTGGTATTGTTAATGGAGTAAAATTCCAGAGACCTAGCATAATACTTTGGGGACCCTGGTTCAAAACTGCAGCAGATGGTGAAATTTGAATTCAATAAAAACCTGGAATTAAAAGTCTGATGATGACCATGAAACCATTGTTGCAAAAACCCATCTGGTTCACTAATGCCCTGTAAGGAAGGAAATCTGCTGTCCTTACCTAGTCTGGCCTACACGTGACTCCAGACCCACAGCAATGCAGTTGACTCTTAAATGCCCTCTGCTGTGAACAAGGGCAATTAGGGATAGGCAATAAATGCTGGCTGGCCTAGGCAGCGATGCACACACCCCATGAATGAATAAAAAAAACTCTCATAAGCTCATATCCATGTAATGTGTCCCACTGTAATCCTTTCTCTCTGCCCCTATCTTTGTTTATCTTTCATTCTCTCTGTCTGGCTCACATTTTTGTTACCAGCCTCTTTGTCTGATTTATCCTGTATATAGTCTTGTTCCATTTGTTACCCCTCTCTTTATGCCTTTTACATTTGACTTTATTAAGTTATTGGGATGGAATTGGGTTTGAGTTGAGTGTCCCAATATTAGGGCAACAATTGTTTCGAATTTAAATCACGGACTCAGGGCCAGACCTTATCTTGAAGCTGGAGAGCTCATGGGGGGGAAGGGGGTTGATGGGGTCATGTGCAATTTTACTGTCAGAAAACCCAGAGCCTGGGTACTGCTATTTTATGTCTCTTTTTCCTGGCTGCTGTTAGCCAGATTGCAAGGCTGGCTGGCTGATGGGTGAGTAGGCCTTCAGCACGATGCTGCAACTAGGGAGCAGAGCAGAGCAGAGAGGCGGGAGGGAGGAATCTGAATGGTATCGGGGGGAACATTTCAGGCCGGAGGAGAGCTGGAAGGTTGGGCACGTAAGGACATGAGGAGATTGGGGTCGGGGCGGAGGGGAGATTGGAAGAGTCGGGGCCTGGGTGGATGGGAGGATTGGGGGTGGTGAGGGTGGGGGTTGGTGGGAAGCAGGTAAACTGGATTCAACTGCTAAGAGAAAAAACCCTTGCCTTCTGCATTCAACAGCCCTCACCTTGCTGTTGCTGTTTCCTGAGGCCTGGGATTTAATATGGTGGTTAGTTCTGGTGCATGCAGCCTCACCAACCTGCCTCCCAGCATATTCAAGAAATTGAATCTACCCTCTGTTCTTCATTACCTTTAGTCTTATTGGACCATACTTGTTAATACATATACTGAATTCTGTCACATACAGCCAATTTTGTGGATGTTCACTTAGTTTACCTCCTACCGAGTGGGTTGGTTACCTGTCTCACCCTGTCTCTGTTATAAAGCGGATGTGTTGGGGTTTCATTTCAGATTTTTAACCTTTTTACATTATGCCCCACCCAAACCAACCTGTTTTCTGGGCGATTAAAAGTCCACAAAGACCCCAGGGCTAGATTTTCAACATGTCTAACCATTGCAGGGCAGAAAACCACAAAGCCAATAGAATGGTGAACTGTATGGCGAAAATAGAGGAATACAAATCCAAGGAAGCCATGAACAAACTAAGTAGTACTTTTAATCCAAAGGCAGGATAATTAGATGCTGGAAGATTGAAATAAAAAGAGAATAACAATTTATACAGTGCCTTTAATGCAACAAGACGTCCCAAGGCACTTCACGGGAATAGAACAAAATGTGACACCGAGCCACACAAGGAGATATCAGGTCAGATGACCAAAAGCTTGGTTAAGGGTTTTAAGGACTGAAGGACTGTCTCAAAAGAGGAAAGCAAAGTAAAGAAGCAGAGTGGTGTAGGGAGAGAATTCCTGAGCTTAAGGCCTGAGCAAATGAAAGCATAGCCACCAATGATGGGGCGAATGAAATTGGGTATGCTCAAGAGGTCAGGCTTAGCGAGAATGCTGGGAAGTTATGTCAGGCATCATCTATGGAGAGACGAACAGTTAATGGGCAGGGTTTCTCGCTCCGCCACGGAAAGAATTGGCAGAGAACACAGCCCCACCTATGCCAGCAGCCCCGCAGCCATTTCACTCTCCAGAGCCACTGCTAAGACTACAGGCAATCCCCAGATCCTATGTGCTGGAGTCCAGGAACAGCTCAGTGCCGATGTCTCATGGTGGGGTCTGCTGTGGGAGCACTAGGGGGAGTGGGCCTGATCAGAAAAGGCGGATCATGTATAATACACCCCACACCTTCCCAACTGAGGAAGCAGCCCTCAAGCGGCTATTAATTGGACACTTAAGAACCTCAGTCAGGGTGAGGATGGGTAAGCCGCTGTAGGCCTTTAGTACCTCCTGTAAAATTTCAGGCAGGGCAGGGCAGGTGGGTAGGTGGCAGGGAGGCCACATGGGAAACTTTACAGGCCCTTCACCGACCCCCGACCCCCCCCCCCCCCCCCCCCCATCCCCCTCAACTCCCCGCCAAACCCCTACCTGCGGGGACCTGTAAAATTCTGTCTAATGATTCAGGTCCATGACCTTGCTGCTCTGTTCTGACGAAACATTATCAACCTAAATAGTTTTTTTTCCCCTCTGTCTATAGATGCTGCTGAATATTTTCAGTGTTTTCTGTTCTTATGAGCAGTACTTTAGATGATGAGTACTGTGGACTTTGCTGGTGGCTAACACGACATGTTAGGTGTTGGCAGCAAGCATTTAAGAAAATTAAAATTGACCCCCAGTTTTAGGGGTCTGGATTATGAGGGATATCTGGATAGGCTTGAGCTCTTCAGTCTGAAAAAGAGGCATCTAAGGTGATCTTACAGGTATATAAGATCATTCAGAGAATGGAAGGGTAAACTTTGAATATTAGTTTAATGCCATTTCAGATTTAGTTTACCATAATTACTACTGTTTTAAAAGTCTCACTCGCTTCAGGCAACATTGTTTATTTAATACAAAAACAGAATTACCTGGAAAAACTCAGCAGGTCTGGCAGCATCGGCAGAGAAGAAAAGAGTTGACGTTTTGAGTCCTCATGACCCTTCAGCAGAAGTTCTGCTGAAGGGTCATGAGGACTTGAAACATCAACCCTTTTCTTCTCCGCCGATGCTGCCAGACCTGCTGAGTTTTTCCAGGTAATTCTGTTTTTGTTTTGGATTTCCAGCATCCGCAGTAGTTTTTTGTTTTTATTGTTTATTTAATGTCTTTCAGCTTTGCATCATTAACTGTTCGTCTGACATAGGTGCAGAGAACTACTATGTAGACAGGTGCTTTTTTTAATACAGAACTGTAGTGAAAAAAGTGGTTGAGTGATGAGATCTACTTATTTTGGGGACTTGCATTTATTGTCCTCTTCAGGATGTTGCTGTTGCTGAAAAATGATGCCATGATGCAATTTTAGACCGGGTAGTTAGAGCCTTATTGACGCTGCCTTTATTCTGCACTTTTCAGTTTTACTATCCATCATTTCTAGTGAGTAAATCATGTCAGCAGAAAAATGTCCTCTGTGCACAGTGGAAAATATTTATGGGTGAGCAAAGACTTGGGAATGGCAACAGTCCAATTCAGATTTCAAGGGCTGGTGAAATTGTTCAGAACACAAACGTGTTTATTTTGTCTGAATTTTGAAAGTTGACTGTAAGAATATAACTGCACCTGATTGTATAATTAGTATAACCAGTTTCTGTATCAGTGATTGAAATGACAGGGTTCATCTTCCCATTCTGCTTTCTTTCTCCTGCACTGAGTTACGATTTTTTTTCAAAGTGCTCTCCTTTCCCAGTGACATGGAAGGTTTCCTGCCAGTAACCTGGTTTCCCCAATACGTGATGTTGGAATTTTAAGGGTAGAAGTTATGCATAGATTCAGGAGGATGCCCTTCCCTGTTTGCTCAGTGGAAGTCTATTTTATTCAAGGATATCTCTATGGAGGCGACATATGGGTTTTTACAAGTGGACAACCTATTGCATTCTTAGCCTCAAATTTGAAAATCCACGTCTAATGGGGTTTTATGATGTTAAATTGTAATTTCCTCCAAATTCAGCTGCGTAATTGGCCAGTTGTGAAATGGATGATCTGTTAACTTGAGCTGTTCCTTACCTTGCACTCATAACTTTCAATTTTATTCAGGTTGTGTTCCTGGTGTTATCATGTTTCTGATTTGATATATCTACCTTCCAAAACTCAATTACGTACTTTGGGTACATTAATGTACTTTAGTAGAGATGGTGGGGCAGTGGTAATGTATATTGTGCTAGTGGACTAGTAACCCTGAGGCTCAAGCTAATGGTCTGAGAACATGGGTTCAAATCCCACCACAGCAGCTGGTAGACTTTAAATTAACTAAATTTTTAAAAAATCTGGAATTTAAAATAAGGTCTCAGTAATGGTGACCATGAAATTATTATCTATTGATGTAAAAATCCAACCAGTCTGCCATCTTTACCCGGTCTGGCCTACACGTGACTCCAGACCCATATCAATGTGGGTCAACTCTTAAATGCCCTCTGAAATGGCCTAACAAGCTACTCAGTTCAAAGGCAAGAGATGGCACAAATGCTGGCCTTGCTGGTGACTCCCACATCCCATGAAAGAGTAAATAAAAAAGGTACAAGTGAGGGCTAGAGATTTGGCTTGGTGACTCATCTCCCACAATGCTTATTTAAAACTGAGCTAACGCTAACTGTGATCAAAATAGGTATATGTTTAGCTACGAAATTGTTCCAGAACATATTGTATTTATATACATTTACCTGTCAACCAGAATTTGGAAAGTTCCACTATTACCACCGCAAAATTTTTCAGTTGCCTCTCTCTTGGATGTTTATAACTCTCTACTGACTTCTTTGTAAACCTTATTTTGAGAACTTTTAACAAACTAGGTACTTCACTGTACCTTTTCCTTTAACCTTAATCTGCTGTTCCTTTTTTAAAAACCTTGTACTTAATTTATATGTAGATGAAGAGATGGTCTGAGGCAAATTGTAAGTGTACATATTCCTTGCCGCATAGACACATATTAATCATTGATTTAACCATTAAGTTAGATTATGGCTGATCACCCGCATTAGTTCCATATCTTGAACACTCTTGCCTAACAAAAATCTATCAATCTCAGTTTTGAAGTTTTCAGTTGAACTAGCCTCTTCATCTTTTTGGGGCAAGGGTATTCTAGATTTTCACGATCTTGTGTGATAAGTGAAAAAGTGCTTCCTAACATACCCCAGAATAGCCTAACGCTAATTTTGGTTATGCCTGCTTGTTCTGGTTTCCTCACCAGAGGAAATAGTCCCTCTATCCTATCAAACCTTTTAATCATCTTAAACCTATTACCTTATACCCAAGGGAAAACAAGCCTAGGCTATGCAACCTGTCCTCATAGCTCCACATTTTCTGCCCAGTATCATTCTGCTGAATCTGCATTGCAATCCCCTCCAAATCCGATACATCCAGCCTTAGGTGAAGTGCCCTGATTGAATGTAGTACTCTGGAAACAGTCTAACCCAAGCTTTATATAATTGTAGGGTAAGTTCCATCCAGCCTCTTTTGAGATGATGGTTAACATCCCATTAGCCTTCTTAAATTTTTTTTGTACCTGTCCACTAGTTTTTGCATTTCTATACTTGGACCCCTGAATCTTCCTGCTCCTGCACAGTTCTCACCAATTAGGAAATACTCTAATCTATCTATCTCGTGTCCAGAGTAGATGACCTCACATTTCCCTACATTGAACTCCATTGCTCTCAGTTTTGTTTGTTCATTTAATCTATCAATGTCTTTTTGTATATTTCTGCTTCCATCTACATTACTTACTGTGTCATCTAACTTAAATGTTGTCAGAAAATTTAGATATATGGCATTCTGTTCCTTCATCTAAGCCATTTATAAATATAATGAAACACTGAGCCCAGGTACAGTTCCCGGGTACACCACTAATTACATCCTGCCCATTGGAGTAAGTGTGTGGGGTTATACATTTTGAGACAAAGGCAGTGGAATGGGAATATACACTCAAAGGAAAGACATAAGAGTTCAAATAAATAATTCCCTGAACGTGTGAATGCAGGCAGATGAAATCAAAACAATAGCAAAAGGCATTTTGAGCTTATAAATAGGGGCATAGCATGCACAAGTACAATAATAATTTGTAGTAAAGGTTGGTTAGACCACAGAATACTGTGCAATACTGCTTTCCCCATTATAGAAAGGACATTAAACTTGGAGAACAAAATGGTTGGTGCACGTAGGGAAACTGTCTTTATGACTAATTCTGCTGAGACAGAGAAGATACAATGGAAATTTTGAAAATTATGAGAAGTTTAGTTAGAGATTGGGGAGTTGCTGATGAGGGGTTATCAATTTGGCAAGAAAGGAAGTTGGGAGAAACCTCTTTTCATGGGGGTGTTGGAGGATGGAATGCTCCACTGGTCATAGTTGGGACATGGACCGTTGCATCATTTAAGGGAAAATCTTTGAAGCACTTGAACACCCAAGGGGAAGAAAGGCCAAGGGGTTTACTTTTGGAAATGAGCAGCATAGTCATAATTTCCTCTTGTACTGTTGTGCTGTGATATTTCATGATGCAATAGCTCCAAATTCAGAATTGGATGTTTTTGAAAATTTGGATTTACCAAAATATATTCTATAATTCATGAGATATATGAAGCCTATTACATCCATACAAAAATAAATTAGAATGCAAAATTCTTTTTGGCTGCCAAGGGCATAAAGATGTTATTAGCTCCTAATAACTTGAACTGGTCACAGGTCAGATGAAAAAAAATCATACACCAGTGCAAATGAATGATTTATTGTCAGATAGGTTTTCTTATATTGGTGCATTCCAAGTACTGGTACAATTCAAAGCTGAAAAATCTACACTACAGCAAGCCACCAAAAAATAAATTAGAGAAACTGTATAATACAAAGATTTCATGTACAAATATGATTTCTTACGAATGGTACAAAAGTGACAAACAGCCGAACAAGTGTTGCACCTTTTTTTTCTGAATCTTCATTTAAACCCAGCACGTCAAATATAGCTTGTTACTTTTGGTATGTTTGTGTAATGGTGCATTTCTGGATTTAGCCTGAACAACAGGAGATCACAGGTTTGTCCACATGAAATAATTATTCTCTTCTACCTCACTGAAAAATTAATACTTCAAGTTTGTGTTGACAAGGCATTATATAATATAGCAATAATTCAACCAAAAGTTGTGCAATATCTGGTTATAATATTTCAGGGTTAATCTGGAGTACTTCACAAGCTATTCCTAAAATGTATTTATATATATCTTGCTTCTTAACCATGGTGGCTTAAGACTATTGATTTGCTATGTGGTACTTTCTTACTTTTAAGCAATGTGACGAGTGTGAATTTTGTCCATAATTTGTTTCCAATAAGAGTTCTAACTTGTGCTGCTTTTTAAATATGCCTTTTAAAATGGTGCAAACCCAAGTCCTGTGAGCTAGTATCCCGATAATTACTGGTGCTCTACAGACGATCCCAACACTGAACTTGTAATTATTTTAACAGGTCTGCTTTGAGATATCAGGTTTGCTTTCTACTGTAGGATTGCGGTTCAACAGCAATCAATGGCTTGTGCTGAATCTTACACCCAACTATCCTGTGTAACTTTTATTTTTAGCGGTGGGGGGGGTAAATATCCTGCGACAAATCATCAGCTAAACGTATAGCATTTTTGTACTTTTTGAAAAATATAAAATATTTTGCATGATTTAAATCTATTCAAGTATTCAAGAGATTTTGTCCTCATCCCATTTATATTCAGAGCCCCAATTTTATGTGCATCAGTCCTGTGATATTTCGGAGCCAGGAAAATTCAGCAGTCAAAAGGGCAGTGTGTGTAGACATTGGAAAAAAATTATAATAACGCAATATAAAACTTAACTTTACCTCATTGCAGCACCACAAAAACTGTCAAGACACATCAATGCATTACACAACATCAATAATAATCAACAGTATGTGCATTATTGAGGAATATTTCTCACATCTGCAATGCCAGATAAATCCTCTTATTCAACTACCTCTGATGCAAATGTTCTTTATTATTGCATAAATACAATAATTTTTTTAAACTTTATCCCCACGAATTCCTCAGTCACTTCACAGTTTTTATCATTCAAAGTGTGTTTTCTTTTTTTTTTGGCTTGTATAAAAAAGGCTAGAAGATGCCAGGAAAGCAGACTTTTAGTGAAAGATTATCTTTGTAAAATGGTGCATTAACCAAACAAGAGCAATGGAATGCAATACACTTCTTTCTTTCTTCCTTATGCAGTTGTTGCTTGTACCTACTTTAAAACTTTTCAAATGAATTTGGTCCCACACTGAATTTTCACTGGTGGAAACAGTCCAAAGACACTACAGGTACTTTAAGGCATTGTTCCAGAGCGTTTGTTTCTTGTGTTTTCTTTTATCTCTCCGTTGCTAGTACTGATCCCCTGTGGTCAGAGTCAAGCACAGAATACCTGAAGCTTGGGGTAAAGAAGTGTGCTGTAAAGTTTGGAATCTGAAAGACAGTGGAAATTATACAATATAGGAGGGAGAAAATGATCAGTTGTAACTAGTGCAAGCTTATAACTATAAACAATCAAATTTTATTTTAGCACCAACATCAAGAACAATTGCATCAAGTTCCTTGTTCAATAGCAATGAATTACCTGATTTAAAGTGCATTATTGAAGGAACTTGCTGGGAATTGGTTTTGTCACATACTGCAGGCGAGTTAAGCTTTGCCTTTTACAGTGCATAGCTTGGAGTCCTGGGAACCAAGACTAAAGTTTAAATCCATGGTTCCATCAACTTGCATGGATTCCAGGTTACTTATATAAACAAACGCTGATGTTAAGATTTAGGATTTATCCTCCAGTGAGGGAACAGCACTAAAGACAGACCTTTCCAGCCATTCCAAGTTCACGAAATTGAAACAGGACAATCCAGAAAGTAGGAGTTAATGGCATTGAATTACTGGAGCTTGAGCAGGGGTGGGTTTGGAATCTATAGTCTGATGTTAATTTACTATAGCATTATATAATAAACAACTCATACCCTGCAGGTCTCATAGCTGGGATGGTCTAGAATTCTCATATATCACATCGCTGTTGCTGTACTGTTGCTTTCTCTTTTTCCACATCAGCTGCACACATCGGTGAATGAAAATATATTGCTCCTGAGTGAAAGACAATCCAGAGTAAGGTCACCACAACTAACTGCAGAGAGCTGGAACAGTTAGACAGGACAGTACTGGCCCTACTCCATTTTTGGATTCATAAATAGTCAAAAAGTGATTAAAATAGATTCAGTTAGAAGGAAAACTTCAAGTTAACTATTTACCTGAGGCTTATTTCTGTAACCAAGTATAAATATTCTTTTGAGTGATTTTTGGGAACTGCCAGGATAATTTCATACCTCCTCTATGCTTATTGCACTTGTCTTTGCTGCAGCCTATTATACTGTCACTGCCTGCTCCATAACTTTTTACATTGAAATATCACACAATTAATGTTTGTGTTCATAATTCTTTACAGATTTATTTAATATATGTGATGTTAAACATGCAGGTCACTGAGGATATTTCAAAGTCAATTACACAATAATCAGTAACGGAGCTTTTGAAAATGCACCAAAAGCAGTACAACAAAACAGATCGCACATAAATTTGCAGCCTTGCTCATGAAGTTTTCTACTTTTATAGACACTGGAGGTTAAATTCGAAGAAAATTTTATTTTATAATTACACTCATGTCAATCAAACTCTTGAACTAGTTTGCCTGACTAGACAAATAGTTACACTAGTAGAGTGGGATAGGGCTGCAGTCTGTTTTCCCCAGTAAAACTCCATCCATACACATCTAGGACATACCTCTGTCTGAACCATTGATGTCCTGTAAGTACGCATTTCAGCCACCAGGCCCAGGATATCTACATACTCGTGCTCAAGGATGTGCTGCATAAGGCGGTCAAGAGCTATAAAGGTTCCTGTTCTTCCCACACCAGCACTAAACATATCAGAAGTACATGCGTTAAATCATGTTATTCCAAACAAAGAGCTTTAACCTTGATGCAGATGTTGATTGAGCCTTGATTGATTGATTAGTTACTGCACTACAATTGCTGTAATGAGAGTATATTTCTTTTATAGTCTATATTCTCATTACAGCAATGGATACGTAATGAAATTCCGTACATTTTTGAATTTATATTTGTTTAGTATACTTAGGAAGGCCTTGGGGAGGCTGTAAAGGAGATTTATCAGATTGGTACCCAGGTGGTGGAGTGGCTGGGGATGTGGGATTGTTTTACTCCGAGCAGAGAAGATTAATGGGGATTTGATAGAAGGTGTTCAAAATTCTTTGAGATTTTGAAAAGAGTGGATAGAAGGAAACTGTTTCCAGTCACAGGAGAGTCAGCAACCAGCTGAAAGAAATTTAAGGTAATTGTCAAAAAATTTAGGGGTCAAAATTAGATTTGTCACCAAGCACTGACTGGAAGCATGATGGAAAAAGATTCAATAGTAACCTTCAAAAGGGATTTAAAAATTACTTGAAAAAGGGGTATGGAGAGAAAGCAGGGCAGTGGGACTAATTAATAGCTCTGTCAAAGAACTGGCACAGATACAATGGCCTCCTTCAGAGTTGTATGATTCCATGTGGTAAATGTGGGCATGAAAAGCTATTGTAGAAATTCCGTATTATTCCCCAATTCAATTTCACGAGTTGCTGCAGTATATCTTGTAGGCGGTACACATGGAAATAAACTTAATCTAAGGAGACTGCGCTCTCTATTTACTGATCTCTTAGGTAAAGATCATTACTGTTTTAAAATTAAACCTGTTAAAATAATTGTTTGATCCTATAAGCACTGAATTAAACTAAAACATTCTCCCACAAAACTTAATTTAAACAAACTTTTCTACATTGGTTTGCATACAAATAGACTCCAAGGGGGTAGAATAATAACTTCATAAATTTACAAATGCTTGAATATACTAAATTTAACTTTCATGTTTTTCTCTGGGTGCTGGGCTTTTCATAATTTGAGTAGATTTTGAATCAACATTTTCCTTTCAAACCTCTGGGCCGTCATTTTATGGTGAAGTACTGGAATGTGATTGGGGTCTCGTCCATAACTCTGTTTTATGTCTCCATTTAAGGAGATGTAAAGGGGAATATTTAAAATGGATTCACTTGTATAATTCCAAGCACTCAAATATTTTCTCAATCCTGCACTACCCGGGACGGCATGGCAGAGCAGTAGGAGAGATGAAACCCTGAGCAGGTCACCTTAGCTGATCTTCTAAT
Source organism: Cetorhinus maximus (assembly GCF_964194155.1). NCBI lineage: Eukaryota > Metazoa > Chordata > Chondrichthyes > Lamniformes > Cetorhinidae > Cetorhinus > Cetorhinus maximus. The sequence continues at coordinate 48,981,064 of NC_135890.1, read as the reverse complement.
CTAGCACCAGTTTAGCAACAGCAAGTCCTGGGAATAGGACCAGAGATTGCATGTGTTAGGGGAAGAAAATAAAAATTAATTTTCAATATTGAGCTGTCAAAGACTTCAGAAATTGAGTTTCTTCTACACTAAAGTTATAAACCAGTTAAAGAAAACAATTTTTAAATCTTTCACCTTTACATATCTTAAGTACATGAAAGGCAGTATCAAAAACTTTTTTTATTCTTTCATGGGATGTGGGCTTCACTGGCAAGGCCAGCATTTGTTGCCCATCCCTAATTGCCCTTGAACTGAGTGGCCTGTTAGGTCATTTCAGAGGGCAATGATAGTCAACCACATTGCCGTGAGTCTGGAGTCACATGCAGACCAAGCCAGGTAAGGACAGAGAATTTCCTTCCTTCAAGGAAGTGAACCAGATGGGTTTTTAAGACAATCGACAATGGTTTCATGGGCCAGGATTTTCCCCTCGGCGATTTGGGGGCGGGGCCCGCTCCCCGAGGGGAAAATGACGCGGGATGACATCGGGAGGAACGCCCAATGTCATCCCGGTCCCTTTAAATATTCGCGAAGGCGGGTGGACAGCGAAATCAGCTGTCCGCCCGCCGACCTGTCAATGGCCAATTAAGGCCATTGACAGGCTCATTAAGATAGTTAAGTGCCCTGCCCGGCCATCCTTAAGGCTGGTGGGCAGGCCAGGAGCCCCAGCGGCCTGTAGATTATTAATGAAACTTCATCCACTGGCGGGATGAAGTTTCATTACCGTTTTGTAAAAAGTTAATAAATTTTATGAGTTTGTTATCAACATGTCCCATCTTGTGTGACATTGTCACATGAGGGGGACATGTTAATAATTTTAAAATGTCTTTATTTTTTGACTTTACTTACCTTTCACTAAACTCCCTGAGACAGGACTTTGCCTCAGGGAGCAGTGTGCTCTTTGACACTTGGGGATTCCCTCCCCCCCAGAACAGGAAGCGCTGGCCGCTGGGCGGGCCGATTAAGGCCCGCCCACTCAAAACGGCAGCGGATCCTGTTTCAAGCCCATCCTTCCTAAAACTAGAGCACATTTTTTTACATAATGAAGGGATAGATTAGGAAAAGCCTTTTTTAAACACTGGGTTGTTAGGAAATGGAATATCCTGCTAGAACCAGAATCCAGAATAACTTTTAAAAAGCAAAGTGTAAAAACATACGAAAAAGAACAATTTAAAAGGATGTGGTGAACAGACAGGGAACTAGGGTTAAGTGCATAATTCTTTCAGAAAGCCAACAGTGGCACAATTGGCTGAATTACCTCCTCCTGTGATTCAAAAGGAAACTTATACTTCTGTATCTTTCACATCCTCTTGGATGTCCCAAGCTGCTGTAATGCCAACTAATTACTTTTAATTTGTAGCTGTTGCTGTGGTATGGTCAAACAGTTGGCTAAATTACACGCAACAAAGTCCTTGAGAGAGCAAATTAATGAATGGCCAGTTAATCTGTTTTTGGTTGAGAGGATGAATGTTGGTCAGGATACTGGGAGAACTCCCTACTCTTCTTCGAACGGTGTCGGGGAATTTATTTTGCCCATTTGAGTAGTTCAATTGTCTTAAGAGTCACTTCCCACAATGCAGCCAATCTGTATTGAAAAAGAACTATTCTGCATGTCTGAGTTGATCCGAATAAGTATGAAGTGCGACTATATGTTAATTAAAAAGCAGTTTATTTTCTCCTCCTTGGATTTTAAAGAAAAAAAGATTTGGAACAACTGCAGGAAGTAGCAGATTAGGCCAGTAGTAGTGTTAGACTTCTGCGTTTCAAATATATAGTAAAATTTCTGTTATCCAGCATTATACCAACTGGAATTCTCTCTTAACTGGAATTCTGGGGTGTTTCTTTATGAGTGGACATGTCAAAGTCACTGTTAATAGTTATTGGCAGCCTGTCCTTGCTCTGGTCTCAGCCTCCCGCTGCTCTGCAGCATCATCTCCCCTTAGCATCGCTCAGTCAAGTTGCACACTGCCGTACCTCTTGAGACCTCAACACATCATCCTGGAGCTCTCTCACAGGATGAAAACTTGGAACTCACTCTACATCTCAGTTAACTGACACCCCACCCCCCCATTCCCAGAGCACACTGGGTAACATAGATTTTCCTGTATTTCTTCTATTTAACCAGGACTGAAGACTTACTTGAGTGCAAGTCAATAAGGTCACATTTTATTAAACTATTAAATAATTAAAACAGACTCACCTGCAGTGCACAACTATGGGGCCGGGTCTCTCCATTGTCTCCTGCCTGACCAATTGTACAAACTGTAGGACGTTCTCTGCTGTGCTACCAGTAGGGACACCGTGATCAGGCCAAGCCACATAATTATAGTGAACCACCCTCTGAATTTCATCAGCCTGTGCAGAGGAGACATTTGAGGAGAACTATCACAGTGAACTGCATGAATTAAATTTAAGCAGAACACGCTGTACTCAAAATGAGCACCCACCACCCTGTAATCATTTCCAGCTTCATTTTTAATATAACGTTTCGGATGAACAGATGAAAATTCACGGGCCGTGAGCTTGTGATCTTTGGTACATGCGCTCCCTTGGACCGCTGCTCCTAGCTGGGAGAATGAAATCACACCTGATGCCCAGCACAGGAGAGAGTAAAATTAGGGAATTCAGTTAATTTAGTAATTTTATCATGTAAAAGGCATTTCGCTGCATGCTGCCAAGAAGTCAGAGAATAAGCAACCAGCATAAAAACATGGAATGTCTGAGGAAGGCACTAGAATTCTTTGAAGTAATTAAATTAATGGGAAAAGGTCAGTGTCTATATTCTTGGATTTTGAAAATGTGTTCAGTCATGTTCTAATGTGAGGCTTTTGGATTCATAGAGAAAGAAAGCCTGGTGTGCAACAGATACCAATGGTTTAAACCCCTATTTTCAGGTCATCTTTTTACAAAATGATCCACCCATACTCAGCTTGGTCATGTGATCAATCAATTCAGTCAAAGGAGCTGACTCCTTTACAACTGAATACAACTGCTACCATTGCCTGTCACTGGAGTGACTCCATTTCAGTGGGATATTCCCAAAGGGGACAGTGGTCCTGGGATTACTCCAAACAGATAATTTCCTCAGTTAAAACAAAATGTAGACAAGGGAGTAAAATTAAACTTTACAGTGATTTCAGACGCATGATATTGATGCATAATTACCAAACTGATATGAAAATTGGTCTTGCAATATAAAGCAATGAAAATGGAAAAGCTCCTGCGGCCGGGTCTAAGAATTCCACAAGGCTCATTCTAGCTCTCTGCTATTCAGAGTGGTCAGCATGAAGATATGGTGATCCAGTAATATAATCTGGTTCTGACACAAAGCTTTGTGGCCTTAACAGTATAGGAAGACAGCATTCAAAAGACTTTAGAAGTGATACCAATAACCATCTAACAGTAACTTTTCTTCATTGAGGAGTTGACACTTGCTGGGGTATGACACCAATTCTCTCTCTAACCCAAGGGAACTGAGACCAATTAAATGTCCCTGCTACTGTCCAAGCTGACATGAGCTAACACGGTGCAGACCAAAGAGTGGAACCTTGGCTCCACACCTGCCTCAATAAAACTGGCAATAATCTCCCTTGAAGAGGGAAATTGGGATGGTGTTAGTGTAGAACTTTGTCTGTTAAAGAAGTCTTTGTGGTCTCCTGAATGTTAACAGCAACTCTTTATTAACTACTTGTAACTATATACAAATATACAGTAAAGGGTACAGGCATGGAGCTATCTCCATCCTTGATCTGGACATGTGTCCGGCCAACACCACACTGACCCAAGGTCTAGGCCATATGCCTTCTTACATCACTGTGTGGGTGGTACTGTACTCAGTCTCACACAAACCCTGTGTATACCAGACCCTTATACTACAGAAATAACTGCTTATCTGCACAAGTAATACATCACAATTTCTTTCACACTGACAGAAAAGTATTTATGTGATAGCTGATACTGAATAGCTTACATAGCTGACATTGAATTCCCTAATGATCCATTCAGACTGATGTGACTCCTCTGACTGATCAGGCTGCTCAGATTCAAAGACCATTTCCACAGTGATGTCTCCATAACCAATAGGCTGTTCGTTAAAAGGCCAATAATGGTCACATTTTACCTGCACAAAGAAAAAAAATCAGTTATTGACTTTTATCACGTTTTTATTGGTACAATTAATATACTTGTCAAAATGGCACATTAGCCTTTATTTCAAAAGGGTTGGAGTAAGGACATGTTTCCAAACAACTATAGGGCTTTGATGAGGCCACTTCTGGAGTCCCCTCACAGTTTTGGTCTCCTTACCTAAGGAAGGACAAACTTGCCTGAGAGGATATGCAACGAAGTTCACTAGGCTGATTCCTGGGATGAGAGAGCTGTCCTATGAGGAAAGACTGAGCAGAATGGGCCTATATTCTCTGGAGTTTAGAAGAATGAGAGGTTATATCTCATTGAAACATATAAAATTCTTCACAGGCAGGGTAGATGCTGGGCGGCTGCTTCCTGTGTCTGAAGGTTCTAGAACTAGGAACCATTCAGGACTGAGGCGAGGAGAAAATTCTTCACTGTGAGGGTTGTGAATCTTTAGGCTTCTCTATCCCAGTGGCTGTGGATGCTCAGTTAATAAGTGTATACAGGATTGAGATAAATAGATTTTTGACCAATAAAGGAATCAAGGATATGGGGATAAGGCAAGAAAGTGCAGATGACACACAAGTTCAGCTATGATCTTATTGAATGGTGGAGCAAGCTCGAGGGGCCATGTGATCTACTCCTGCTTCTATTTGTGTTCTTTATGATTGCTAGTTTGTGCAGTGTCATGTGTCTATCAGGCATATTTTTGATAAAGATGCAATCTCTGTCAATCCCTCTGTGGAGGGATTTAACGATAAACATTTAAAATTTACGGCATTGTGGGATCAACAAACAAAGGTCATCAAAGACTAGAGTGATGGGTGAGCAAGGATTAGTGTGCGATAGGATACGGAGAGCAGAGCCTCTACCCAGTAACTCCCTGTGCAGGGTGACTAGGAAGTCAATCTTCCAGCACATGTGGACTATGTAAACTAGCTGCTACCTGGGGTATATGTATGATCTATGTATGTGCTATTTTAAAGACAGGGGAACATACAACTTTTCTAATGAAAACTCTACAGAAATTATGATGGCTAGGGTGATCATAATTGTGAATTAACCAGACTATTAAAACTTTGCTTTTCGTTAGCGTATTTAACAAGTACCTACCCGTCTCCTCTCAGTACACTGTGTAAGCATCACGATGATGCATGATTTCTGCTGCATTATCATCTTCCAAAAATCATTTCTTGTCTCTGCCAAGGGTCCTTGCGTTGCAATGTACTCATGTGCAGAGTTAAACCCCTGTGGAAAGAAAATCACATCTATCCTCTCTGCTTCAAGAGCAATGGGTGACATTGTTCAAGATTGATGTCAGGAAACAATACTAGTATTGGGAATCCTGAAATACTGTGCCATGTAAACCATCCTCTACAAGTTCAGCTGAACTTGCCAATCTCTCATACTTTAATGCAGCCCTTTTGTTGCTCATCTGAGATGTACCCATTTCTCCTGGTAAAACCTCAACTATCAGGCAGAATCTTTTATACACAGCCTTGCTATATGAAAAGTAACCCCTTACCACAAACTCATTGGAAGACTTGCTCCCCCGTTTTAAAATGTGCCCTCTAAGATCCTGAGAATCCTTCCTGCTGGCTTAGCAAGTGTATTCATCCAAGTAGCTGAGTCACACTGACCAAACAAAAAGATCCAAGATTAGGTCTCTTATTCCAGCTAGTTAAAGGCAGCCAAGGCAGTCCAGGTATTGCACTTGATCACAGTGCTCTGGGTTGTCAAAGGAAAAATATCAGTCAGCATTTCCACCCCTGATCGTCACTCCTGCTATTGCTGCTGGACATGAACGTGTGGTTTTGGGGATTACGTTTGGGGTGATGTGCACATCATCAATTAGCCTGATGACACTTATGATGGTCTGTGCATGGAAAATGGCTACTGGATTGTACCTGACAGTTATGGAACCTTGTCCCAGCAAAGAGTCAACACCTACACGTTAGGAGGAGGAATTTAAAAAGGAAACACAAACTAATAATCTTTGAGATCTAAGCACTTGTCCTCAAGTGGCAAATGGCCATTTAAAAAATTGCAATTGAATTCTGAAACCAGCCTCAGTTTCTCCAAAGAATAAAGCATTGGCTAGATAACAGGAACACTGGAACTGGGAAATCTATATTATAGCATGCGTCAGTTTACAGGTCACATTGAAGGAATAAGGACCATGCAATCACTTATGTGAACGTTTTGGCAGCGACCCCTATTCAGGTAAGAGAACGATTTCAATAAGTGTTTGCATATTAATTCCAATGTTTTACTGCACTGAGCCCAATATACAAATTGTTTAATTGTTCTTTATATTGGATACAAAGCATGTTGTCAGACCTGTTCAGCATTTGAGTTAAATAGCATCTACTGCACTAGTGGGAGATGACCATCTGGAGTTGGGCTTGTTTGTAGTTACTTGAAAAATGATAAGAAGGTGTCAGGGCCTCTGTATGATCCTTCTAGCTTTACAAAACCATCAGCATTGCACTGCTTCTCATGGGGGGGTGAGGGCACTAGTTGTCATGTCAGTGACCCCTTAACGCACCAATTTCATTCTGACTAGAAGTCCAATGAACCTGAAGGAAAAGACTCATTAAAGATTTGCTGTGCTGCACCAATTACTTACAGGGACATAGTTAGCATTGATGTAGTCTGAGCCCTCTTCACCGTGCAGAGAAATTAATTTCACTCGGCTGAAGTCATCTGTGGAGACAATGGCATCAGCATGAAGACATTCCACAGCTTTAACATGTTGAGTTGATTATATCTTCAGTCTCAAGCTCAGTTGAAGGAAAAGGTAGCCTTTTAAGTGTACTCTGACATTTAATCTGCCTGAGATATGCAACAAGTTGATAAGAATTTTCATCACACCATTCGGGTTGTGGTTGGTGGAATACTCACCAATAATCTGAATGCCAACAGGCAGGTATTTAAGTACAGATGTGCAGATTAGGACCACAGAAATTGGGTATAATTGTCAGCTGTGTCATAATTGATCAAAGACTTTAAAGAGCATCTTAAAGGAGGTAGAGGCCAAGTTGGCCATCAACAGGTCCAGGCAGCGGGCGATCGACGGGGGAGTCCCGCCCGATTGTTTGTCCCTCTTCCGCGGCTATGTTCGCGGCCAGATGTCCCTGGAAAGGGAGCACACGGTGTCTGCCGGCACCATCGAGTCCTTCCGTGCCCAGTGGGCACCGCAGGGACTGGGGTGTTTTGTTGACCCCTTTAATCACATTTTGGTTTAATGTTTGTAAGTTTCCTTTAAACTTTGTCCTTGGTTTTACTGCTGACCTGAATTAGGGGCTGTGCTTAATTTCTCCCTTGTTATTGTTAATTTAGTTTATTGTTTTGACTCAAAAGAGTTAAAGGAGGTAGAGAGGCGGAATGGGTTAAAGAGGAAATTCCAGGGCTTTAGGGCATTGGCAACTGAAAGCACAGCCACAAATGGTGGAGTGATTAAAATCAGGGATGTTCCAAAGTCCAGAATTCGAGGCGTGCATGTATTTTGGAGGTTGTGGGGCTAGTGGAGATTACAGAATTAGAAAGGGGATTTGAAAATGAGGATGATGATTTTAAAATTAAAGTGATGCTTGACTTGGAACTAATGTAGGTCAATGAGCACAGGTGTGATAGGTGACTGGGTCTTGCTGCGAGTTAAGACATGGACAGTAGAGTTTTGGGGAACCTCAAGTTTATGGAGTATAGAATGTGGGAGGCCAGCTAGAAGTGCATTGAAATAGTGAAATCGAGAGGTTAAAAAGGCATGAATGAGGTTAGCTGTGGCAGGGGTGGAGTCGGGCAAAGTTATGAAGTGGGAATAGACGGTTTTAGTGATGATGTGAGTGAGTGATCAGGAGCTCATCTCGGAATCAAATATGGCATCAAGGTTGAGAACAGACTGGCTCTGCCACAGATGGTTGCCAGAGAGAGGGGATGGGGGCAGTGGCTGGGAAACAGAATTTGTAGCAGGGCCCAAAGATAGAGGGAGCAACAGGTGGGACTCAGGGAGAAATAAGCTCAGAGATGGCATTAGGGGAGATAGGAAAGAAACAGAGAATGATGTGAATTCAGGGCTAGGACAGGAGGGAGCTTTAGAGGAGGTTTGGGTTAGTGGAAGGGAGGGAAGTGGCAGAGGCAGCTGGGTGGATGGTTAAAATCTTAGTAACAAAGAAGCCCATGAGTTCCTTGCCCTCGTATTAGTGGTGAGGGTGAGGGAGATCGGGGGCAAGGGGTTTAACAAGACGGTTTGCAGTAGAGAAAAGAAGCCAGGGGTTACTCTTACATTTCATGATGATTCTGGAATATTGAGCAGTTTTGGCAGACGAGAGCAGGACCCAATAGTGTTTTACGTGGTCCAGCCAGAACGGGGAGTGAATAACTAAACCAGTTATGAGCTATAGCTATCTGTTCAACTCTGTGTCCCTTGGACTTAAGAGAGTGAAGGTGAGGGCTCTACCAAAGGAACAGCCAGGGTGTGAGAGAGTAATGATTTTAATTGGGATGAAGGCATCAAAGTTGAAGGTGATGTGGCTGAGCAGATTGGTAGCTGCAGAAATGTCATGGTCAATAGAGGTGTCGTGATTTTATAATATTTTGGCATCACACACATGAGGGATTGGCTAAACATGATCTGGGTTCATTTATTGAGGCTATAGGCACATGAGAACATATACAAAGAAAGAAAGTTTGAAGACATCAGCAGCAGAGTTGTGTGTACTGTGTTCTTCTCACAGGCCAAAGTGAAACTGAGATGGGATAATATGACACACTTACCTTCTATTGATAACATGCTGCTATCCCTTAAAGACATATTACAAGAGGGTTAAAGGATAGACAGTTGAGAAGTGCAGTTGCAGGTGAATTGAGAGAAGTTTTTTTTCGAAGAGCAGACACAGAAGGAATGAGGGTTTGGAGGGGGAAGGAGGATGTTGGTGGACAGCAATACAAGAGATCAGAGATGGCCATTTCTGTGAGTGATAGGATAGAAGTAGCAAGGTCACGTGAAATGGCAAGATCAACAGGGTGGCCATGAATATGGGTTGGGGAGTTTACATGAAGGGGGGGATTAAAGGAGTATAAGAGGGCAGTGAACTCAGAGGAGAAAGAAGACTGAGTTAACATGGTGGTCGAAATCACCAAGGATGAGAAGTCTCTTGATGCAGAGGCTGAGGAAGGAAAGCAGTGAAGATATCTTGATGAGAAAATTGGTACGGTACTTCTCTTGACAATAGAGAGAGAGGATTTTAAGTGAGAGGTGAGGGGGTGGAATAAGATGAGATGCTCAAAGAAGATGGTGCCAGAGGAAAAGAGGGTCAGACCAAGGTGTGATATTTGCTAAGAGGAACCACACTACCACCATGATGGTCTTTGAAGGGCAAATGATAGAAAGTACAGCCAGGTGAGGAGGCTTCATTTAGAATGGAAGGTGTCATCACCCCTCAACCATGTTCTGTCAAGGCCACAAGGCCAATGCAATCATCCACATTGAGCGGATTGGTAGTTCGGGCCATGTTCACAGTTGAATGGCCATTCTGGAGGGAGATGCAGAGAGGGTTGGTGATAACTTTACCTGTCATTGATTCCATGGCTATTGTTTGTAGATCCATGGTAAACGGCCCAAGGTTCAACATTTTGACCCCTTAAAAATCTTCAATACCTCAAGATCCCTCTAGGCCAGCCCTCTGGTACCTCTCACCTTACATGATTGGTCTAATCGTATTTGAGATAAGTGCACTGGTTTTGTCTTTGTCTTTGCTCATCAGCCCAGATGACTGTAAGTTTAACAGCTTAAATCCTCAGGTGAACTGTTTATTAAAACCCCTATCTCCACTGCTTTCCATATTTATGGGCAGAACTTTACGCCCCATGGGCGGGCATGTGCCTGACCCAATTGGTCATAGAATCGCACGAGATGACATTGTGCGAGCGTCCCGACGTCATCGCGCACTCGTACGATATTTCGCTCTGCGGGCATGTGCAAAAGTCGGAAGCACGCCCGCCAACAATTAAGAGGACAATTAAGCCCATTAACAGCGCAACTGTGTCCGATAGTTCATGGCCCGTACAACCTTATGGTTGACGGTCAGGTGAATTGGCCAGGCAGCCTTTACATTTTTCATCAAACCTCATCCAAGGACGGGATGGAATTTCCGTAATGGAATAAAATAAAAATAAATATCTGTGGACAGCATTTTTATGAGGTAAATTTTCAGGTGCTTGATTGTGACGTATGGACATTTTTCTTGCAGCTTTTTAAACCATTATTTCATCATTTGAAGGTCTGCAGTTGTCTGCTTCCAGGGAGTGCTCTCGCAGCCCGCGCTGACCATCATCGCCCACCCTCTTCCCGCCCCCCACCCCAGCAGTGCTGAGCTTTTCAGCGCGTGTTTCATGTTGGGTGGTGACCCAGCGTGAAATCGTGGTTGGGGGCCGGTTGCGGTCAGCGATCCGTTTCCCAACCGCTCCCGGGCCCGCCGATCACATGCACCTGCCAAAGGTAAAATTCAGGCCTATGTGTCATTAGTACGTTTGGTCAGTTTACAGATTTTGGTCTCATTATCATTTGAGAGCTTCCAATGATCCTGCTTTAACACATTCTCCACTTCCCCATGCACCACTCCCCACCCCCACAACGAAATCCAGTCTAACTGAACACTTTGGGATTTTTGTGGCTTGTACTCCAACTAGAAATCTTTCAGGTAAAACATTGGCAGAAGCTTTTTGAAAAATGCATATAGTCTATCTCTTAGGGACTCATCATATTGCATTTATCTGCTGCATTTTGAAAAGGTCAAGGAGGTCCGGTCTAAACTAATGCTGGTTGTTTTCATTGTTATTTGCTCTCTGTATGGGGTGTAGTGCTGCTGGAGTGCACTGGAGCACCACTCTGGCACCTCCTACTTAAAGGCTTTAAAATTTACCGCTCGATTACAGCCAAGGGGCGAGGCTAATGATTCTTAACTTCGGGAGCTGCGCCTGACCCCCACTCATGGCCCGCCTCAAGTCCCTCCAACGGGCCGCCACCCAATAGGCAGACAGAGCAGACTTTCTCCAGGTCTACATTGAGGAAGCCCACCCTTCTGATGGCTGGGTCAGCAACAATGCCCTGTATGATATCCCAAGGCACCGCTCCCTGGAAGACCAAATCAAAGCAGGTAGTCTGGTAAACAAGGCGAATGCCGGCTGCCTTGTGGTCGCTGACACTTGCTTCTAACGCTGCCTACGGTGCTTAATTTAAAAGGCTGTATGCCCTGTGGAATCAGAAAGTGGTGTATCAAGGAGGGAGCGGATGAGAGGGATAGAGATCTCGGAACTCAGACTGTGGCTTGAGCAGTATAAAATTCAGAGCCACACTCCAGCACTGCCCTGATTAAAGTGTGAACGAACTAAATTCACTGAACTTGCAGAAAGGTTAATATATTTTGAACACGACTCTTCCTCTGTTCTGTTTACCACAATGTTTATTACTGAACGAACTTGTGAAATGCATAGTGACTTATAATTTACAGTTAATGTGACCTTATTCTCCTAATGTATATTTATAAATACACTTTGAAATATGATATATTATGTGTTTAGTTTTTTATGTTTTACCTGACTTGAAAAGTGAGTTAAAGCAAAGTTGGAATTCGCAGATATTCTTGATATTTCTTTGTGAAAGCCCGTTTTTAAATGGCTTTTGTCCCAGGAAACTGCACCTGATGTGACAAGTGTCAGGATATAGTGAACTTTGTGTGTGAGATCAGCACTGTATTGAGTGTGATGAAAACAAAATGTTTCGACATCGCAGACTTTGCAGATAGACTGTGTTTACACTTGTTAAAAAATCTAACATTCTTATTACATTTTTTAATGAATATTCAAAAAAAACCTGTGTGATTTGTTTTGTTACTCACGTCAGCTTTACATAATTTAGAGTTGATTGTAGCTTTGTGCGTGGACAAGCAGGAGGGGACAAATCTTACAAAGTATAAATCTCAAGTTATTTCTTCAGAGTCCTTGTTCCTAGAGCAGGCCTTCTTTACTCCCCACCCCCATGGAATCTTCCATTATCGCTCAATTCTTGGAAAGTCGCACGTAACCAGACATTATGAACATACAAAACTGACCAGCAGGAAAAGACCAGCTGCTCCATCAAGCCTGCCCCACACCTTCACATCCCCTCCGCCAGCTCCCCCCGACACCTCATATAATCTCCCGAGAGAGGCAAAAAAAACCCACCCAGGGTCAATCAGGGAAAAATACACAGGGAAATTCCTCTCTAACCCCTTCCCACTTCCCCAGGCAATCAAAACGAATTCAGGAGATCACGTGGACCAAGTGTTATCTATAAAGATATTGCTCCGCTGTTAACATTGTCACTATCCATGTTGTATTATATCGTCCAGTTCTGATAACCCTTTAAGCAATCCGAAGAGAATGTTACATTTAGATTGGAATTTCCATCGCCTCCAAAATCCATTTCCCAAAAACATTTAATCAGCCACATTCATCAATTATTTCAAAACTATGTGATATTGGTCAAAATCATGCATTTTAAAATATAGAAACAATAATAATAATGAAATCCTGGCTATACTAAAGACTAATGATTCAAAATACCACATGGTTCGAAATAAAATGTCTACCAGCACTAATATTTTTCACTTAAAAAGCATAGTTTTACAGAGGTTTAGAGACTGAAATGATTAATACATAGGAAAACAACATAATAGTGAATTTAGAAATTATATGGCCAGTACATTTTCTTAGAGTTCCTGCACCTCAAAATTTGGCACTACACCCCTGGCTATATGTCTCCAAACTCCATGTAGGTTTGGTGTTGCTGTGCAGCAATACCTTTAGGCCAGTTCAATGTAGTTCTATTTGAGCTGGTCGAGTAGGGGTCAGGACCAGCCTGTGGATCAGGAGTGCTGACCTAATGTGAGAACCCATGGATTGACACTGACTCTTCATGAGTTTGTACAGGAGAACTGCTCACAGATCAGCATTGTGGGAGTGGCTGTGGGCTGTTGTTGTGGGACTGACTGTGGGCTGTTGTTGTGGGAGTGGCTGTGGGCTGTTGTTGTGGGAGTGGCTGTGGGCTGTTGTTGTGGGACTGACTGTGGCATGCATTAGTGAACTATGTGTAAATAAATGGTTTCGTGGCTATCTTTGTTGCTTCCAATTCTGTATAAAATTACTGCAGATGTGTTCACCAAACACAACATGAACCTTTGCTGACAATTTTCCTGTAAATTATGTCAAGTGCATCATATTTCAAAAGTCCTCCAACACTCATCACTCAGATTATTTAGCGAAGTAATGAAACATAAGAATCTTAAGGAACAGAAAAAGACCATTGGAAGTTTAACATAAAAAACGTGGTTTAAAAGCTACAGTGCATTCAATCTGAAAACACCCCATGTTTCACAGGGATTACACTGCATTCCAATTACAGGCAGCAGGAAAATGATAGTGCATGAGAATTACTTGATAAATTCCATATTGTATGACTATGTAAATACTCACATGGCAGGATGTTAGTGTAACGGTTTTTACATCGATTTACTGGTAGTTCAGCTGCATCATGGGGTATATCCTGACCAACCAGCTTTAGATCCTGACCAATAAAACCAGAGTGATAATCAGTTCACGGAAAGCTTAGGTCTTCACAATGATGAGAAGGCACAAGCAAACACACAAGGACAAACAGACTGTCAAAGATCCAAATATTTCATTAAAAAATCTTGCAGTTGGAATTTAAAAAAAAAAGGCTTGTTAATATTGGAGGCGGGTCAACTGATTTGCAAGGAAACAGCGTGCCGTTAAATGAGTACCAATTTGATGCCCTCATGCCAATCAGTTTCCTATCATGGCTGCATTGCTGAGGAGAGTTACAGAGCAGGAATAGGAGACTTTCCCATGTGGGGGTTGAGGGTCGGGGTGGGTGGCGGTGCTTGTTGAAGAGGGAAGAAGAAAAAAATTTAAATGAATCAGTGAGGGTGAATCACAGCCTACCCCAATGTACCTCCTACCTAACCAGGTAATGAGTGGCCCAAGCTTTTGAGCAACAATTGGTTATTTGCCTGTGATCTGATCTGAAGTATATACATGCGCAGGCAGAGAACAGGGTCTGTGGAGGAGGAAGCATTTCAATATATTTTTTTATAAGGTGAAGGAATATCTTACCTCAAACTGCAGAGAGAATTTGTAATCAGAGTCTCTACCCATATCCTTGAGATATAATTCAAAATCATCCAGCTGAACAGGACTATGGAAGTGAACAAAAAAAAGTCAATTTACTTAACTTTTGCAATTGATCTTATCATGTCCCAGTATATTCTGAACTTCAAACTAATTTGGATATTTTAAAATCTGACCACAAAAGGTAAACAAAAAGATGGCTGCCTGAGGATCACCTGACTTTTGTGGATTGAAACCAGTCCCCTGCCTCAAGAGGAACATTTCCAGACTGATGTTGGCTCAACGGGTGGAATTTTCCACTCGGCGTGCGGGTGCGCGCCTGATACGCGTGAGCGTGAAATAACGCGCGATGACGTCGGGCGAGCGTCCTGATGTCATCGCAAGCTCGCGCGATGTTTCAGTCAGCGAGCGCCTGCGAGAGTCGGCAGCACGCCCGCCAACAATTAAGAGGCTTATTAAGGCCATTAAAGTAGCTATTGACGACGATTTTTCGCTGCCCCTCCAACCTTAAGGTTGGCTGGCGGGCAAATCGGCCAGGCGGCCTTTGCATTTTTGAGGAAGCCTCATCCAAGGGTAGGATGAGGTTTCCATGATTAATTTAAAAAAAAAAACATGTTTTGAAAAAAAATTTAATCATCTGTATGTTGAGGTGTCTGAAGTGTGGACATTTTTTCCCGATTTTTAAATTCCGTTTTTCTTGATTTTAAATTCATCAGCTCTCTGCCTTCAGGGAGCTTTCCTTCTGCCCTCCCCCCAGCCCGCACTCATTTCAGCGTTCACCCTCCTCCTGCCCCCAACCCAGCAGCGCTGAGCCTTTCAGCGCATCTTTCACACTGGCCATTAATTGGCTGTCCAGCGTGAAATCATGGTTGGGGGCCGATCGCGGTCAGCGGTCCATTCCCCGACCGCTCCCTGGCCCGCCAACCGAAAATTCTGCCCAATGTCTTTTCCTGAAAATAATTCAAAACGGTAATTTCAAATTGGGTACATGCATATGGGGCTGAATTCCCCCCCTAGTGAGCGGGTGGGGGGTGGGCATGTACAGGCACACTTCCGATCGGCGCCCCTGATTGGAGGCGCGCTGTCATTTTACGTGGGCGGGCCAATTAAGGCCTGCCCAGCCTGACGTCTGCACAGAAGCATGTGTGGGCGGGAGGGGATTCCTAAAATCAAGAGTGTGCTCTTTTGCGCATGCGCACGAAAGAGCGCACTCATCTCCCTGAGGCTAAGTGCAACCTCAGGGAGATCGTCTGTACATGTAAAAAAGATAAAAATAGAAAAATAAAATTTCCCTTACACGTCCCTTCATGTGACAATGTCACATGAGTTGGGACATCTCCATAAGTTTTACAAAATCTTTATTAAAATTTTTTAAAGCCTGCATGAAGCCTCATCCCACCTGTGCATGAGGTTTCATGTTTTTTCTAGTTCCCACCGGTGCTCCTGGCCTGCCCGCCAACTTTAAGGTAGGACTGGCAGGTCCTTTAATTACTTAATTGACCCTGTCAATGGCTTCAATTGGCCATTGATAGGTCGGCGGGCGCACAGCTGATTTCGCTGCGCTCTCGCCTTCCTGAAAATTTAAATGGGGTGTGGTGACGTCGGGTGTTTCCCCCAAAATCACCGCGCGACATTTTACGTGTCGGAGAGCAGGCCTCGCCTCCGCTCGCTGACTTGCAAAATTCTGCCCATGAATTAGGAGCAGGAGTAGGCCACTCAGCCCCTCGAGCGTGCTCCGCCATTCAATAAGATCATGGCTGATCTGAATGTAACCTTTAACTCCACATCCCTGCCTACCCCCTATCTTTCACCCCCTTGCTTATCAAGAATCTAGCTACCTCTGCCTTAAAAATATTCAAAGATTCTGCTTCCACTGCCTTTTGAGGAACAGAGTTGCAAAGACTTATGACCCTCAGAAAAAAATAGGTGACCCCTTATTTTTAAACAGTGACCCCAAATTCTAGATTTCCCACAAGAGGAAACATCCACTCCACATCCACCCTGTCAAGACCCCTCAGGATCGCACGTTTCAATCAAGTCACTTCTTACACTTCTAAACTCCAGCAGATACAAGCCAAGCTTGTCTAACCTTTCCTCATAAGACAACCTGCCCATTCCAGGTATTAGTCTAGTAAACCTTCTCTGAACTGCTTCCAGTGCATTTATATTCTTCCTTAAATAAGGAGACCAATACTGTACTCCAGATGTGGTGTCATCAATGCCCTATATAACTGAAGCATAACCTCTCTACTTTTGTATTCAATTACCCTCACAATAACTGATAACATTCTACTAGGTTTCCTAATTACTTGCTGTACCTGTTTACTAACCTTTTGCGATTCATGCATTAGGACACCCAGATCCCTCTGCATCTCAGAGTTCTGAATGTCTCACCATTTAGATATGCTTTTTTATTCTTCATGCCAAATTGGACAATTTCACATTTTCTCAGATTATACTCCATTTGCCAGATCTTTTCCTACTCAATTAACCTATCTATGTCCCTTTGTAGCCTCCTTGTGTCCTCTTCAAAATTTACTTTCCTACCTATTTTTATGTCATCAGCAACTTTAGCAACCATACCTTTGGTCCCTTCATCCAAGTCATTTAAATAAATTGTAAAAAGTTGAGACCCCAGCGCTGATCCCTGTGACACACCACTTGTTATATCCTGCCAACCAGAAAATGACCCATTTATGCCTACTCTATTTTCTGTTAGCTAGCCAAACTTCTATCCATGCCAACATGTTACCCCTGCTACGTGATAAGCTTTTATTTTCCGCAACAATCTTTGATGTGGCACCTTATCAAATGCCTTCTGGAAATCTAAGTATAGTACATCCACTGGTTTCCCCTTCATCAACTTCTTCAAAGAGCTCCAATAAATCGGCTAAACATGATTTCCCTCTCACAAAACCACACTGACTCTGCCTGATTACCCTGAATTTATCTAAATGCCCTATTATAACGTCTTTAATGATGGCTTCTAACATTTTCCCTATGACAGATGTTAAGCTAATTGGTCTGTAATTTCCTGCTTTCTGTCTCCCTCCCTTTTTGAATAAAGGAGTTACATTCACTATTTTCCAACCTAATGGAACCTTCCCTGAATCTAGAGAATTTTGGAAAATTAAAACCAACACATTAATTATCACACTGGCCACTTCTTTTAAGACCCTAGGCTGAAATCCATCAGGACCCAGGGACTTGTCGGTCCATAGTTCCAGCAACTTGCTCATTTCCTTGGTGATTGTAATTTTCTTGATTTCCCCCCTCCCCTCCATTTTCTGATTTACAGCTACTTCTGGGATGTTACTTGTATCCTCTATAGCAAAGACTGATGCAAAAGAGCTGTTTAATTCTTCAGCCATCTCCTTATTTTCCAATATTAATTCCCCAGACTCACTTTGGACCAACGCTCACTTTGGGTCATTTGGAAACAAAGACACTGGCTGTCTCAAACTCTCAAGGTGCGAAAACCACCACACAGGATGTATAATCGACCTAACCAGCCACCTAATTTGGAAAAGGACTTTGGACTTGAAAAAGGTTACGATGAGAGAGCCATACTTCGCTTGTTTTTAAAATAACAGCAAGAAGCATTTCTGTGGAGACAGATTTCCATCAGAAAACCATCAAACCAGCTGCTAATCATCTAAACTGTCAAGGTAATAAACAGAAATACCTTGAAAGTGGGAGAAAGACTTCTTCCCTGACCCCCCAAACTGTTCCAACTTTAAGCTCACCTGAGAACCAACCACCTGGATGTTTGAATTACTGAGAATCATGTGCTTTGCAAGACCTTCACTTCAGCTAAGGTATCAACTCATCTAAGAAACTACAAGCCTGCCACGAAAGAGACTGAGACAATCATGAATGGTATTTGTTTTGTTTTACCTTCATCTGTATCTATTCTTTAAGACATCACATTTTAAATCTACAAGGCAAGTGTCTGATTAATAAATAACCCAGGCTTGTGCAGCGTATGGCCAATGGGCTGTATACGGCCCCAGAGCCAGTTTTGAAAATGCTGGTCAAACAGGTAAGCTGGAATGGAAGATTCTGCATGGAGCAGTTCCTCCAATCACCGGCTGTTTCTCTTCCACGTTTGTTGCTGATAGGCTTACTGGTGAGAGAAAAAAACTGTATTTTAGAGAAAACCAGCTACAGTGAGTTTGGGCCCAGTGGAACAGAGAGCCCGGGAGCAGGCCCCGGGGAAAAGACAGCCCGGGAGCGGGCCTGGGGGAACAGAGAGCCCAGGAGTGGGCCTCGGGGAAACAGAGAGCCCGGGAGCAGGCCCCGGGGAAAAGACAGCCCGGGAGCGGGCCTGGGGGAACAGAGAACCCGGGAGTGGGCCCAGTGGAACAGAGAGCCCGGAAGCAGGACCTGGGGAACAGAGAGCCCGGGAGTGGGCCTGGGGGAACAGAGAGCCCGGGAGCGGGCCCAGTGGAACAGAGAGCCCGGAAGCAGGACCCGGGGAACAGAGAGCCCGGGAGCGGGCCTCCAGGAACGGAGTGCCCGGGAGCGGGACCCAGGGAACAGAGAGCCCGGGAGCGGACCTGGGGGAAACAGAGAGCCCGGGAGTGGGTCTGGTGGAACAGAGAGCCCGGGAGTGGGCCTGGTGGAACAGAGAGCCCGGGAGTGGGCCTGGTGGAACAGAGAGCCCGGGAGCAGGACCCGGGGAAAAGAGAGCCCGGGAGTGGGCCTGGTGGGACAGAGAGCCCGGGAGCGGGCCCAGTGGGACAGAGAACCCAGGAGCAGGACCCGGGGAAAAGGGAGCCCGGGAGCAGGCCCAAGGGGAGCAGAGAGCCCGGGAGTGGGCCCGGGGGAACTGAGAGCCCGGGAGCAGGACCCGGGGAACAGAGAGCCCGGGAGTGGGCCCGGGGGAACAGAGAGCCCGGGAGCGGGCCTGGGGAGTCAGAGAGTCGGGGAGTCAGCCTGGGGTGTTCAGAGAGCCAAGGGGTGGGCCTGGCGGGAACAGAGGGGCCACCCCTTGGAGAGCGGGCCTGGGTGGGGGTGGAAATTGAGAGCTGGGGCCACGTGGAGGAGATGCTGGTTCTGTGGTCTAGAGCGAGATGCTATGGAGCCTCAGGTTGGGGGGAGGGGGCAGTGGCTGATTGCTGTGTGTATGGGAATGAGAGAGTGTGTGTGGCAATGAGAGAGTGTGTGTGGCAATGAGAGAGTGTGTGGCCATAAGGGTATGTGTGTGTGTATGTGAGAGCGAGAGAGAGAGCGTATGTGTGTGTGGGAGTGAGAGGGAGAGTGAGTGTGTGTGGGAGTGAGAGGGAGAGTGAGTGTGTGTGTGGGAGTGAGAGAGAGTGAGTGAGTGTGTGGCAGTGAGAGTGTGTGTGTATGTGTGTACGTGTGGGTGGGAGAGAGAGTGAGTGAGTGTGTGTAGGAGTGATAGAGAGAGTGAGTGAATGTGTTTGGGAGCGAGATAGAAAGTGAGTGAGTGTGTGTGGAATTGAGTGAGTGTGCGTGGAAGTGAGTGAGTGTGTGTGAAATTGAGAGCGTGAGTATGTGTGGGAGTGAGTTAGAGAGAGAGTGAGTGAGTGTGAGTGTGTGGAGTGAGAGAGAGTGCATGAGTGAGTGTGATTGTGTGTCTGCCTTACTCCCAGTCTCAGTTTTCTCATTTCTCTCACCACCACACACCAACACATACTCACACGTCTTCACAGCGGGTGAAGGTGACTGAGTGAATGAGCACCCTGGCTGGGAGTGAGCCTGGCACACACACCCTCTCACACTCTGGTCATTTTTATTAATTCCTTTTTAAAAACTTAACTTATTGTTATCGCATTGCTTTACTTTTGCTTAGCAATTGAAATACCTCAGCTTATTTTTGAAATTCAGTTTTAAGTTATGCTGAACTTATCTTTCTGAAATTTGCACATTGGCCCTTTGGGGGAGAAAAAAATGGAAATTTGGCCCCACAAGCCTGAAATAACCTTATTTTTTAAACTCACAAAGCTTGCTGCCAGAATTATTTAAGTTGGAGCAATTACTCTGAGGGTAAGAAAGCATACACCTTTTACATATAAACATATTGATCATGGGCAATGTTAAGGTACACAAATTCTGTCGGCGACAATCTTGAAAAAGAATGAATTCCTTTTAAAAATAACTTCACTTCTATAATAAGTGCAGATATTCTGAAGCAGCTATTCCTATTGCAATGAGTTGTGCTTGTTTTTAGTGATATTACTGGCCCTTTTGTCAGGGGATTTATGTCCATTAGTTCAAAGTTATCCAGGTAATAACCATTCCTATTCAATAGTACCAGCCTATAGAAAGGAGCGCTTAAAGCTATACTGGTAACATTCTTCTTGATTCTCTTCCTGTGCCTGGAGATGCATGAGGGAGGTGAAGCACATGCTTACGACTGTTTCTGTCGATATTTTTTCCTGGAATTGGTTGCTAGCCTGTCGCCAGGGGCTACAGCTTGAGCGGCACCACTATGCATCAAGCAAGGCTGACCAGGAGATTCTACCTCTCTTACTGCCTGCCAGAGATGCACTGGAAGGATTTACATGTTGATACTCAAATCTGTTTGGCCATGTTATGAATGCACCTTCCATTGCCATAAAATTTTGGAGTGGGACTTGAACCCTGAGCTCCTAGGCTCAGAGGCAGGGACACACTACCCACTGCACCACAGACCTTCCAACTAGCAACATTGCATAGTTACACTTAGGTGCTCATCTGGTGGTGCAAGGCAGTTAGTTCACCAGGGGCAGAATTTTCCGTTTGCGGGTGCGGGGGGGAGAGCAGGTGCGGGCGCGGACCCAATCGGCACTCGCGATTGGGTCCGTGCTGCCATTTTACGTGGGCTGGCCAATTAAGGCCCATCCAGCATATTTGTCGACTCCCGTGGATAGTGGGAGTGTGCGGGCGGCGGCGGGCGTGTACAGACCGCCGGGTCAGATGGCAACCCGGCAGTCTGTTTAAAGGAAGGCCTGGCAGCCTCCTGTAGGCTGGTAACAATGACCAATTCGAGGGCTCACCACAGGGGGTTGGCTGAGTAGGCCAGGCTGGAGGGAAGGGCAGAAGAGCAGGGCAGGCTGCAGGGTCTGCCACAGGAGCAGGGCAGGCAGCAGGGTAGGCAAGCAGGGGGCCAATCCGTCCCTTGCTTTTCTGATGATTGCCTTGCTGCCCTCCTCGAGGAGGTGGCAGCACAGCGGGAGGTGTTGTCCCCCAGGTTGGGAGGCGCACCTGGACCCAGTGCCGTAAGCACTTTATCGATTTGTTGTGCTCTAGCAGGGTGAGTACCATGTTGGCGTTGGGCATTTAACCCAGCAGGTAGCCTTAGCCTTTGAGGCCCCCCCCCACAAGTCTTACTGTTGTGACTGCATTGAATCATGTAGGGCATTTTTCCTATACTGGGTGGGCAAGCAGATAGTGCCCATGCTTAGATCAGCCTGAGTGGTTCATGAGGAGATGAGTTCTCCCCCGCACCATGTGTTGCTCTTAGTCACACATGACTAGTCTGGGGGCAACCTGCAGGAGATACAGCTAGGCGCATACTCAGAACTCCAACACATGTCCTATTCATGGTGATGAGATAGTGGAAGGGGAGCCTCAAGGTATCGTGGCCAAGAACCATCTGCTGCCCTTGACGCTGCATGTAGTGGCGCCTCCTTGCTATGGGTGCAAAGACTGTGTGTGTCCGAAAGTGAAGTATGCAGAATGTGTCCAAGGGGCCGTTGAGGGGGGTTGGAAGCAGGCGTACTATTTTTGTGTGACTGATCAGCAGTAGCGGGGAGAGGAGGCACTGGAGGCCTGATATGGGCCACTGTGGTTGGGGTGTGGCGTGCACATGCAGAGTCCATGTGCAAATTGCCGCAATGAATGGTGTTCTCTCTTTCTCAGGAGAAGAATGCTCATAATGCGTCTGAGCATTCGAGGACTGGAGGCAGCCAGGTCCAGCTGCTGATGTTAAGCCGCTTCGAACAGGAGGCCCTGGAGCTTGAGAGGCACCATGCACCCAGGTCAACTGGTGTTGGTGAGGCTGGGATGGAGCGGCTGGGTATTTGAGGCCAACAGTGAGATCCGCTATGTCCTCCCAACATCCATAGCACTGATGATTGTTTAATTTGTTATTGTTGCAACATTGCTTGGTCACAGAGTGATAGAGTCAGAGGTGTGGAGCACAGAAAAAGGTCCCTTGGCCCTTCGAGGATGCGCGGGTCAAACACGTTCCAAAGTCGCCTTATCCCATTTCCCAGCACTGTGCCTATGGCCTTGTATGCCATGGCATCGCAAGTGCACATCCAAATACTTATTACATGTTAGGAGGGTTTCTGCATCTACCACCCTTTCAGGCAGTGCGTTCCACATTCCCAACATACTCAGTGTGCAAAAGTTGCTCATCACATCCCCTGTAAACCTCATGCCCCTTATCTTAAATCTATGCCCCCTGGTCATTGATCCCTCCACTAAGGGGAAAAGTTCCTTTCTGTCTACCCTATCTATGCCCCTCATAAGTTTATACACCTCAATCATGTCCCCCCTCAATCTCCTCTGCTCCAGGGGAAATAACCCCAGTCTATGCTATTTGTCCTCATAAGTGAAACTCTCCAGCCCAGGCAACATCCTGGTCAACGGCCTCTGCACTCTCTCCACTTCAATCACATCCCTCCCATGAAGTGCATTTCAGAACTGCACGCAGAACTATAGCTGTAGCCTAGGCAGCGTTTTCTGCACTTGGAACATTACCTCCCTGCTCCCATAGTCTATGCCTGGGCTAATAAAGGCAAGTATGGCACATGCCTTCTTAAACACCTTATGTACCTGTCCCGCTACCTTAAGGGACCAGCTGACATGTACACCAAGGTCCCTCTGATCCTCCTTACTTCCCAGGATCCTACCGTTCATCGTGTTTGTCCTGCCCAAGTGCATCACCTCACACTTATCCACATTACATTCCATTTGGCATTCATCAGCCAATCTGACCAGCCCATCTGTATCCGCCTGTAATGTAAGGCTATTCTCTTCACTATTTGCCACCCCACCAATGTTCGTGTCCATAGGTTCTGGAAGGTTGAACACATAATGAGCCAGGGGAAAGGGATGAAGTGTGTCACCGTGTGCACGCTAACTGATCCACTGTCCTTGTTGTCCATTTCAGCATCATCAGAGCCTGTCGAACAGGATCGATTGCAGATGCCCCCTCTCACACCTGAGGGCCCTCAACTGTAACCAGCATCAAACCATTTCTGCGAGGCAGGCATCAGCGCAGATACTAGCACATCAGTGGGCATTGCAACATCGGCTAGGGTCCTGGGGCACAGTGGAGAGGGCAGTTCACAATCGCTGGAGGAGCTGGCAGAAACAGAGAGTGCCCAGGGCGCCAGCAATCGGAGGACTGCAGGGGACCAAGCACATGCTGAGTCGGTACCTGATGTGCCTCTGGAGTCGTTTGCGATGCAGCAGCTGCAGGAAATGCGGCCGGGTGTGTGGGAGCATCGGGGAGTGTTACATGAGGCTCTGCTTCGCTTGGTCTCCATGGTGGAGGAGTCCACGCGGAGCATCACTGATGCAATGAGCCTCATGGCAGAGCACCATGGAGAGAGCGGCGACTCTCATGGAGAGGGGCTTCCAGGAGAACAAGCAGCTTCTCCTGGGGTTAGGCTCGGACCCGCAAACCCTCACAGCGCCAGTGGCCACAGCTGGTCATTGCCAATGTGGGAGATGGTGTGGGCTTCAAGCTTCCCAGCTCTTTGCCCATCCATCCACGGTGAGCAGGGAGGTCTGGGGCGACCTCACGTCAGCGGAGCAGCTGCCTGTCGTATCTGCGGGCTCCTCTCACGGCGCTCTGGATGAGGGCACCAGCTGCTCCGCCCCTCTCCCAGTGACCGCTTCATCAGGTGAGGCTGCGACGACTGGGGAGATGCCAGCTGAGGACCTGGCAGATCCCTCCCAGGCGGGCCCAGCACAGGCTCCACGGGCCAGAGGACAACTGCCAAGGTCATCGAGGCCAACAGGACAGCAGAGTCAGCAGGCTGTCTCAGGTGCCACTCTGAGCGATGGGGCGGCGCCAAGACGTAGCACCCGTAAACTAAAGCATAAGGCACGTTAGGCACACCATGGGTTTCTCACTGGTGCTTTTGTGTTGGCCTGAGATTAGGTCCTTATAATTTATTTTTGCTTGCTTACAGTATTGTTTTGGAATTGTGAGAACGCCTGATTTTTAAAATAAAAACCAGATGTGTGACTATGGCTGAGGGTGGCTCATTTGTTCTGCATATGTTTGTTTAAGAGAAATGTCATCAGTGTTTGTTTGGACATTCAAATTTATGTCCAAAGTCCTTAGTTGCAGCTGATGGCCTGGCAGATTTTGCACTCAGGTGCCGAGTATGGATGTGCCAGGCAAGGCTGTTCCTGCTGATCCATTTGTGTGGAGCTAGCTGAAGGTTCATTGGATTAAAGTGTCCCTGGTGTCCCTGCCTCCTTGGTGTAGTCCCGGGTCAGTGTCTAGCCCCTCAGCATTTCCCTGTGCTTCCTCATCCTCAGAATCAGTGCTGGACACATTGTGTGCAGCCACATCCACTGCATCAAAGTCTTCATCGCCCAATGTGTACCCCCTTTCCAGAGCAAGATTGTGGAGAGCGCAGCATGCAATCACTATCACCGCGACACGATCTGGGGGGTACTGGAGTGCACCCCCTGAGCGATCCAGGTATTGGAAGCGCATCTTGAGAAGACCGATGGCTCTCTCCACCACAGCCCTTGTGGTGCCGTGGCTCCTATTGTACCGCTGCTCAACTTCTGATATTGGATAGTGGAGAGGCGTCATGAGCCACCTTCTGAGGGGATAGCCCTTGTCACCCAGAAGCCAACCATCCAGCCGGGCCTGAGCACTGAAGAGTCTCAGCACCTGGGAGTGTCTGAGGATGTAGGTGTCGTGGGAGCTGCCTGGGTACCTCGCACAGACTTGTAGAATCTACATCCTGTGATCACACACTATCTGCACGTTCATGGAGTGGAAGCCCTTCCTGTTGACGAAGGCACCGGGCTCACCTGCTGGCGCCTTGATGGCCACATGTGTACAGTCTATTGCACCCTGGACACGGGGGAAGCCAGCAATGGCCGCGAAGCCTCTGGCTCGCTGTGCCTGACTTGCCTGGTCCCAGTGGAAGTGGATGAAGGTCCATGCCCGTCTGAACAGAGTGTCTGTAACCTGCTTGACACAAGTGTGGACAGCTGATTGGGAGACACCGCAAAGATCACCCACCGAGCCCTGGAAGGAGCCAGAGGCATAGAAGTTGAGGGCAACTGTGACCTTCAGACTGCTGGCATGGGGTGTCCGCCCACACAGTTAGGGGAGATCTCAGGGCCAATCATCTGACAGATGTAGTTGACTGTCTCCCTTGACAGTCGGAGCCTCCTTCGGCACTGCACTTCAGACATGTTGAGGTAGCTGCTTCGCCGCCTGTATACCCTGACAGTAGGATAGTGGCCTCTTCTGCGGCCCCTTCCACCCTGGACTACCTCTTAGCCCTGTGCCCCTTCTGCCTGCGCCTGTACTCCCAAAGGTGGCTCCGCTGGAGGCTGAATGTGCACTCCTGGCCTCCTCCTCATTCTAGCCCTCCCTTCCTCCTCAGAGGAGCTGCCTCCAGTGGACACGTCAGAACCTATACCCAGGCTAAAGGAAGGCCTCCGGAAAGCTGCAGGCCCGATAAAGATTACTGACTGCAGAGTGCTGAGCTGAAGGTTCAAAATACACAGAAAGCTGCTGGAATGCACTCTGAACTACTGCAGATCACACAGGCAAGTTTAAAATACTTTCTCCAATAAATACTCCACAAAGCAGATTGACGACCCCACTGAGCCCTCTTATCCCGCCCGGATGAGGTTCATAGAAAAGTCTCTTAATTGCCGTTGCGCCCGTGCGCCGGCCCGAAGATCGCACAGGTGCCTAAAAACCGCTGTCAATTGACGAATTAAGGACCTTAACTAGCTTGTTAATTAATGGAGGGCGTGCGTCGAACTTCATCGCGCGCCCACCCACCGAAATATCGCGATGGTGCGTGGTGACATCAGGACGCTTGCACGACGTCATCACGTGTCATTTTACGCACGGACGTGCGGGGCCCGCTCCCTGCAAGTCAAACTGAAAATTCTGCCCCAGGGACCAGTCTCGTTGCCCCTTAGTCACTGGTTACATCAAATCTCCAAGTACGTTATTGTACAAAGTTGTAAAACAATAACGTGGTATTTAACGTTCGCAACATTCTATATTTCAGTGAAAGCGCTGCAGCCAGAAGCAAGCAAATGACAGTTGCTGGGTAGAACATGACTTTGTGCAATAGTATAAAATGGGTTAGTCTGTTTTATACCTTTTCTGATTTTTGTTTAAATGGGAGATCTAAAACTGGCTGCCAATTCGCTAACAGCCATTTCACACTACCACACCAACTCGAGATATACCATACCCAGTCTGACTGGCTACATTCCCTGAGCCAGTTAGTATGCTGATTAATAATTAAACTAACAGCATGACCCTTTTCATGAACTGCTTATTATTTGACATCTCACAGCGATGGGTTGTACTAAATTATTTCTAGCCATTTAAAATCTGGGCGGCAGGCTGTTAATGCATGGCTCATGCTGGTCAGTCACGGTGAAAATCAATTTCAGTTGTGCAATTCTAGGAAGCATACAGTACAGGCAACAACACATTGCAACAGGAAGGAAATAACTATAAAAAGTGGCCATGTTATCAACTTTGTTGGTCTACACGCATCTCCTAAAGTCATATAAGCAAACACCGAGGAGCAGGATCACAAACCATTCTTCAGGCTTTGACAGGGTAAGGGTTAATAATTGGAAAAATAGAATCAATATTCCACAGTGCTGAGCAAGGAGCAGCTTAAGTAAGAAATATTGCTTGGACTGGTTTCT
Source organism: Cetorhinus maximus (assembly GCF_964194155.1). Classification (NCBI taxonomy): domain Eukaryota; kingdom Metazoa; phylum Chordata; class Chondrichthyes; order Lamniformes; family Cetorhinidae; genus Cetorhinus; species Cetorhinus maximus. The sequence goes on along the minus strand of NC_135890.1, from coordinate 48,953,806 downwards.
TGTCTTCTGACCAGATGAAAATAACCACAGCTGTCTGTGGTCTCTCAATAAATATTTCACTGACTTATCAGCTATGCTCAGTGTTACCATTCAATGCTGACTTAGGGGAAGCCGTTAAAATGGAAGTAGCGCAATAAATTCAAGAACATTTTAAACTATGACACCCCTCAGGGCTGGGTAGCACAGCCTTCGGATATGAGGAAAGACTCGGGGCCAGCAGCTGGCTCCACAATGACTTTCCAGCTTCACTTATGGCACTCATTGAAAGAGGTTTCTCATGAGTTGGGGGTAGGTAAAACCCAAAGATGAGTCATTGCAGTGACTCACACTTACATACTGGCAACCACATCCTTTGTGCAGTACATTGCGAGAGGCCTTGCAGCAGCCAGGCTGCTTGCTGTCCTCTTACTTTCAAAATGGGTGGCTGGTTGCAGATGGACCTTAAAATAGTGATAAATGAACAAAAACAAAGCTTCAGCTGCACTATTGTGCAATTATCCTATGAGAATTTCTGAAATGTATCGACACTGGAAGAAAACTTACCTGAACCCTGCAAGATTGACTGGAGTGATTATTATTCTTTAAGGGGATGGGGGGTGGTCGGGAGAGCAATCTCCGTACCAGGTTGCAGGTCATAATCTCAGATTAACACTTTGATTCAGTTCGTACAGAGACTGGTCTTGGGTTTAACCAGAGACTCTGAGAAAGACTGGTGCATCCCATGGAGGATCTGTGCCTCGGCATAATTGGGGTGCAAAACACTGTATGTAGAAATCTGCTGCCAGGAGATCAGGTCTGAGGTTTTTCCTCGTTTTAGGGACATGATGAGAGTTTGTTTTTTTAAAAATTTATTTGTTCATGGAATGTGTGCATTGCTGGCTAGATCAGCATTTATTGCCCATCCCTAACTGCCCTTGAGAAGGTGGTGGTGAGCCGCTGCAGTCTATGTATTGTGGGAACCCCCACTTTTAGTGCTTTAGGAAGGGGTTATCCCTTCACCACTTCCCTCTTAGGCATAATGGTTGTAACAATGAACTGCAAGCATCTACATAGAGCAGTGGGGTATCTTTCTGCACCTGAAACATCTTGCAGCTACAGAACTAACAAAGGGTCTACTCTCCCATTCCTGTGTTGCAGCAGTGCAAAGAAGCAAGCTTGATTCGCAGAAACGTATGGGACAGCTATTCTTCTAATAGTATTGACACATTAATGTACAACACTTAGAATAAAACCATTTTCCATCAGTTTAAGTTCATTACAAGAGTACTAAACATACTTGGCTAGTTTCCTCTTCTTCAGTGCATATTTATTCCTGTAAGTAAAGAAGAACAAGTGATTAAAAAGATTGCATAAATTTCATGAGTAAAGATAGAAACTGATGAAACTTCCTCAATGTAACACACAACACACTTGAATTAAATTTGGGAAGACATTGCGCCAAAAGACTGCAAGCAACCACCACACTCCAAAATAACTTGCGGTAAAAATAAGACTTTTTAACCCCTTCTCTCCTGAGCCACTTTCATGTTACTAACCTGGTATTTGATAAGCAGATGGCCCACTCCAGTAAAGGAAGAGTCTCAAAGGATTTACAGAGTCGTGGACAGAATCCATGCAAGTCAGTAGTAAATGACACAAAATATTGATAAACTTGCAATAAAATGGAGGAAATGTGATTACACAATGAAAAGGATATGCTTACAGGATGGTTGGACATAGAGGCAAACACAAGGATAAAAACACCATTCACAGCGGGGAATATTACTCATTGTATAAGAAGACTAATGCATCTTATACTGCACATGTCACTAATGCATCTTAATGTCGCGGTATTATATCTAACAAACTATATGTAGGTTAGTTATTCAGTCTTATAATATCAGCACATTCATTACGCATGCATGTGAGTTAATGTATATACTAATCTATATTATCATGTTAGTAGCATTGATTATTATTGCATTTTATAATATAGGTACATTATCTGCTTTATGTTTTAAGATGTAGCTACTTCCATTACTACTGCATCTTTAAATGTAGGTATGTTGTAGCATAAGCATGTTATTAATGTATCATATGTAGGCAGATTACTTACTGATATATCTTAATGGTTCTTGTATATAATCTTATAATTAATTATCAGAGTATCTTATAATGTAGCGGCATTAAATGTCGAATACCTTATAATGTAGACGCAAAAGTTAGTCGTGAACGTAGAAACATAGCAAATTTACAACACAGGAGGCCATTCAGCCCATCGTGTCTGTGCTGGCTGAAATCAGCCATCCAACCCAATCCCACCCTCCAGCTCTTGTTCTGTAGCCTTGTAGGTTACGGCATTTCAAGTACATTTCCAAGTACACTTTTGAATGCGATGAGGGTTTCTACCTCTACTTTCCTTTCAGGCAGTGTGTTCCAGACCTCTTCCACCCTCAGGGTGAAACATTTTCTCATCAATTCCCCTCTAATCCTCCTACCAATTACATTAAATCTATGCCCTCTAGTTATTGACCTCTCTGCTATGGGAAATAGGTTGCTCCTATCCACTCCATCTAGAACTCTCTCATAATTTAATACACCTCAATTAAATCTACAAATGTGCTTACAAGGTACTTTAGTTATTTTATAATGTAGCATTAAATACTAATGTAGCAGCATTAATAAATCTTGCAATGTAGACACTTTAGTTACTCATTCAATGTATCTGCATAAGTTATTCATTTATCTTTTAATGCAGTGACACTAGTTATTAATATATCTTATAATGGTAGGTGCATTAATTACTAATGTATGTTATAATGTATGCAAATCAGTTACTAATGAACTAATCAGAGACCTGAGGATAACTGTTGATTACCCATTAAAGGTGAAAGTTGTGTGAGCTGGCTATAGGGAAAGCAGATAGGATTTTAGATTGTACAGTAAGGGCTGGAGTAGAAAATTGACTATGAGAATCAGATTTCAGTTGGTCATTCTTCAACTGGCAATGCCATTTATTGTCCATCCCTAGTTGTCCTTGAGGTGGAGGTGGTGGTGTTCAGCTGCCTTCTTGAACTGCTGCAGTCCATGTGGTGAAGGTGTTCCCACAAAAGCTTTTGGATAGGGAGTTCCAAGATTTGGACCCAGCACCAATGAAGGAATGACAATATGTATCCAAGTCGGGATGGGGTGTGGCTTGGAGGTCATGGTCTTCTCATGCAGCTGCTGCCTTTGTCCTTTTAGATGGCAGAAGTCACATGATTGACAGATGTTGCGGATGAAGCCATGGCAATTTGCTGCCATATATCCTGTAGATAATGCACTCTGCAGACACAATATACCCACAGCTGGAGCACTGTGCTCAGCTTTATTATGAAGAACACAGATCCTAAAAAACAAGCAGAGGGCTACAACCAAAATGATATTTAGCCTAAGCACTCTTTGTTATTAGGTAGGTTTCAAATGTTTGGGCTGTTTACTTTAGTGAAATAAAGGCAAGGAGACAATGTAACAGAAGTTTTTAAAATGATGAAGCAATTGGATTCGGTCAGGTTGGTTTGGTTGGAGGGGATGGATGTCAATGGTAGGACTATGGAACATGTGTACAAAATTAAAAAAAATGGGTAAGGTGCCAGGATATATTTCTTTCCGCAGACAGTCATGGTCCCAAATAAACTACCGGCAGCTCCTTTAAAGGGAACTTGACAGGTTGTTGTCTGGAGGACATTTCCAGTTATGAGGCAAATTGGGCAAACTGATAGATAACTGCAGTCAGAAGTGGGTTGTCTAAGCGTCTCTGGATGGATGAGCTAAAATAGGCCAATGACCTTCTTCATCCATAACGATCCTGAAATTTATGAGCGCCACAGAGTTGAATTCAGCAGCTATATGTCTACTCCACGTTTCCATTTTCTTTCCTATTTTCTACATCTTTCACCACCTGCTTTTCTGTCTCCACATGAACATGGGCCCCCCTCAGGTCTATTTCAACTGAAAAACAACCAAGGTTTCATATGTTCTCCGGTTTACCATTTCACTTCCACTTTCTGCTTCCTTACATGATCCAGCCGAGAGATCACTGATCCTGCTTACTGATGGTAAAGTGCAATAGACTGCCTCATAATGTATCATAATAAAATAAAGTACCTAATACAATATTTTGGAAGAGGGAATTGGTTATTGTGCTGCAATCTTAATAGGATAACTAAATGGCACAGTCGATATAAAATTTGTCAAACTCTATTGCTAATTTTTCAACCATACAGAAATATCCAATGAGTTGGCATATCATCACTTATCTCACTTCCCAGGCACGTACAGTTGCTAATTTTAAAGAGCTTGAGTTTAGGAATTAATCACAGGAAGTGACTAGAATTCTACTACTGCTGATAAGCTGTCCTTACCCACATCATTAATTATTGCTAAAAGTACTAAGTGTGGAACCTAACTCCATTGCCTGCATCTTGTCCTGTTCACCCATCACCCTGACCTTGCTGGCCTACATTGGCTCCTTGGTTCCCCAATTAATTAATTGAAAATTTGCATCCTTGTATTTCAATCCCATTGTGGCCTCACCCTGTCCTATTTCTGTAAATTCCACAAGCCAGACAACCCTAGCCGAGCTCTGTGTTGCTCAATTCTGGCCTCGTGTGTCTCTTGCACTTCAGCCCACTGTTGGTAGCTATGCCATCAGCCATCTCAGCCTTACACTCCGGAATTCATTCCCTAAATCTCTCTGTGTCCCTCTCCTGCTTTAAGACCCTCCTTAAACACAATGTCTTCTAAGCAAACTTTTGGTGACCTCCTCTTTTGACTTCACATTCATTTTTTTTCTCTACATTAAAGGCAAGATAAAATGCAAGCTGTTTTTGCAAGTTAATTCTCTCTTGACAAACTTAAAACTCATCTCGTGCCCCTCACACACTGACGGAACAAACATGCGCACGTCTTGTGCAAAGTAATACGAATATCTTTTTGTACTATCCTATATTTTGTAGCCAGTAGCTTCTTGCAGTACAGATGTGCGAGAATATCTGGGTGAGAGGCTTTCAGTTTTAACATTTCTCAGCAGGTATTAGGCAAGAAGACTTTTAAAATAAACTTACCAAGGGTTAATACCAAAGGCCAAAAGATAGTCAGTCCAAAGGCATGATGGGAGCAGTGCAAGAACAGCAAAAATACTTCTACGCCTGAGAAAATGCAACACAGACACATATAGACAAAGAGTCTGTTTGATTAATAAAAGAGGAAGTTGCCCGTGATTAACATACACATGAAGCAAGACTTAGTTAGGTACGGTATATAGAGATTCTGCAGTAACATGGACATGCTGCACAGCTCAGATAGCGTTACAATGAGAAATACAGAGAGTAATGCACAAAGTTAATGTGATTAATAGTTTCATTCAAACGTGCAAACACAAAATTAAAATCATTACCTGCCAAATTATTGTTTTCATTTCTTGCCGCAACATTTGACCTGCTCCCTATTAAACATCGCATCCACTACTCTGGAGTCTGGATTACCACTGGGAAGAACTCAGATTGATTTATAATTGTGCTGAAGACTTATTGTTACAGACATTTTGGGTTGAATTTTCACCAAGGAGGCAGGAAATGGGAGCTGGGTTTGTTCCAAGTCAGAAACCCGCCTCAAGTGGGAAGATGATTAAAATTAAGATTTTCACGTGCTTAAGCTTTGACTGGTATGGAGATGGGTTTCCTGTCAATTAATGCTAGCTGGTGGGCTCTCGAAGTGGGCCAATTGGAGGCCTTCCAGCTTCAGAGGAGCACCCGACCGCAGTGCAAGGTAAGTAACTCCCCCCCGGCCTGCTGATGGATACCTGCCTCCAGGCTGTTGATCTGACCCCGTTGCATTGGGAATGAGAAGGCCAACTGGAAAATCCCAGTCAGCCTCCTAAATTTACCACTAGCAAGGCTCTTAATAAGCCTAATTTCCTCATCTGAGTGGTCGGCCTTCCCAGGCCCCGAACTCACCGCCCCCAAAATGGCCGTCACCAAGACCGGTGTCCCAAAACTGACAGATTGGCTGGTGCTGGTTTTTTCGTTCCCTTCCCCCCCGCCACCATGTTCAATTCTGACCTCAAAGGGGCCTGAAAATTCGGCCTTCTCTATTTATATCTGCTTCTGTATTGCCAGCGCTACCAGAAGCTGCAAGGGAAAAGCCAGCTCTGAAAATCCTGTCTAAGATCATAGCATGGTTACAGCACAAAAGGAGGCCATTCAGCCCTTTGCATCTGTGCCAGCTCTCTGCAAGAGCAACTCATCTAGCCCCACTCCCTGCCTTTTCCTCATAGCCTTACAACTACTTTTCTCTTCAGGTAATCATCCCATTCTCTTTTGAAAGCCTCGATTAAATCTGCCTCCACTGCATTTTCAGTGCATACCCGATCCTAGACGTTCGCTGCCTGAAAAAGTTTTCCCTCATGTTGTTGTTGCTTCTTTTGCAAATCACTTGAAATCAATGTCCTCTTGTTCCTGATCCTTGCATTGTGTTGATTTTTTCCCCCCTCGAGACCTAAAGCCAGATTTTCCTCTGGGTCAGCTTCCTAAATAGAATTTTCTAACCATGGATGGGGGTGAGGGTGGTGTGGTTCATCTCTGCCTTTTAGTTTTACAATGTACAGACCCGTTTACTAGAAAGAGCAATTCATGGAATCTAACCCGGCAATTGGCCCTTAGGAGAGGGTAAACAAATAAATGTTTTTTTCCCCACGATCTAAACACACAGACTGAGTGCTACCTTGGCTGGCTGAACTCCATTCATATTAAAAAAAAACAAAATACTGCTGATGCTGGAAACCTGAAATAAAAACAGAAAATGTAGGAAAAACTCAGCAGGGTCATACGGACTTGAAACGTTAACTCGGTTTCTCTATCCACAGGTGCTGTCAGGCCTGCTGAGTTTTTCCAGCACTTTCCATTCGTATCAAAATGGAGATAGTGCTCTTTAAAGCGACAACTGAATTTTATACCTTGTTCTTATTGTAACAACAGTATAATATGCATGAAGGTTAAGTGGCCAATCAATAAGGAAGGTCTTTTGATTCACTCAGTGCTGCTACCTGTGCAGAACAGACAAATAAACAGATCCTAGCAGATCCCAGGGCATTCCATGTGGTGAGCAGGACAGCAGGGATAACTAAAGTGCGACAGGAAGTAAATAAGATGCACTCAGGAAGTGAATGTTAAGTGCTATGGTGTATATATGGGATTAGCAAGTGTATGTAGAAATTAAATCCAGCAGGTCTAGGTTAAAGAAGATGGTTAGACCTCCCTTTCTTTATTCTTCCTCCTCCAGTGCTTAATTCATTAATTACTATTGCGCAAAAATACTTTCTTAATAAAAATGAAAAGCAGAATTCCCCATCCTTTCACCAAAGCACAGATTTCATCAACACTGGCTGCATCGTCTTTGAATCTGTGCCGGTGCCCATGGGGAATTGGATGGCTTGGACGTTTATAACAACTGTTAAAACAGATACAAAAACTGGGCCTTATAACTGAGAAATTCAACCTGACAGTGATGCAATGAGTGAGAGAAGACCAGCCTCCTGGCATAACCTACACACAATTGTTCTGTCACAGAATCACAGAATGGTTACAGTGCAGGAGGCCGCCATTTGGCCTGTTGTGCCCTTGCTGGTTCTCTGAAAAAGTAATTTACCCACACCCCCGCTCTTTCTCTGTAGCCCTAATAAATTTTTTCTCTTCTGTCAATTAAACAATTCCCTTTTGAAAGCTACAGTTGAATCTTCCTCCACCACATTCTCAGGCAGTGAATTCCAGACCCTAATCACACTCTGCAAAAAAAAAAGTTTTCCTCTTGCCGCCATTGGCAATTTTGCCAATCACATTAGATCAGTGTCGTCTGGTTTTCAACCTTTCCCGCTACTGGGAACAGTTTCTCCCTATCTACTCTGTCTAGAATCCTCATGATTTGAATGCTTCTATCACATTTCTTCTCAATCTTCTCATTTCTAAGGAGAACTACCGCAGCTCCATCAATCTAACCACGTAACTTAAGCCCCTCATCCATGGAACTATTCTCGTGAATCTTTTCTGCACCCCCTTTAATGCCTTCACATACTTCCTAAAGCATGGTGCTCAGGAATGGTCACGGACCTCCAGTTGAGGCTGAACTAGTGTTTGGGAAAGGCTCATCACAACTTCCTTGCTTTTGTACTCTATAACGCTATTTATAAAGCCCAGGATCTCATATGTCTTTTTAACCACTTTCTCAACCTGTCCTGCCACCTTCAATGATTTGTGCACATATACCCCCAGATTCCTCTGCTCCCTTTGGAATTGTGCCCTTTATTTAATATTGCCTCTCCTCTTTCTTCCTACCAAAATGTATCACTTCACACTTCTCTCCATTAAATTTTATCTGCCACATATCTGCCTATTCCACCAACTTATGGGCAGAAATTTTCACTCGGCGGGTGGGTGCATGTCCAACTCGCTCGAGCGTGAAATGACGCATGTTGACGTCAGCTGAGTGTGCCAACGTCAATGCGCAGTGGCGCAATAGTTCAGCTGGCGGGTGCGCGCTGGAGTCAGCAGCGTGCCCGCCGACAATTAAAAGGCCTGTTAAGGCCATTAAATAATCGATTAACCTAAATTTTTCACTGCCCGTCCAGCCTTACGGTTGGTGGGCAGGTGAAAAGGCCAAGCGGCCTTTGCACTTTTTTGGAAACCTCATCCACGGGTGGGATGAGGTTTCCAAAAGCAAATAAAAATCAAATAAAAGTTTTACAATTGAATTAATAACATGCCCCTGTTCATGTGATCAAGTCACATGAGGGGGCATCTTTTATTATATTTTTATTTTCTTTTTTTAATAACGCTTCATCTCCCTGAGGCAGCTCTGTGCCTCAGGGAGATTATGAAGCGTTCACTTGTGCATATGAAAGCTCATGCTCGGTCGCTCGCCCTCCTCCCCCCGCCCGCACAGGCAGCACTGCCGCTTGCGTTTCACGCTGGGCGGGCCTTAATTGTCTTCACTGAAGCGTGAAATTAACTTCCAGCCCCGATCACAGGCGGTGGCTGGCTTTCCGATCGCCCCTACCCATCCCCGCTGAGCCCGCCTGCCAAGGGCAAAATTCTGCCCTATGTCTTCATGAAGTCTATCACTACCCTCGTCACAGTTCACAATGCTTCCTAGGACATAGAGCAAACCTCTCATCCCAGGACCAATCTAATGAATCATTGTTGTACCATCTCCAGTACAAATATATCCTTTCTGAAATATGGGGCTGAATTTTCACCGTGGAGATGGGAAATGGGGGCAGGTTTTATTTTGGGTCACCTCCAGTGGTGAACTGATTAAAGTTCAGGTTTTCATGGGGGAAGAGCCATCAAGTGGCATAGAGACCGATTTCCTGTCCATTAGACCCAGTGGAGGTAGGAACAGAGGTGGGTCAGATGAAGTGTGAGGCTCATTTAGATACCTGAGGGCGGGGTCTGCTGATTTTGTCCCAAAGCCTTCCACTTCACCAGAGGGAAGCGAGGTGTCACAGGGGAACTGGAGGCCTGGCACTCGGGGCAGGGCAGCCCCTTGCTTCATCAATGCAACTTGAATCTAATGCTGGAGGGTGTGAGGGGGAGGAGGGTGGCAGGAAGAGGCCGCATCAACACACAACAAGGGCACCTGTCTGTTCAGAGTGCTCTCTGTTTCCAATTCCTCCTCCCCTCTTACCCTGTTCCTACCCTGATGAGCTGCCTCCTTTCAGGGCCTCAGTATCCTCAGGATCCACACATCTCTGGTGGACCATGTTATGGAGAGCACAGCAGAAAGCCACAATGACTGGGACCCTTGCAGGAGGGTATTGGAGGGCAGCATCCAACCGGTCCAGGCACTGGAGTCACATCTTCAGAAGCCCAACGGCCTGCTCAGTGGTTGTCCTGCTGATCAGGTGGCATTGGCTATATTACCTCCATGCCTGCATGTAGGGCTCCATTGGAGGGGTCAGTAGCCATCTCTTCAAGGGTTTATCCCTGTCCCCTCAGATCCATCCACATTCAAAGGGAGTTGAGTGAAAATCTGAGGCAGCCTGGACTGGCAGAGGATGAAGGACTCACAGCAACTGCCAGGAAAGTGAGCGCACACATGGTCAAGCTCTTGTTGTGATGGCAGACCAGCTGGATGTTGAGGAAATGGAAACCCTTCCTGTTAATGGCTCTCACTTGCTGGTAACCAGGTGCCTTGATAATCACATGGGTGCAAGTGAATATGCCCTGCATCTGGTGGAATCCAGTGATGGAGGTGAGAGCCAATGCCCTTTGTCTGTCGTTAAGTGATTGTGCTGTCCAGCTCTGGAAAATAGGGCGGCGGTGACGATTGAGATGCTGTGGTGTGAAGCTATTTTTGAGTCACCAATGAGATGATCCTTGAAAGAAGTCAAAAGCAAAGAGGTTTGAGGTCACCGTGACTTTGACAGCCAGTGACTTGGCATGGTGACTACTGCTGTGAGGTCTTCAGGGATGAGGTCACAGATCTCCATGATCATCTGCCTGGAGAGCCACAGTCTCTTGTGGAATGATTCCCAGTTATCCTGAGTGCCCATTCTCCCTGCCACTTGTGCAGCACCAAGGGCACCTACTCAGCAAATGCCCAGTTCTTCCTTTGCTTGGCTGACCCTCTTATAGGGCTGGAGTGATGCCCTGGGGCAGCTATGACTGGTTCCATCACTGTTTACCTGTCTGCCTTCAACTGTTCTGAAACTGACCTGTCTGCCTATTTATATATCCTACCCTTTCCCTTCAACAAGCTCCAAAGGAGATTCATTTCATTCAAACTAGTAACAGATTGCCAACCTGCTTACCCCTTCCCTCTGCTTCCTTTTAGCTAAGCAATCCTCTATTCATGCTAACCTTGTTACCCACCCCGCCCCCCACCCCCGAAGGCTAATGTCATATTGGCCTTTATTGCAAGGGAATTGGAGTTTAAGAACAAGGAAGTCTTGCTACAATTGTATTGGGTTTTGGTGCGGCCACGCTTGGAATATTGTACCCAGTATTGGGCTCCATGGGCTGAGTCTTTGGAGCCCTCCCTGAAGACAGGGAGGAGGTGGGTAGGGTTGGTGGGGGTGGGAGGGAGGGAGGGGACCTGCAAATACCGGCATCATGCAGGACATCAGTTTCAAGGTACTGTGTTTTTGTGCCTTCCTAATTACCTCAACTACCTCCTCTTTTGTTTTGACTTTGGCAGCATCTTCTTCCTTGGTAAAGACAGGTGCAAAGTGCTCATTTAGTACTTCAGTCATGCCCTGCGCCTCCATGCCTAAAAAGGGTAATCTCAGTGTCACATTTCTCTGTTACTTCTTCCAAGAGTTGTAAAGATTTTAATTCGGCTACATTATCGCAACTCAGAAAAAAAAAATCACAAAAAGAGCAAGTATTGAAAACCATGTGCTTAAATGGCGTTACGATGGTTAATATGGATGCAAAATCATATTTAGGAAGTAAAACATTCACAGATCCTATACAGTAATTATACAGCATTCAACCTTGCATTACTTCCAGAACCTGTTCACTGATTTTCCAAAGGTGTTGACTGAAACCTGAACGGAGACAACCAGTATTGGAATGCCAAGCAAGATTCTGAGTGTGACTAAATTAATTTGAGTGGAAGTGCTTTTGAAATCTCCTACTGAAACTGCAAGCTGCCCATTGAAACCTCCTGCAGATTTCAGTTACATTTTGTGAGTTTATTTCCTACTTCCTTGCTACTTGTATCTTTGTCTGCATCTGAATATTTGATAATGAGTACTCTGTTATGATGGACATGATGACTCCCGTTTCTCAAGCATGATCTCAGATGAAAAGCTTGCACAGAAATAAAACTGATTTTCAGTACTTCAAAAAGACCTTCACCTTGCCAACCCAGTCATTTACCTCTCCATTCCACTTTGCACGTACCAGTTAAATGGCAACTTTCCGTCCCTCTCCAAAGTGGCAAAATTGACAAATATTCCTGCTCCACAATTCCTGTAAGATATTGATATGATTATTTATACTTGACCTCCGTTTTGAATAACTCGATGTATGTGAGAGTGCGTAGAGCAAGTTACCCTGTACCTGGCATGTTGCAAGTGCTTCCGTCTCAGAACAAAGAGTGTGATCAGTAGCAGTCCTATAAGCAGGATACTCAGGATCGCAAGGGCAGAGATCACCACCATGTTCGAATTCACTTCTGTAACTAGATATTTAAAAGAAAGAATCAGGATCTCCTTCTGTTACTGAATGCACTTAAGTCTGAGATAGACAGATTTTTGGTCTCAGAGAATCAAGGGACATGGAGGGTGGACAGGAAAGTGGAATTGATGCAGAAGATCTGCCATGATTGTATTGAACGGTGGAGCAGTGATGCGCCGCACGGTCCACTCCTGCTCCTATTTCTTATGCCCTAATAAATAGGGGCAGATGGTGGTGCAGTGGCAAATGTCACTGGACTAGTAATCCAGAGGCCCAGGCTAATGGCCTGGGGATACAGTTCAATTCCTGGTGGAATTTAAATTCAATTACTAAATCTGGAATTGAAAGCTAGTCTCAGTAATGGTGACCATGAAACAATCACTGATTGTTGTAAAAGCTGGATAATCTGCTCCAAGTTTGATGAAAATGGTGTTTGGAAAATGCTTTCAGGTTTGTTGCCAATATATTCAATGAATGAGTATCAAAACACTTCAATTGTGCATGGTGTTGAAAGAACAAGGTACAATGTCCTTCCTCCCAAGGATGGCATTTATTTCCTAGCACTAAGAACATGGTGGCTGGCCTTCATCTGAGTTTCTGTCACGGTTTTCTCTATCCGTTTCACACTCAAGTGGATCACCTTCCATTAAAATAAAGAAAAATAGCTCCTCACTTTTGTTGTATAAAGGGTTAACAAAATGGATATGCTAATGTATGATGTAGATGATGATGTATCACTGACATCAGTTAGTCATGTGCGAGTAGACTGGCATCTCTTAAAGGAGATGTGCGTACTCAGTAACCCACCTTGCGCATATTGTACATAGTGTAACTAAATGAGTTTTCAGTAAATACCCGAGTCTGGCTACAGTTCCTCTTCTCAAGAGATGAGGCCTAGCACGTTCCTTAAAACAACTTTAATCTTTTAAATTACATTTGGTTTATTTCTGTCCCTTTGCGTACTGCACAATTGTACAACATCAGAGCCTGTTCTCAGGCCCTGCCCATTCTACTCTTGAAGCAGCTGTCAGCAAGTGAAGTATGGTCTGGCTGATATATCTTTTGATTTTACCTTGCTCTGTTTGGGGAAAGGCCTTGCCCCTCATCTAACACCGTAGTAACTTAAGGGGAATAAAGGAAACTCAGCAATCTTTTTTTATTTAGTTATTCTTTCGGGGATGTGGATGTCACCGGCAAGGCCAGCATATGTTGCCCATCCCTAATTGCCCTTCAACTAACCAGCTTTCTAGGCCATCTCAGAGTCAATCACTTTGCTGTGGGTCTGGAGTCACATGTAGGCCAGGTCAGATAAGGACAGCAGATTTCCTTCCCTAAAGGACATTACTAAACCAGATGAGTTTTTACAATAATCAGTAATAGTTTCACAGTCACCATTACTGAGACTAGCTTTCAATTCAAAATTTTATTAATTGAACTTAAATTCCATCAGGATTTGAACCCATGTCCCCAGGACATTAGCCTGGGCTTCTGGATTACTAACATTACCACTACGCCATCATCTGCCCCTATTTATTAGGGCATAAGGAATTGGAGCAGGACTAGACCATAGGGCCCATCAAGCCTGCTCCACCATTCAATACGATCACGTCTGATTTTCTGCCTCAAGTCCACTTTCCTGCCCACTCTCCAACATCCTTTACTCTCAGACACCAAAAATCTGTTGATCTCAGACTTAAATACATTCAGCGATGGCACATCCACAACCCTCATGGGTAGAAAATTCTGAAGATTCACAACCCTTTGAGTGAAGAAATTTCTCCTCATCCCAGACCTAAATGGTCAACCCTTTATCCTGAAATTGTGCCCCCATTTTCCTGATTCCCTAGCCAGGGAAACAATCTCAGTGCCTACCTTGTCAAACTCCTTCAGAATTTTGTATGTTTCAATGAGGTCACCTCTTATTTTTCTAAACTCCAAATAGAAAGACCCAGTTTGCTCAGCCTCTCATCATAGAACAGCCCTCTCATCCCAGGAACCAATCTGATAATCCATCCTCCGATGTAAGTATGTCCTTCCTTAAAGAGGAGACCAAAACTGCACACAGTATTCCAGGTGTGGTCTTACCAAAGCATGTACAACTGTAGCAAGACTTGCTTATTCTCACTCTAATCCCTTTGCAGTGAAGGCCAACATGTCATTTGTCTCCCTAATTGCTTGTTGTACCTGCATGCTAACTTTCTACGGCCAGGATTTTTACCTTGTCGGGCGGGTGCAGCAGGCGGGTGGGCCAGGGAGTGGTCATGAAGCTGACCGCTGCCCGCAATCAGGCCCCGATATCGATTTCACGTTGGCTGGCCAATTAACGGAGCTGCCTCAGGGAGTTGAAGATTTATAACGTTAAAAATAAAAAAGTTAGCAATGTTAAAAACATGCCCCCTCATGTGACCCTTTCACATGAGCAGGGACATATTATGAATGAATATAAAAATTTTTAATTACATTTTTAATTGCTGTTGGAAACCTCATCCAGCCTGTGGATGAGGTTTCCTAAAAAATCCAAAGACCGCTTGGCCTTTTCGTCTGTCTGCCAACTGTAGGGTTGGACGGGCAGTGAAAAATTTCATTTAATTAGAACTTTAATGGCCTTAACAGGCCTGTGAAATGTCGGCGGGTGTGCTGCCGACTCCCATATGCGCCTGCCGACTGAAATATCACGTGAGCGCGCGATGATGTGGGGACACTCGGCCAACATCATCATGTGTCATTTTATGCTCGAGCAGGTCGAGCGCATGTCCACCCGCTCAGCGCAAATTTCTGCCCTATGTTTCTTGCATGAGTACAATAAAGTCTCCCTGAACATCAACATTTACATGTTTCACACCTTCTGAATGATGTCCTGCTTTTCTGTTCTTACTAACGAATGAAAAACCTCACCCTTCCCCACATTATACTCCATCTGCCACCTTGTTGCCCATTGAATTTGAATTTTGAATTTGAAGTTCACATTCAGATTGAGGGAGAGAAGAATGAGTCTAAGACTAATGTTTTAAATGAAAATAAGGACAATAATGAGGGTATGAAGACAAGAGCTGGCTAAAGTGAACTGCAAAATTAGGTTAAGGGATAGGTCAGTACAGTTGCAGTGGCAGACATTTAAGCAGGTATTTCATAACACTCAAAGATAAATTCCAGTGAGAAAAAAAATCTTTAGGAAGTTAAAGATAGTGTAAAATTGAAAGAAAAAGTGTACAATTCCACGAAGATTAGTGGCAGGTCAGAAGATTGGACAGAATATAAAAAACAGCAAAGAATGACTAAAAGAATAATGAGGGAAAAATTAGAGTACGAGGGAAAGCTAGCTAAATGTAAATGTAAAAATGAAATGTAAAAATGAAATGTATAAACAGAAGTAGGAGCTTCTACAGTATTTAAAAAGGAAATGAGTCACTAAAGTGAGCATTGGTCCTTTAGAGAGAAAGAGTCTGGGGAATTAATCATGGAAAATAAGAAAATAGTGGATGAATTGAACATATATTTTGTGTCAGTCTTCACTGTCGAGGATACAAATGATATTCCAGGAATAATTGTGAATCAAGAGGTGAAAGGGGAGGGAGGAATTTAAAACAATTCCAATCACCAGGGAAAATGTATTGAGAAAATTATTAGAACTAAAAGTTGACAAGTCCCCAGGTCCTAATGGACCTCAGGCTAGGATCTTAAAAGAAGTGGTTACTGAGATAGTAAATGCACTGGTTATAACTTTCCAAAATTCCTTAGGTTCTGCAAAGGTCCCATCAGATTGGAAAATAGTGAATGTAACTCCTCTATTCAAGATAGGAGGGAGACAGAAGGCAGGAAACTACAGGCCAGTTAGGTTAACACCTGTCATAGGGAAAATGCTGGAGGCCAGCCTCTGGACTTGGTCATGTCACAGTTGCTGGAGCTGCAAAGGCAAGTTCGGGAACATCAGGAAGGGATGTCCGCTGCACTCCTCAGATTGCAAGGCACAATTGCAAGGCACAGACTGCCTTCAGGCTGAGGTGATAGCGCCAACATGTGAATGCACTGAGGTCAACAATGGCAGGATGGCGGCCGCCATGGAGACCTTGGTCCTGGACATCGCTCCTGCACTGCTGCGCGGATTAAACTCCATTGCTGATGCCATAGTTTGCCTCCAAGTGTATATGCAAGAGGGGTGCTGGGCAGCTTGATCTCACTCCAGTTTCCCCTTCTCCACAAGGAGTCAGCCAGAGGCCCCGAGGTGCCCATAGGGAGGAGAATCAGCAGGTGCACACTCCGGGGCCATCCAACCAGGTGACTCTGGGAGTGTCCGGCCCATCTGAATCCCCTCTTACTGTGATCCCAGCAGCCCCAGCTCCACAGGCCGAGGAGGGTGCCACTGCCACACAGCAGGACCCTGAAAGCAGGCTGGGGCCTTCCAAGTCTCGGCCCTCCAGTGGACGCCCACCAAGGTCATCACAGATAGGGCGTATTAGTCAGCAGGCTCTCTCTACCTCCGCTATGGATGTAGCGGCAGCGTTAGGAAAGTTAAGAAGAATTAGTTGCACATGGCACGGGTGATAATCACTTGTACGTACTGTTCCCCATTGTCAATATACTCCCAAGAATGTCTCCCTGCCTGTGGTTCCTTGTTCTGATGAGCAGTGTTCTTGTGACTCAGATGTGAAATCTTTCTGCACAAGATAAATGCAGGTGCCTCAGTCAAGGGCCTCTTCCCTGTGCCTTGTGCGGCCTTCAGACCAAAGTGACGGCCTGGCCTCACACTCACTGAACACATTACTGATGCCTGCATCTGAATGGTTCTTGTCAAGTTGTGGGCAGGTGTCACAGAGTTCCATCATTCTCTCTGTGCGCTCTCAGCACCTTTAAGGTGGGGCTGGCCCCCATCTCTTCAGCATCTGTGACCAGTGGCACTGTTCTCCTGAAGGGTTCATGTGCTGAAGGCTGACCAAGGATCAGATGCTTTTAAAGTTTAAAGGCCACGTCTCTATGATATGACCCTGGCCACGGAGTGCAAGCGAGCTGCCCTCAGACAGACAGGAGTGAGACATTCTCAGAGGCTATGTGAAGATTTATGGAGTGTCCTCACTGCATGTCGTCATCATCCTGCGATCGAGCGACTATTAGGGCCATCTCGATGACAGGAGCATTATCACAAAGGTTATGCACATTACTATAAACCAGACTGGAGTCAAACGTTCACAGGTGCAATGTGAGGATCTATGGGTCTCCTCACTGAATGTCGTCATCATCCTTCACAAATCTAGCAGTTATGAGGGCCTCCTGAGTGTGCCTGCCTCATCTAGCTAGTGTAAGGGCTTCATCCCCGTCATCGTCACCTTAGAGGACCTCCTCACCCTCATCCCCGTTGGCATCCTCCTCATCGGAGGAGACCTCCAGGCCCTCCAACTCCTCCTCAGCCAGCTCATCTTCCTGTTACAGCACCAGATTGTAAGGGGCGCAGCAGGCAACGACGATGTGTGACACCCTCCGTGGACTGTATTGCAGGGCTCCACCAGACCGGTCCAGGCACCAGAACCTAATTTTCAGCATCCCGATGGTCTGCTCTGCCAAGTTGCAAGTTGCAGCATGAGCCTCGTTATACCTCTGCTCTGCTGCAGTCTGAGGCCGCCGCACAGGTGTCAACAGCCATGTCCTCTGAGGGTAGCCCTTGTCCCTGAGGAGTCAACCCTGCAGCCTCTGTGGACCCTGGAAGACTTCAGGGATCTGTGACCGGCTGAGAATGTAGAAGCCGTGCAAACTCCCTGGAAACCGTGTGCAGACCTGCAGGATGCATTTGTAGTGGTTGCACACCAGTTGCACATTCAGCGACTGGAATCCCTTGCGGTTAACATGGTTGACCACATGTTGCGAAGGAGATCTGGGTGAGTGCAATCGATGCCACCTGTGGGAAACTCGAGATCTGGGCAAATCCAATCATCCTTGCATCCTGGCTGTCCCGGTCCCAGGCAAAATGCACAAAGTTGTGTGCCCCCGCACACAAGATGGCATCCGTGACCTCATGGATGCACTTGTGGGTGGAGGAATGTGATATCCCAGAGAGGTCACCTGTGGAGCCCTGAAAGGAGCCACTGGCATAGAAATTGAGCGTCGCTGTCACTTTCACGGCCACTGGCAGTGGATGCCCTCCATGTCCCTGTGGTGCCAAATGCTGTAGTAGCTGGCAGATGTGACCGACTAGTTCCCTAGACATGTACAGTCTTCAGCAATACTGGTCCTCGGTTATCTGCAGGAATGTAAGGCAGTGCCTATAGACCCTGGGTCTAGCTAGGCACCAACCAGCAACAGCTCACTGTGGCTATTCGGCAGTGTGTGCGGGAGCCCCAGCCGCCCCTTTTTTCCAGAGGGTGCTGCTCCTCCCTTTGTGCACCCAGGGGCCTCAGTTGCAAGGGCAGCCCTTGACTGCCCCACCCACCTCAACCGCAGGGGAGCCAGTGCTCTCCCACCACTTCACCCACCACCCACCACCCAGCCCCCTGCCCCCTGCCCCCTGCCCCCAGCCCCCAGCCCCCAGCCCCCAGCCCCCAGCCCCCAGCCCCCAACGCGCCTCAACTTTGAAGTCCAACAGGGGACCTGGGCGAGTGCTCCGCATTGTTATTGTGTACTCACCTCCAAGTTCCCCTCAAAGTGCAGCCCGCCAAGTGCACGGCCTTTATATGCTGTTGTGAAACACGTCGGTGTGATGGGCGGACAATCCAGCAGGGGAGACGATTCCTGTGGGCTTGCCTTATAATGATATGCAGATATATTATAATGAGGCTCCTGACGTCCAATGGCGGGAAACGCAATCCGCCATCGATGGGCTGAGTGGATCATCGCTAACTGGTTTCACAACGTCATGAAACCGATTTTTGGCCTTCTCGCCATATTGTCCCCTCACATCATTGAACACACCCGAAGCCAGCGGGTACGGAAAATCCCAGCCAATATCTTGTTTGAAAGGACCAAATGTATGGTTGCTGAATTTGCTGATGCCACACAAAAAGGTAGGAAAGTTACTTCTGAAGAGGACATTAGGAGTCTGAAAAGGGATATAGGTAAGTTAAGTGAGTGGGCAAAAATTTGGCAGATGGGGTATAATGTGGAAAATGTGAACGTGCCCACTTTGGCAGGAAGAATAGAAGAGCAGCATATTATTTAAATGGAGCGAGATAGCAGAACTGTGAGGTACAGAGGGATCTGGATGTCCTAGTGCATGAATCACAAGAAGTTAGTAGCAGGGACAGCAAGCGATTAGGAAGGTACATGCAAGGTTGGCATTTATTGGAAGAAGAATGGAATATAAAAGTAGGGATGTTTTGCTACAGTTGTACAGGGCATTGGTGAGCTCACATGTAGTGTATTGTGTACACTTTTGGTCTGCTTATTTAAGGAAGGACATAATTGCATTAGAAGCAGTTCAGAGAGGGTTCACCTGACTGATTCCTGGGATGGTGGGGTTAAACTTATGTTTCAGTAAGATCACCTCTCATTCTTCTAAACCCCAATGCATTCAGACCCAAGCTGTCCAAATTTCCTTATAAGATCCTGAGGGGACATAACAGGGTGGATGCTGAAAAGATGTTTCCACTGTGGAAGAGACTAAAACTATGGGACACAGTTTAAAAATAAAGGAGTCCCCCACTTATGACAGAGATGAGGAGAAATTTTTTCTCTGAGGGTCATGACTCTGTGGAACTATCTTTCCCAGAGAGTGTTGAGGCAGAGTCAATGAATATCTTTAAGGCAGATTAGATAGATTCTTAACTAACAAGCGAGTCAAAGGTTCCCGGGGGCAGGCAGGAAAGTGGAGTTGAGGCCACAAAAGCCACAATCAGATCAGCCATGATCTTATCAAATGGTGGAGCAGGCTCAAGGGGCTGAATGGCTTACTCCTGCTCCTAATTTGTATGTTTGTATTAATTTATCCTGTCTCTATCTCTGCAGAGGGATGGATGATTTTCCACAAGTAGACAGAGGAATTCTTCCAGTTAACACCCAAATCTGGACTCTTACTGTGTCACTGGTCAGTCTCAAACCATTAAACAGAATTGACTAAAAGCTAATGAAATACTAGCACTTGTCACAGAACACTGCATGAAATGCACTGTGCTATAGTCCTTGCAAACTGATTTAGGTCTGGAACTCACCTCATGTAGAAATCCCTAAGGCTAGCCTATGTTGCAGTTCACATATGCATTAACTAGCTGGTGTAAACAATTGCCTTGGATACTCTGTCAACTTCGATGATGTCCTAAAAATAACAACACTCCAACTAATACAAGCGAGTTTGTAAAGCACAGAGAATGTGCTTTAAATTAGGAGTCAGGATCTCAACAAGTTACTGTTGCCCAATAACGTCTACATTTGTAACTAAAACCTAATGTCCACCTTATTATATCTGAGAGGTTGTTCCAAAACACACATTTACACCGACAGTACCTGTTGTTGAGATGGTGATGAAAACTGGAGCACTGTAACGTTCATAACTGACACTGGTCACGCTGCAGTTGTAGGAGGTTGATGGCACAAGATTGGTGAGTGTAACAATGGGTGAGTAAACTGTGGCCTCTTCTTTCTGAAAGGAAGAGAAGAAAAAGTCAAGCTTAGATACTGGTTGGGATTTTCCAGCCCCACCCGTCTGCTGGGATCTTCCAGTCCTGCCAATAGTCAATGGGCTTTTGGCTTGCCTGCTGCATCCCCCGTGGTGGGTCTCGCCATGGTAGGGCCTCCTTTAATGATCATTGACAAGGGTTATAATGAACCCAATTGGCTGCCTGCCTCATACAGCACTGAACCCACCTCTCCAAAATGGCTGGCACTGGCAAATTGTTGGGTAACTGCCTGCGTTGGCTGGTATCAGTATTTCCCGTTCCTGACCTTGGCGAAGCCAGAAAAGCCTGCCCACAGAGACTAACTTTCAACCGTTCGTGCAATTATAAAATATATTTGAGCGTGTCTCATTGTTACATTTTGCAATTTTTCACATCTGCTTAGTAACATTTATTGCTAGTTTAACTTTGTTTAAACTTTTTTGAGTTAAAGATGTATGTACAGTCAATGGTGGAACTTTATTGCTTCCTTTCAGTCACACTGGCATAATGTCATGGACGTGCATTTGTGCAATGATTCTAAGTTCCAAGTTTTGTCTATGCTTTCGGGAAGGTGCAGTTAGACCGAATCTCTTCACCATGATGGATAGGAGACAAATGAACCAAAAAGTCACCTGGGTCACTGCCATTCACCCAGTTGTCCATGGTAAGGGTAGGGCATGGGTAGAAGTGGAATAGTTGGTCACCTACCCATCTCCTGGTTGGGGAAAAGGTTCAGAGAAGCCTCAACAAAGCAAGAAACCCAGATTATAAAAGGATCAAAAATTCCGATAATGAGACAGCTTAGTTTCCAAAACAAAGGGTTATAAATTAAATTCATTCAGAAATTAGATCATTTGTCAATAGGATTGAAAATACTTTGCACCAAACATAAATGGACATTAACAATCAACTCCCTACCTCATCCCAGATGTTTCATTGTTGACTTTAAACTGATGCTTACATGAACTACTTCAAGCCGTCTTTGTGGCTGTTCCCTAACGCCACAGGGTTGAGGTATGAGGAATGATTAGGAAAACTGCAGCCTTGAAAGAAGTCAAGAGTGAGCTGATCAGATTAGGGTATGTGAGACAGTAAATGGGAAGGAAAGTGGAAATCCTGAATATTTCTTCAAACTAAATTGCAAGAGTAGGACAAGGGGTCATAGGTTCAACCTGGTAAAATAAAAAATTAGGACTGAATTGAGGACATTTTTCACACAAAATGATTGACACATAGATGGAAAATGTTTTAAGATTTTTTTAAAAATTAGTTCAACCTTGGGCCAAAGGAAACACTAGCCAAGCTCATCCCAAATTGCCCTCAACACATCGAGAGTCAACCACAGAGTTGGGACTGGAGTCACATGCAAGGCAGATTAGATAAGGGTTTTACAACAATCAATTAGTACCAGCCCACAAAGGACCATATTTATTAAATTCAAGTCTCCTAATTTATCATGGAGGGATTTGAACTTAACCTCTGAGTTGATATTCCAGTCTCAGCCACTAAACTACCATCGTCAGCCGCAGTATGAGGAGCGTGAGGTCCAAGTTTATAATATTATAGCTGGGCTGCCAATGACTGCAATTTAAACACATCCCCCAAGCAGTTGTGGCTTGTGGTACCTTAGGTTTACTCATTCAACCAAACAGCCTCATTGCCCAAAGGCAAATTGCTGTTTATGCTGGTAACATTTTATTTCGTAATGTTTCCTTCATACATTGAGCTGTCTGGTTTTCAATTACAATACAGAACAAACAGATAATTATTAAATAAACATTACCTACTTGTTACCATAGCTCCTTGCAAGATGTTGCAGGCAGGCACCCTAACTGGCTATTCATAGTGGCTTAACTACGTTAGGATATTTAACAAAGAACTCTCTTTCTAGCTGCTCACCCAAAGCTGACTGTGCTGTCATCATCAATCTTGATAGCAAAACTGCAACATTGCGGAAAGTTATATAAGGATATGAAAGAAGAAGAAAGAGGTATTTACTCAACATTCTAAATAGATTACATCACAAGAAATAGCAAAGCTAAAATCCTGAAAGCTATTAGTGTTTGCCTAAAAAAAGAAACTTTTTGAAAAATCATACCAGGAAAGCACAGCGCTGCAAAATTCTTTTTTAACTCATTATTCTCCAGACTGCTGACTCCAGAACTTGGCTGTATACTCCCAGAGTGGAGAGGAAGTCAGAAAGTCTCACACAGCGCCATAACTGCTTGAGAGCAGTACTGACAGAAGTCAAACAACTCATCCACCCATTCCCTATGTTTCAGCTGGAGAGAGGCTAGAAACCAATGGAAGGGCAGAATGGGTTTGTATCTTGGTGGGGCAAAAATTATGCTCATGATGCCTCGCACTTTCAGATTTCTGAGATTTGAGTTCCCAGCAAAGGATCCCGATGACTTGTGAGGCTTCAGCAGATTTGAGGCGATATTGCAGTTCTAACACTCTAGCCATATATGCTGTGCTACTTCACTAATCAAAGACAAAAGATCAATGAAAACATGGTCAGTGTTTAACAGGGGATGAGACCTGTGCTCATTTCAGATTAATGTTCATGATCCTGTGGAAGACCATTCTGCTTCAGGTCTACTGAACGACAGATACTGGGTTGATCAGAAGGGACTCACTAAAAAAAACTCACTCTTCCCTGTATGGAGATTCCCATTAACAAGTGCAGTTCCATGAAACCAAGCACAAAGCAGATAAAGTTGGGGAGGTCCAAATAGAGTTTTTCAAAATTATAGAAGGTTTTGAGAGGGTAAACAATGAAAGATTGCTTTCACTGGCTGGCATATTGATGGCAATGGATCATCGACTCAGGACAACCATTAGAGCAAAAAAAGGGTAAAGTTAGAAGCAGTAGGTAGCTGAACGTCTTCGTGGCCAATAATTATATTCAACTAGATTAAGATAAGCTTTAATTTTTAGATGTTTCTTTTTTGATAACTACCTCAGAATACAGGACAATTGTCAGCTGTCTTTCTGAAGGACAACTGGGTCCATGTGCCTAACTATGTGAAGGCATCAAAATAAGTCCACAATCAGCTATGATGATATTAAACACAGGAATCCCCCTGCACTCAGGGTACAGATTAACCTTGACAGTTGACCTCGAATGCAGCTCACCTAACTGATCCCATGAATCCAGCCACATCTGCCTGCATTTAACCCTGTGACCCAAGTGGTGGAACCAGACTTTGAGCTCATGGGTATGAAAGTGAAGAGCAGCCAACCAACCTTTCCTTCATCTCTTGTTCCAACCTGTTTGCAGGTGACCTGGTAATGATCAATGACCCCTTCCTCTACCCACAGGAGCGTCACAGATGTTTGAGTCTTGTTAACAGCGAAGAGTGACTTCGGGGAAGCTGGCTCTGTGAACAAAGAGTGAGTCACAAAACAGAAATAGATTAGAGTACTCTTACACTTGCTGAAACAACAGACTTGGACAATTTGATTCTGGTATTTGTCATGAAGCTGGATAAACATTCCTTCACACCAGCTAAGCCCATCCCCCGAATTTCAGAGGTCAAATAGCAATCACCCCTCTTAAATGGCACCAGTGATGGGGGGGGAGGAATTTCTAAATGACTGTGAAGTGCTCCTTCATGGTGAAGAGGGGACAATGGTGGAGGCAAACCCAGGCTGCTCTTGTACACCTCCTATTGGCTGCTGTTTTGCAGCAGCACTGTCAAGAGTTCTGTGGCATTGCACTCATCTAACTGGAAGGTCTAACTGGGGAAAGGAGAGAAAGCAGTTTAGGGACGAATGGGTGAAAAAAAACCACTCATTATTACTGCTCTAACTTATACCAGCAATGCAGTCACAGGCATGCCCAGGACAAAAGTATCAGCCATGCATTGAGAAAAAACAAAGCACTGCACATTTTACCTTCAGAGCTGTGCATGCTACCCAGTTATTCAGGGGTGCAAACACCTTCAAACAGGTCTGAACTGAGCTCGGTGTCTTGGCTTTAATTTCAAGGCAACTCGATTCAGATTCAATGTTTACACTTATCGTGACTGCTGTCACCCCTGTCTAGCTGCACTCTCACCATACCCCTCAATCCCTTTTCTCTCCAAATATTTGGCTGATTGTTTCTTGAATCTGGTTATTCTGTCAGCTTTAATACATCTCATGGTTATCAGCATTGTAACAAATTGGCTCCTTTATTATCCTTTGAACAAAAGTGGTCCATTTAACTTTCTGTTCTTACTCCAGGTATCCTAATCTTTTTAAGCTAGTGTCTCCTGAGATTTCAACACTTCACCAAAATTAATGATTTATATCCATTTTTCCAATGTCTTTCATTTCAATTACAATTAAGGTTCCTGCTTTGGGAAAAAGAGGAAAAAGTCTAACTTCTTTAATATTTTCACGTTTAAATTTCAGATACGTAGAATCATCATTGTTTTTCTAGCCATCCATTAATCACCTATTAAAAATAACAAAGGCCCAAAAGAAGTTCCTGAGGTAAACAACTGGTAACATATTTGCATTTTTCAACTTTAAAGACCAGTTCAAAGAGGCTGACATGGCCCTCAAAAAGTTGATAACTGAGGAATAGCCTGAACATGTGAGAACAGGTAGTTACTCTGTTACATCCAACCTCCGCTGTTTCAGTTTATGAAGGCAGTCTAATCCCTCTGGACCCCGTTCACAAAGACTCTGGAGCCCACTCAACTCCTCACCATTTCACAGAGCCACTCTCATCTCCAGTTCTCCTCAATGGGATTTGCACTCTTCTCCCCCCTCCCAACCCATTAACCAAATTAAGGTGGCACTTTTCTTCCACCCCACCCCTTCAAACTGAGAGACTTGCTTCACCCCCAAGTTCATGTTAACATTTTTCTTCCTTGCAAACTAAAATGGACCCCCAAAATGCTGTTCCAAGCATCAGCCTCATTCTCTTCCCACTTCATTTGTTCTTTTCTCCTTACACTGCTTCCTCTTCCACTGCCACCTATTCTCCCTCTTCCCTTTTCACTGCAATCCATTTCCAGTCCACCCACCATATGCAAGTCCAGTGGGTAACGCAGTGGGCCAGGCCCCTAGCTGCTTGTTGCCAGGATTGTGGCCTCTGCATCCATATGTGAGAACTGTTATTTTCATACAGAGGTACCAATCCTGGCCGTCAGTTCTGGAGCTGGTGAGGACAGCAGCCAGGAAAGTGGCTCCTATCGATCAGTTCAGTACCAGACTCGGGGGAGTGGTCCCAGCTGCACTGATCTTTATTTGAGTTAACAAACAAGATTTACTGACCTGGCCCCAACATGCTGATGGTTGGTATCTATGCCTATTTTCCAATTTTCAGTGAAGTTTACTTGAAATAATTAAAGTTGGTCCAAGTCATGAGGAGTCTCTGCCAACTTTCAATCTGCAGTTTGTTTCAAGTCTGACTAATAAACTGGAATTCCTCTATATGTCAAAACCCAAACTGCTAACTCATTACCTATTGACTCACATGCCAAGGCTAATGGATAATCTTGTTTTCTTTTGAGCTCCACCCTAACTTGTGTCTAATTTATGCTCAGTTTTACTAAGCTTAACTCAGACTCGCTCATTAAATTTATCATGTATGTGCAGCATTGGTTTGATGAACTAGATCATGGGAGGCTACAAATCTTGATCCACCCAGTGTTCACATACATTCCTTATTCCAGTTACTATGTGACTTGGCTGGGTTAAGCTTTTATGGTTTTCAAACTTTTTATGCTTGTTGAATAACACATCAACACTAATGTAGTGAAACATCCCATAGGAATTAACAGAAGTATCAAAAGTCCCTGCAAGACAAATGATAGTGACTAATTAAAAGGATAAGAATTACTTACGGAGTTGAATTATTCGTGGAGCTGAGGTGTTGCTGCTTCCTTCCGTGTAGGCTACAACAGTTAGGTTGTATATGTCCCCCGGAGGCAGTTGAAGTAGTGTTGTCATTTTGCTGTGTGGCACCTGTATTATTAAACAGCAGATCCTCCTAATTACTAAGCAGGAAAGCTTTGTCTTTGAACCAGCATTTGAGCCTCATTGTAACTAAGATATCTTGTGAATGCATCAAAAGATCCTGGACACTAAAAGGAATGAAATGGTTCAGAGACCAGTAGGAGAATGATGATGCTGCAGGGATGAGTCATTTGACAGTAAGAATATGATTAAAAGAAAAACTTGATCTATTGTAAGAAGGTAGACAAATTGGAGAGGACAGGGGCATGGGAGGTAGTCAAGGTAAGTGAAATTTGTAACTTCTCAAGATTGAGCTTCAATTATCACTTTTGTTTCATATATTAAATTAGCCTCTGCAATATCTTAAATTCTTTAATTCAATTCTGCAGATTATTATTAAGCAATAACTTATACGCTGCAGACCTCTAACTTCTGCACCTTCAACCATTCCTAGCTCTTCCCATTGCCCCTCTGTTTAACCAACTTCTCTCAACACCACACTTGATTGCTCTGTTCCCAGTCATCTTCAAACGCATCACATCCCTGAGCACCTGCTCCTTTCATCCCTTTTCATCCCAGCACTTCCCAAGACAGCTTCCCCCGTACTTGTCCCCTGCTTAGTGATTTTTCTCCCCCCTATTCTCTGGCAGTGATCCCATCTTCTTCAAAGCCACCATCATCACCCACTTCTCAAAGAACGCTCCATCTCCTCTCTAGTCTCGCTAAATTCCATTGTATCTTCAACTTTACCTTTGCTTCAAAACCTTGGAATACGTGGTCCCCATTGAACTACAGACTGGTCACTCCCTGTTCAATTGCACCATGCTGGTTTCTTCCCCACTGACACCATATAGTCCACCATGGTGAAAGTTAAAAGGACCATCTTGAACCTGATCCTTTAACATTGTTAACTTTCCCTTCCTCCTCCAACATCCATCTTCTATAGCCAATCTCTAAGGCAGGGCTTCCCAAACTGTGGGTCGCGATCCCAAGTGGGATCACAAGACGAGATTTTAGGGCTGTAAGTTCCGAGGCAGCAATGGCTGCCTTGGAGCTTGGACTGAGCGCTAACAGCTGTGAGGCCTCTTTAAATCGTTGCTGGGCCTGGCCTAATGGACAGATCTTTGACGCCTGATTCCAGCTGCTGAAAAATACTGCAAAAGGTGGGTTTTTTTTAAAAGAAACCCTGCAGTTTAAACACTTCCCATCACATTCAACTTCAGTCCCCCCTGCACCCGCCCCACCACCATTCAGCAGCTGACAGTCAACCCCGGCTCAACAACTCTTGTACCCCTGAATTTTACCCCTGGGGTCACTAGAAGTCTGGGGCATTAAAATGAGGGTCACACTGGGAAAATGTTTGGGAAGCACTGCTCTAAGGCATTAAACTTTCATGGTTCCACTCATGCAGGCCACAATACAGTCATGTGTGCTTGCAGAAGATCTGATGCATCGTGAGTGCTAGACCCCATGAGAAGTGCATCTGTCCTTGCACTCTAGATAGTAGCAGCTGCTACATTTAAGCTGGCAATCCAGAGTCCTCCATTGGAGACTCTGCTGTACTCAGGAGATGTGTTCCTGGATCAGGGAATCCCAGCCATCCTGGTCAGTGTGTCTCCACATGAGTCTGATCTCTGGGTGGCTTTGATGTGCCTCCAGCTGGTCCTCACCCTCTCATGGGGTGGCACATTCTTAACCCTCTCGAGGTTCACTTCTCTCTGAATGGCCATGTTTTGCAGAGCACTACAGACCACACCAATGTAGGAAAGCCATGAAGGGGCGTCCCCTGACTGGTCAAGGCACTAGGCAGCATCTTCAGGAGGTGCCTGGTCTGTTCACTGGTGATGAGATGGCAGTGGTTGTATCTCTCCTGTGCCTCACTTGCGGGGTTTCACACAGGGGCTAGAAGCCCTGTCTTCACCAGCTAACCCTAGTTCACCAGGAGCCATCCACAGAGGCTCTGTGGTGGGATGAACAGCGTTAGCACCTGTGACTTCCTCAGGATGAGTGAATCATGACATCTGCCAGGGCTTTAATGGCCACATGGGTGCTATTGATCATGCCCTGCACCTGAAGGTAGCCAGTCATTGAAGCAAACCCCATGCCCTCTGTGCCTGTCTGGCCGCATCTGTTCTGAAGGTGACAAAGTCAGATGTCCTCATGGTGCATACACCACCTGAGATACACAGCTGTGGGTGGGCCATTGCTGGATCCCACACAGGTCAGCTGCCAATCCCTCAAACAAGCCTGAAGCTGAAGGGTTCAGGTCATTGTCAGCTTAACAACTTTTAGCATAGGGTGTTCCCTTGAACCTTCAGGCATTAGATTATCCTTGAGGAGTGTGCACAACCCAGACACCATCTGCCTAGATAGGCACAGTTGTCAGTGGCACTGTTGCTCCTCTGGTGGCAAACTCAAATCTGTGGGTATTGCCTTCTGACTCCTCCTGCCCCCCAGACCAACATCTGACTGCCTTTGTTGCTGGAGCCACTGCTCTTCCCCACTGCTCCAGCCCTGCTCCCATACCATATACAGCATCGGGTAGGACCACAGCTGCCAAATTTCCTTTGCAACTCGATGAACCAGCCATTCTCCAAGACAACACCCCACCCCCAACTTCTCAGTCAACATTCCCAATCCTGGAGCTCTGTTTGAACAATGGCGAGTCAGTAGCTGTGCACGGGCTCCTGGTTGCTGATTCTTCCTTTTATACCTACTTTTTAATGGCTGCCTCTTCAGCCAAGGGCTTCCTGTGGTGTAACCGCCTCCACTACTTAGATGAGGTGTTGACACAGGGTGGGGGCCTTTGTATCTCTGAGGAAATTGCTATCCTTCCTCAATCTACCCCTCAAATGTCTAATTAATCAACCTTAATGCTCACCCGCTGCTACCAGGTGGGAGGCTGTCCTCCCTGAGAAGCTGCCTCGGGATAAATCACATGGGGGCAGCTACACGTTGGGCACCTGGCGCAGCGCGGACTTGTCAGCTTGCCCACTCTACTCGCTCTACCTCCATGACAAAACCTATCTCACCGTTTCTCAGGTAGACTAAGTGAAAGATTTTCTCCCTCAGCGCCACTTTGAAAGTTATTGCATATTGATCAAGCTAAAAATAGAGAGTTTAGATTTTAAGGCACAGAAACAGTTCAACAGTGATTCTTTCAGAGTGCGCCTGTACTCATGTAGCAGCACATCAGACACAGATGCACAGCATCTGGAAAAGTTAAGAACTTAACATAAGAAATAGGAGCAGGAGTAGACCATATAACCCCTTGAGCCTGCTTGGCCACTCATGTAGATCATAGTTGAACTCTTGGATCATCTACACCAATTCCACTTCTCTGCCCTATCCCAATATTCCTCAATTCCTTAGTGCCCAAAAATCTATCAGTCTCAGTCTTGAATATACTCAATGACTGAGCATCCGTAGTCCTCTCGGGTAGACAATTCCAAAGCTTCATAACACTCCAAGTGAAACAAATTCTCCTTAGCACAGTTCTAAAAGGCTGACCTTTTACCCTGAGACTATGATCCCCAGCTCTAGACTCTCCAGACAGGGGAAACAGCCTCTGAGCACCTACCTGTAAAGTCATCTCAGAATTTATACATTTTCAATAAGTTTAGATCCATCCAAACTTCTGAGAACATAGGTCCATTCTATCCAATCTCTCCTCCTAGAACAGCCCTCTCATCCCAGGAATCAATCTAGTGAATGTTTGTTGCATCCCCTCTAGGGTAATATGCCCTTCCTTAGCTAAAGAGACCAACATTGTGAACAGTACTTCAGCAGAACCCTGCATAACTGCAACAAGACGTCCTAATTACTCCAAGGGGAGAATTTTCTCCCCATTGCGGGGGGTTGGGCAGGAGTGAGCGTGGGCAGGCGCGCAGCTGATCGCCGCCCGCGATCGGCTGGGAGGCGCCATTTTATGTGGGTGGGCCAATTGAGGCCCGCCCTATGTGACAAATGCCTGGAAGCGCTGAGCGCTCCCTGTGCGGGCGGTGGGGGGGGTTGCCTGAGTCAGGGAGTACGCTCTTTCACGCATACGCGCAAAAGAGCGCAGAAATCTCGCTGAGGCACTGAGCTGCCTCAGGAGATTAGTTTATATTCTGAGAATTTTAATAAAGAGAACAAAAAATTTAAGACATCTCTCCTCGTGTGAAAGTGTCACATGAGCTGGGACATATCTATGAATGTTATTAAAAATTTTTATAAAACTTTAAATACCTTCATGAAACCTTATCTCGCCCATGGATGAGGTTCCATGATAAATGTGAAGGCCAACTGGACTCTTCACCTGCGCGCCAACCTTAAGGTTGGACGGGCGGCTCAGTTTATTGTTTTAATTGATATTTAAATGGCCTTAATAGGCCTTTTACAGTTACCAACTTGAGTGCGCGCCCACCGAACTGAAAATCTGAATGACGCACGGTGATGTTGGGACGCACGCCTGACGTCACTGCGTGTCATTTTACACGTTGACAAGTGGGCCCCACTGTTGCTCGTCGACCCGAAAATTCTGGCCCAAGCCTCTCGCAAGAAAGAGTTACATTCCACTTGTCTTCCTAATTGCTTGACATACCTGCATGTTAATTTTCCATGATTCATGTACAGCACAAGTACATCCAAATGTCCCTGAATGCCAACATTTACTAGTCTCTTAACTTTTGAAAAACATTTTGCTTTTAAGAAAAACAATACTTAAAGTTATTGCTTTTAGAATTTTGTACAAAAGTTGTATTGAAAAAATATAGTCAATAAGAATACTGGAACTATGGAATGAAAAATTTCATTCAACCCAGTAAACCTGTCTTATTTGGAGATCATGCGCACTCTACCTCATTGTGGTCTTTGTTAAAGGAAACACCAGAATGCACAGCCTATACATCCTTGGCTATTTCCTTTTCCTGACATGACCTTCCACAATCCTAGTAGTTCAAGATGATTACGTTCCATTTAATATCTGACTACTTATCTGTACTTATCCATAGTCCTGTTCCTAGCTAACCCTAAGATATAAACTGAGACAGCATTCCTTCACATTATTCAAACTGTTAGTAAATCTGAAGACTGTATTAATTATCTGATCCACTACTGAACAGAAAGGAGGGATGACATCCCAATTGGCTTATCCAGGAGCTACCTAATATGATCAAATTCAACTTGCTTTAGCATCATATCAAACTCCCAAAAATGTATACTTGCACTTTTTTTAATGATTCTTCGTCCAACAGCTACAACCAGCCAGTGAGGTAGGGTCGAGTTGGATGCTCCAGTTGTAGCATCACCATAAGTCCAGCTAACAGAGAGTATGTTCTTAGAATATTCCAGCCAAGTAATCTCTGGAGCCAGTGGTGCTGTAAGAAAGACAAAGTAGAAAGAATACTTTAGAAAGGCTAATGTGAAGAGATTGAAGGATGATCATCCATGTATCTGTTACCTATAGACTTGACTATTTCACCGCTAGCTTCCTATCTTCTGCTCTTTGTAAACTTGAGGCCATCCAAATCTCTGCCCCTAGGCTCCTAATTCATGCCTAGTCTCTTTTCCCCATCACTCCTGTGTTCACTGACCTACACTTGTTACTCTGGTAAGCAACACCTTGATTTTAAAATATTGATCCTTGTTTTCAAATGACCTCCATTGGCCTTGTCCTCCTGATCTCTGTAGCCTCTTCCAGCCCTACAACCCTCTGAAATGCCTGTGCATCTCTTGTGGATCGCCAATTTTAATTGCTCTATCATTGGCCACGCCTCCAGCTGCCAAGACATTAAGCTCTAGAATTCCTTCCCTAAATCACTGCTTCTCTACCTGTCTTTCCACCTTTAAAATGCTCCTTAAAAGCCACCTCTTCGACCAAACTTTTCGTCAGCTGCCATAGTATCTCCTTACGTGTTTTGATGTCAAATTTTGATTCATGGCACTCCTGCGGAACAACTTTGGAAATTTTACTCCATTATAGGTGCTTGTTATTGTTGTACTAATCCTTTCAGTACAATGCCACATGTAATGCTGCTTAATCTAAATCAAGAAGCTCATCAAAATGGGAACTTGGTCAACACGTACATAGATCTTCATGTCCTTATTTGAGAGAAATGTAAAGCACAATGGCCTGGAGTTTGTGGTTCTAATGAAACTGTCAATGTTCACCTTCATACTTTGCATCTTTTGGCACGTGTCGTTAAACAGGGAAATCCAGAAGTTGTTTTCCATGATTTCCCCACTCATCCGTAGGGTGCACTGTTGAAGTCTGTGCAGATGGGTATCTTAGAAATCACTTGAACTGACATGAACTTCCACATTTTACACCATTAGTCCTGCTCTAAAATTCTTGAAAAAGTTACGCCTTGCTGCATGAGGTGTTCTGGGTTTCAATGGTGTACTAAGTCATAATTATTGCTGAACAACATTTCCAGCCCCATGAAATTTTATATTTGTGGAATGTAAAATTTCTCTATTATGAGAAAAAAAATTCATAGATTTTAAATTTTTATAAAATTTGTATTTCAGCTTCTACCTCCAAGCCACGTACATGTCACAATCTGTTTTTTCTCCATAAAATGATTAAACAGTGAAGGGTAACCAGTGTATTTACTTCCTGGTTTGCTGTCTGTGAGAATACTTCAACGTTATTAGCTTGCTTAGCTTCCCTGGTGGCATCACTGTTGCTGGAGGTCCCCTACAGCTGACGCTGGAATGAAATTAATATTGGGAAAGGTGAAACACTTTCGCTAGATCTTTGCGGGTAGCTTTTCTTGAGGTCAGTTCTAAGTACCCTCACCTTACCACCGACCTCAAAAGCCAGACCATTGTGCTTCAGAGGGTGACATTTACTATTGATTTGGACACAGCCTAAAATTCAGCCTCAGGTTCTCCTTCATTAACAACTTAATTTATTTAGTGCCCTACAGGGCCGGGAAACATATCTGCAAAAGGAGATTCTTCTCCGTTGTCTTCTTGACTTCTCTGCACAAAAGCAGGTCTAACCTACAGCACCGCCATCTCCACCATGGGTTGGGCAAGGAGGCAGGTCCTGAATCTGCCCCAGCTGCAAGGGGAATCAAAGCCGGTGCTGTTGGTGCCAATCTGATCCATACCAGCCATCTAGCTAACCGACCCCCAAGGAGTCCAAGTTGCTGTGACAACATACACTTTTACATAAATGTTGTAATCTGGGGCTATGGATAGTGATGGTAGAGGCTCCAATGTTCTTTCCATCACATGGCTGACCAGGAATCTCTCCCACTCTTACTGCCTGCCATTGGCATGTGTTGGAAGGATTTGCAGGTTGATACTCAACCTATTTGGCTGCATTATGAATGCACCTTCCTTGGCCATCAAGTCCTGGAGTGAGACTTGAACCTGGAGCTTCTGTCTCAGAGCAGACACACTACCCACTGTGTCACAAGGTCTCCCTTAAAAGGAGATTAAGTGAAGATAATGGACCGGACGATCCCAGCCGTGGGCGGGGTCGGACAATCCCGCCCATGGTATATTGAGGGATATATAACCTTAATCAAGGTATAGGCTAATCAAAGACTTGGCAGAAAAGCATTATGTGTTATGGCAGCTCTTAATGGGTGAAAATTGATTCCATAACATCCTAGCTAAAACCGTAAAGTCTAGTACAAACAAGGAAGAATATTACATCAGTTCCATTACACACGGTCATCACCTACTCTTCCTTTGTGGCAGCTGCCACCAAAAACAGATGAACTGGTCACTCATACATTTGCTGTTTGTGGGTTCTTGCTGTGCACAAATTGACTGCCATATTTGTTAAGAAGAAAGCTGCCTGTCCTTCAGAGGTAATCAATTGTATTTGAAGTGCTTTGAGATGTTCCAAGGGTATGAAAGATAATAGATAAACATGAGTTATTTAAACTGTATTGCCAAAGAAGCGCTCAGGTAGATCAAAATTGAAGTTACAAAACACTATGTAACTTGTGGGGAAATGTAAAAGTAATCCAGATATAAAATTAAAAACATGTCCGTCCTAAAACACAGGAGTATTTTCTACTTTGTGTCCAATGGATGTGCAGAAAGACAAATTAAAGGGATGAGTTTGTGTACAACGGCCTTGCATATCCCTGCTCCAATTCAAGAAGCTGCAAAGTTTCCTTCTAGAAGGACAAGGGCAGCAGATAGATGGGAACACCACCAACTGGAAGTTCCCTCCAAACCACTCACCATCCTGACTTGGAAATATATCGCTGTTCCTTCACTGTCGCTGGGTCAAAATCTGGGAACTCTCTCCCTAACAGCACTGTGGGTGTACCTACACCATCTGAACTGCAGCGGTTCAAGAATACAGCTCACCACCACCTCCTCAAGGGCAATTAGGGATAGGCAATAAATGCTGGTCGATCCAGCAAAGCCCACATCCCATCAACAAATTTTTAAAAAAGCACACTGAGCTCACCTGTTATATAGCTCGTCAAAGATCTGTCACAGCAACTGTTTTCAGGCTCTCCCCAGGACACCATAGTAACACGGAACTCATAGCGTGAGGCTGGTCGCAGGTCAGTAACAGTCTGACAATGAAACACAGCAATAAATTTCACTGAGAATTAAGAGATAACAGCAAACATCACAGCAAAAAGACTTCTTTAAAATTCATCATTTTGCATGACAGGGTGAAAATGTAACCGAATGTAGAATATACTCCATTTAAAAGGAATGTAAACATGTGATTATTCTGCAGGGAGTTTTACAATGATACTGCATGCAATTGGATATCAAGGTATCACTGGAGATGCTTTGTAGAAAGAAAAATTGAACGATTATGTTTTAAACATGGAGTGAATTCGTAAGCTAGCATTCTAAAACCCTGCTGCAAGACATTTGGACTCTAGATGAAATGCACTTTATCTCTCCTTGATCCTTTGGCTGTTCCTTTTTTAGCTCACAGTCTTGGGCCCAATGATTGGACTGATTCCCCTGTTTATTAGGCATGGAAATGTATGTCCCACACCCTCTATTGTTTATACATACACACACATAGCCCTCCCTCCTCTTTACTCTAATCTGGCCATTTCATGGGTGCAGAGCAGGAGATTAGATTGTAGCTGAAGTGTCAATATTGACATCTGGCTTTATAAAAGGGATGGATTTCGTTGCGATGGAATGCGTGACTCTGGCTACCACCCAGCTCTTAACGTGATCCATTTCTTCTTTATTTTCTTGCTCTAAAGTAAGGTATGGAAGATGTTGGCTATGACTGCTGCAAGATGTAAGATAGGACCCAGGATACTTGGCCATCAATTCTCTGTCTTCGGTGTGGAGAACGACGCAGCTATGAATGGCTGAATCTGGAAACTTATTCTTGGTGACCAGGCCATGGAACGGTGTTTTGATTAAAAATACTCTTTAAATAAAGAGGAATTGTACATCATCACTCTGCTTTTGTTGAAACAGTAAGCAATTTATCGCATTACATTAACATGTTGCTCTGATAAAAATGAAATATTTTTGCCCGAGATTTAGCTTGGTTTTGTACCTTTACTTCTGTCATGGTATACAAGAGGTTAAAGGTTAGCTGCACTCAAAGATGGCATAAAATATGCCATTGCTTATTTTAACATCAATGTTATATACTTTAATCATGGGATGAGGGAGAGTGGAGAAGATTTTGACCTGCCCAATTCTGCTTTTAAAACAGGCAGGTTGGTGGCAGCTGTTTCTAGGAGGTGAGCTGTCAATTTAAATATTATATTAAGAATGAGTGCTGAGTTTTTATGGACCATTTTAAATCTAAACCTGGACAGCTGAATTTCGTGGGGCTCAGGAAACCTGAAAGCTAAAGGAGGCTCTGTCAGATCCAGGAGGAAAGTGCCTTTCCACTTGCTGCTGGCCCCCGAACCTCTCCCTGGGGGAATCAGACTCCCCACCCCTCTCCCACACTGGATTGGGGCTTGGGCTTAACTGCCTGTGCAGTCCCTTCTCAGTGTTCTCTGCTTGACTGGAAGCCACACCTGTCAATCAGGCTGACATCCAAGCAGAGACCCTGTGAGCATCATCTCATCACACACATGTTGTGGAGTTAGAACTCCACAGTGTGCGGGGAAAGCCCTATCTTCTGGATTCCCTGTGTGCCTAAACCCCTCCTCCACCTCCCCACCTGCTCCTGGCAAGTCAAAAAGTTAAGATTCCCGCCTTAATCTCGTCAAGTGTCCAAGGGAGGGAGAGGGGTGGTGGAAAATCATCGAATTCAAATACAAAAATCTTTTGAGATTTTTATTTAAAAAATGGACAATTTAAATTTGTTTGTTCCTGGTCATTTGGTGGGAAAATATTTCTCAGTTTATCTGCAGTTCTAGCATGAAAGTCATGCCAGATGGCTCCTGTGGAGGGCGAGTGAAGGAAAGGGGCCATAAAATCCTGGATTAAGTGAAAGTCAAGTGTACGATTGATTCTGTCATTGTCCAAATACAAGAGGCAGTAATTAAGGGTAACTGATGAAACCAGCAAGCTCAATGAAAGGGAAGAGCGATCTCTATTCACCCCCTAGTAATGCTACTAATTTATCTGAGCACTTGGGAAAGTCAGTGCACTCTGGGGAACATAAGGAGCGAAGAGAAGAATGTACCCTCTATGTGGTGATCTGACAGAGTGAATCAATGGGATGAAAAACAAAGGGTGGGCTATCTGCTCAATCACTTCACCATCCAAGCGATGAGGGTGAAAATCTATCGTGATGAATCCAAGACCCCCAAAATGTAATCATTATGGTGAAGTGAATTACCATTGAGGTTGTTAAGGCAATTGTGAATGGAATATCTTGAATAGTTTTCCATTTTGAGTTTTGGTTCACTGGATCATGATGGTACATTTCCACAACATACTTTTTAAACACCACAGAGTAAGGTCTGCTCCAGCTCAACACTACAGCTGTGGGGCCCAAAGGGTATAATATCAGGTTCTTCACTCCTGATGGGTCTGAGGAAGGAAAAATAGGTTTTAAATTAGGAGTCTGTCCACCATTAAGGAGACTTTTATGAGAAGTAATATTAACCTCTGTTCCATAATTAATAGCCAGAGTGTAACTGAGTTGGATAAAATAAATGAACCCTGGAAACACACAACTTCAGCATCTGAATAGGGGTTTGCTGGACTAAAGATGGAGCCAATAAACTGTACCATGAATTCTCTAATTTAATGTTCCCTTCAAGCAGGCCACGTTTGTAGCATAGGACACAAAAAAGGCCTTGGATGTGGAGATCTTCAGCTATAGGACCCTCCTACACATTGGTTCAAGATGCAATACCCTTCTGGGTCCCTGGCATTTAGGAGATGAGGAACTGAGCAGAACACGGCATTCTTTATTGTTCTGTTTACTAGATTACTGTACATCAGTGACCATACTTCAAAAATACTTCATTGGCTGTGATACACTTCAGGGTATCCTGAGGTCACGAAAGATGCTACATGGAAGGAAGATGGGGATATAGCTAGGATTCCCACTGAAACATGTTGCAACATGATTCCTTGTTATTAATGTTGGGCTATATTAGCACAAGATTTCACATTTGAAACTCTTCCCCTTGCAGTTTGTAGTTCAATATTAAATAAAACTTTATTCATTAAAAAGAGTAAAAAGGGCGTTAAATCTGATGATTAGTGTTTGCATCCAAATGGCTTTTAGAAGTACTTTTATTCATGTTGAGCTTGAGAGATTTTTGGAGGCGTGTTTACGGATTCTTGAATACTTACTCAAACCAAATGTAAGTGGGAGAGAAGGAGGACCGACAGCAGGCCCATTTTTCAAGTAGACCACAACCTGGTAATATGCTCCAGGCATTAGGTTTTCAATGATGTTACTGCTCAGATTTACCTAATAAAGTAAAGAAATGAATGTAAGTAATGTCTATTTTTCTATTTTGAAATATATAGAAACCCATCTGCTAATTCGCTACCTCCTAACACCTCCAAAATGATTACAGTTGAGTCACTGCTCAGATATCGCACATCATTCCTTTTCATCCTTCACAGTCAGATTTGGTCTATTTATTTATGCAGATCGATTCCTTTAAAGCATGTTAATACTTAATCTAATATATATATAAATATATATATACACACAAGTCTGCACTAGAAATCTCATTGTTGGTTCCCCTTATGTATTGTAAACTGCATTATTAATATTCCAGCCTGGTGCCATTTGTCATTAACACTAGAGTTCAAAGAACCTCTCTTCATCATTCAAAGTACACAACTCTATTTTCAAACAAGATTTTTTTAAAAAAATGATTTTTGGCAAATGTCTGGACATTATAAATTAGAATTATAAGAAACACAACTGAAACAATGAACATTGCTTTGCACATAATATCTCAAGGCTAAACTAATAAAATTATGTCAGTACTGAAATGATATACAGCCATTAGTAATTAGTGAAAGGACCTCTCATTTTAACAGTCAGTGAACCAGTGAATAGATTCAGGTCTAATGCAGAGATCAATTATTTGATCCGGCTGGGATTACTGGGAGAAAAGCTGGTACGTGCATTCAGTAGTAACACTAGATCTATTTATTAGATGGCTGATGGGTTATTTTACAAGGTAAGGAACAAGCTTATTTGTGATGCAGAACATTAATGTGACTGCAAAAATGCACTTTCTAAAACAGTAGCTAGTAAGTAATGTCTATGTGGTCTACATGTGGCCGTTCTGCTTAAACCACTATTTGGGAGCAAAGCAATTAATGAAGCAATCATCATTTCTGTCAAATATTCATTCATTATTTAATACACAGTGCCAAGTTTAATCATCTAGTTCAAACAAGAAGAATCTGCACTCATAGGTAGTAACTGCTCCGGCATATACCTATTGGTCAACAGGA
Source organism: Cetorhinus maximus (assembly GCF_964194155.1). NCBI lineage: Eukaryota > Metazoa > Chordata > Chondrichthyes > Lamniformes > Cetorhinidae > Cetorhinus > Cetorhinus maximus. Next base: position 48,914,238 of record NC_135890.1, on the reverse strand, counting down.
CATTTTTAAAGGTATAATTTTGAGCATGCAGGAGAAATGCATTTCCAAAACCAACAAGCTCAGTTGAAACAAATATGACAAATAAATGGAAACAGTCAACAAATGTAAAGCAAGATCAAAAGGAAACTGTGTTTACACAAACCCTTCAAAGAGAAAGGAGAAGGAAGCCTCTGGGATGAATAAAAATATTCCAGAAACACATTAAAAGATGATCAGAGAGGCAAAGAAAGAATAAAAGCACTGCAGTTGAGGCTAAGCATAGAATGGTAACAGCACAGAAGGAAGCCATGGCCTTCTTGTGTCTGAGTTGGCATTCTGTAAGAGCATGTCAGCTAGTCCCAGTTAGTCAAGGTCAAAGATTGATGTGGGAGAAATAGGTTTCAATTCATGGTGCATTAGCACTAGTACTGAGGAAAGAGAGAGCTGTACCACAGGGATGGCCTTCATTTGAACTGCGCCAGGACCAGGATTCTGGCGAATCATATATCTAGGGTGGTAAAGAGGGTTTTAAGATAAATAGTGAGGTGGAGGGTTCATGTGAGGGGAGATTTAGAAAGTTAATGAGAAAGGTCAAGGCAATAGCGCAGGGTAGCGATACGGGTAGTGATAACCGGAGTGCGGTAAGAAAGGACAGAGTGTACAATCATTAAGATTTTACCAGCAAATAGGATCATAGTAGGGAAAATGATAGAATTAAAGGCTCTTTATCTGAATGTACACAGCATTCATAATAAGATGGATAAATTGATAGCACAAATAAAAATAAATGGGCATGATATGATAGCCATTACAGAGACCTGGGGCAGAATTTTCTGCCTGTCAGGCCCGACCCAATCTCCGGCAGGCAGGGAGCCGATCCCCTCCGAAAGAGTGCACATCTCCCTGAGACTAAGTGCTGCCTCAGGGAGATTGCTGACAGCTGTATAAACATTAAAAATAGAGAAAAAAAAATCCTTAACATGTCCCCCTCATGTGACAATGTCACACGAGATGGGACATGGTAATAAATTTCACTAAAACTTTATTCACTTTTTAAATCCCTACATGAAACCTCATCCCGCTGGTGGATGAGGTTTCATGTTTTTTCTATTTGCTGCCGGGGCTCCTGGCCTGCCCACCAACTTTAAGGTTGGATGGGCAGGTCCTTTAATTGTTTTAATGATCCTGTCAATGGCCTCAATTGGCCATTGACAGGTTGGTGGGCGCACAGCTGATTTGGCTGTGCCCCCGCCTTCCAGAAAATTTAAATGGGGCGGTATGATGTCGGGGGTTCCCCCCCCGAAATCACTGTGCGTTATTTTACGCGTCGGCGAACGGGCCCCGCCCCCTGTTCGCCAATGGCAAAATTCAGCCCCTGGTTGCAAAGTGACCATGGCAGAGAACTGAAAATTCAAGGGTATCTGACATTTCAGAAAGATGGGAAGAAAGGAAAAAGGAGGTGGGGAGGCTTTGGTAATGAAGGGTGATATCAGTACAATAGTGAGAAATGATCTCGGCTTAAAAGATCAAGATATAGGGTGGAATTTTCCATTTATGAGACTAAGTGCAGCGGTGGGTGGTTTTGGCAGCACCCACCCTGCTGCTTGGAATGGCGGGAACTCATGCCTGGTTCGTGTTTGGAAGCTCATTAGTTATGCACAGGTGGGTATGAGACCGATTCACCTGGCTGACGGGGAGCTGCTCACTTTCAGCTGGCGGGGTTGAAGGTCTGGGTGCCATATTTAAAGGCCAGTTGAGCACACACATCTCATTCTCTCCAGCCCACCTGTCTCCAGGAGGCTGTTACAGATATGTCTTCCATGTATAAGAAGAGGGCTGTGAGCCGCAAGAAGGCTGCAGCACCCTGATTTACCCACCAGGCCCTTGAGGCCTTGATCAAAGGAGTGTGGGTGCACAGGCATGTCCTGTATCCCAGGGATGGATCCAGGAAGCAGACCAACCTCACCTCTCTAGCTTGGGAGGCCTTCGCACAGGAGGTCAGCATGCTGGCAATTGGACCCGGAATGCCATCCAGTGCAGGAAGAGGATGAATGATCTCATCCGCTCCGGCAGGGTAAGTCATCCCTCAACTCCCTCCAATATCAAACTCTCATCATGGCTTCATACACTCAAATGGTTACTCTCTTCAGTGATCTCATGCAACCACTAACACATATGATCATTCATTCTCTCATGGAAACTTTCAAATCACCACCATCCCATCTATCTTGTTGCCCGCACTCCATCCTCAGCCCCTTCTGGGGAGGGCTCACCACACACAGGGGAACATGCATCTCACCCAACCTCTGCTCCATCCCTTCTCATCACATGCCTTACTTTTGTCTTCACACAGGCTAAGCTGGGACACAACAGAAGGGAAAGAGTGCAGGCCGGGGGAGGGACGGCCGACATCATTGCCTTCAGTGAGTTGAAGGAGGCTGCAGCTGAGCTGGCTGGGGAGGACAAGGATTGCTCCTGTGGGGAAGGGGAGATCAGCCTCTCCCAACAACCTAGTATGGATCACAGCTTCATCACCTCATCAAATCCTGACATTCACAGTGAGTCACATGATGCCGTCTTATATAGCTCATGCCCATCAACTGAAACCCTATTCTCTATTTTCAAGGTAGCAGCTGATCGAGGCCCACAAGGCAGCCCAGCTTAAGTCCGAGCCCCCTGACCACATCCGAAGAGGAAATTCTGGAAGAACTGTCAGTGCGCTCACCTGCACCCTCCACCAGCTCAGAAACACACACATTGAGCTTGGGCTCAGTTTCTGGGGAACACCTCACTGACACGTCCCCACAGCAGTCAGAGGCAGGGGCAGCCCAGGTCTCCAGCAGTCAGAGGGCTGCTGGAGACCAGCCACCCGCTCAGCCCGAGTCAGATGATGAGCCTCTGGAAGCGGCCGCCAACTCAACGCTGGAGATGCAATGACAGGCAGCAAAACATCAGGCAGAGATTTAACAGTCACTCAGCAGACTACAGCAAACAACGGAGGAGTTCATCCGCGTCCTGTCTGATATTGCGGCTCTGACATGCTAATGCCTCAAGGTCACCAAGGGAAGGCTAGAGACCACCATGGAGACCTTGGTCCAGCAGGTCTTGCTGGATTTGCACTCAGCCCCACACTCCATGACCACATACCCTGGTGGGCACCATCAAGATGTAGGTGGCATGACGATGAGGCACCTTGACCTGCCTCCAGGTGCACCATCTCCTGCAGGAGTCAGTGTGGGGTCCTCGGGCACCCACAGGGACCATGAGCGTCAGCCGGACACCCCGGGGGCCTCCTCTCAGGACACTCCAAGGGTGTGCAGCTGCTCAGAGTCCCCTCTGCCTGTGACCCCATCCACTCCAGCTTCTCAGGCTGCCAAGGGCGCTTCTGCCCCTGAGCAAGAGACCCTAATCAGGCTGGGGCCCTCCAGGCCTTGGACCACCAAAAGATGTCCGCCAAGGTCATCACAGACATCAGGATGAAGCAGCTAACATGCTGCCTCTACCTCTGCTGCAGATGCTGGGGCTGCACCCAGGCATAGGTTAGGAAAGTTAAGAAATTTTGATGTCACTTTTGGTTCATGGGTGTGTTATAAGTGCAAAGAAATGGCACTTTTGTGAAGACATTTGATATTTATGTGAATGTTTTGGTCAAACGAAGGCGTTGTGATCTTGTGCACTGGGATCCTCTTATCACAAGGTTTAACTTTCTTCCCAGTCTGACAGTGTCTCACTGTAAGATTCACATTCCTGTGATGTCAACCTCAGTTGAATTAGTCTCGCACCCTTGTGTGATGTCAGGGAGATGTGTTTAAATCCTTATTGGAAGTGTGTGATGTAAGCGTTTCTAACCCTTCTTCCTCACGGAACACCGTTGAGTGAGAGCAGCTCATCAGCATCGATAATCTAGCAGCATTTGTGTCTCTTCAGTGGTAGTGGCAGAAGACAAGACATGCACGGGAGGAGGAGATCCCTAGGCATGTCCCCATCGCAGTGGCATCATTGGATAGCGGAGAAAGCTTCAAGTCTTCTCTTGCATTGCTCTTGTTCCTCAGTGCACTCTCAGTTCACAGGGCACCGCGGGTCAATGCAAAGATCATGGCCTGGTTATTCATGAGGCCAGAACCTGCAAGTGTGAATGCAGGACTTGTTCGCACTGCGAGTAGGTGGACATCCCCTGAGATGAAAAGGAATGGCATTGAGGGCTTGGAGATATGTGTCCATATTCCCTCCCTTAACTTTACTCTTCATGGGTCTTGTCGGTAATTCAAGTATCATGGACACGTCTCCCATGTCTTCCTTCCTCCATGGCGTGATCATGCTCATACTGACCCTAAGCAGCCTCCTGAGGTTCCTGGGCCTCCGGATATTCCAATGAGCTCTCATTCTCCACCATTTCACCCTCTGTGGCAAGGAATCGCCTCTTTGCATTGCCAGATTGTGAAGGGCGCAGTACACTGCGATGATATGGGAAACCCTATTGGGAGTGTATTGTAGTGAGCCACCTGAGCGGTTCAAGCATCTGAAGCATATCTTCATAAGCCCTGGAGTCTGCTCTATAAGGGAGCGTGTGAAGCTGTGAGCAGCATTGTACCTCTCCTTGGAATGACTCTGAGGGCGATGCACCAGTGTCATCAGCCAGTGTTTCAGGGGGTAACCCGTTTCCCAAGCAGCCATCCCTGCAAACATAAAGGCCCCTCAAAACTCTCAGGCACCTGGGAGTGACTCAGGGTGTAGAAGTCATGACAACTTCCAGGGTACTGTGCACAAACGTGCAGTATGTGCTCCCGATGATCACACACCAGTTGTACATTGATGGAATGATAGTCCTTGCAGCTTATAAACCTTAGGGCCTGCTGCCATGGAGCCCGTATAGCCACATCGGTGCAGTCCATTGCACCCTGCTCTCTTGGTAAGCCTGAGATGGCGGCGAAGCCAGTGAATCTCGCAGCCTGGCTATCTTCGTCCACTGCAAACCTGACATAATGGTGGGCTTTCCTGTAAAGGGCATCTGTGACCTCCTTTATGAATCAATGTTTTGCGAACTGAAAGATGCAACACAAGTCCCCTGTTGATTCCTGGAAAGAACCAGAGACAAAGAAATTTAGCCACTGGCAGGGGATACCCTCCAACTCAACGTGGTGTCAGGTCCTCATGAAGAATGTGGCATATGCGATGTACCAGAGCTCGGGACAAGTACAGATGTGCCCTGCATTGTCTCCCACTCATTTGTAAATAGGAGATTCTTCCACAATATACCCTAGGTCTGGCGAGTCGCCCCCGTTGTCTGAGTCCTCTCCTCCTGACCTTCCTGTTCAGCAAAGCTCAGAGGATGATACGTAAGGCAACCGTAGAGGTCCATAGCTTTTCCTGCCCGACTTTCATGGTGGCTGATGCCACCTTGTCTCTGAGACGCTAACACACACATTGAGGTGACCAAGATGGAGTCCCAGGTATGTAACATGTGGAGCCCATGTGGACGATAAGATGTAAATATGGTGAGTGACCCAACCTAGCTTTGTACTGCAATCTCTGGTGTTGCATAGTAATGACCAATCAGTTGCTCATGGTTAATGAGTGGATGCCCTTTGGTTTGTTATGAATGCCAATTCCGGTGAACACATGACAGGCCTTCATCGATGGAATGCCATATATGATGCCGCTGTGCCTCCTTCACTATTGCCTGCATTCCTATGAGTTACTCTTGAGATGCAGCGACTGTGATATGAAGCCATTGAGTTCTGACTAACGCATTAACAGCTCTAATGAAGCCATTGACTTTCAGTGGCTTTCTTCCCAAGGAGGTCTTCCTCCTTTCTCACTTAGCAGACTCATGTTCACTCTTGCGGCACCAACAAGTTAGAGGGTGCTCCCAGAAAGAGCCCCTTAGCCCAGCAGTGCACTCCCCCCACACTGACTCAGATGACTCCCGAACTGATTTGCTGGTACTTTCGATTTAACACAGCACCATTACTGTGGTACAGCAAGATGGTGGTTCTCCACAATTACTTCCAAATGCAATTCGACACTCCCTCTCTCACTGTCTGTCTGCCTGGTATATACCTGCAACCTCACAATGTGAAAGTAGAGCTCCCTCCTCTTGTTGTCCAACCTCCCCCAATAATACTGGATCCAATTGTTGTGGTGGACATTCCTACCCTCCCCTCCGAACCTGTCACTTCTGACGTGCCTATGCCCCAATGTGGACCTCTACCCACCCCATCTAGAGGCTGTGTGCACGGTCTGAGGTGGCCCCCGTAGGGAGAGCTTCACACACTACCCCGCAACCCCCCACCGCCCTTTATTATGTGTTTCCAATCTACAGGCTGCAGATGCCTCCAGTTCCCATCACCATTCCACCTGTAGCCCAGTACAGAGACCAGCCAAGCCTAAGGACAGCGACTGTGGGACAGCTCCGCACACCAAGCTGTACTTTATTCCTCTGGAGCACAAAGTCCTTGCTGCTCCCAGCAGCTGGAGTACACTGTGCTCCCAATGATTCCTCCTGCTGCCTGCTAGCTGTACGCCTGGATTGTCTCCTATCCCTGACTTCTGGTTATGAAGTCCATGTAGCCCCTGGACTGCCAGTACTCTAGGGCTTCTTTCCATATCGCCACAGGAGTGTCTGCACTCTGTGACTCCTGACTGCAAGCCCCAGATCAAGGACTTGGACTTTCACAGAGGTCCCCATTGCCCTGATGGCTGAGGACTATAGTGACCCCTCCCAAACCACCCCTCACCTTCTGAGTCTCCTTGCGACCCATCCCTCTGTGCCACACTAACAACCCCGCCCCCTTCCTATTCCACTGTCTATGTGCATGCCCTTCCAGTCAAACATGTGTTATCGGTTTGACCCCCTTGAATGTCAGCATTTCATGTTTCCTTGTCGGGCTCCAGATTTCCACCCCTCAGTCTATCCCCATTGTTCCTCATCCTCCTCCACCTCCTTGCCCCTCTGCCTTACATTGTGCTGACTTTGTCCCCTCACAGCCCTTGTACAGCCTTCCTTCCCAATGCCCTCCTTGCATTTGCCCTCCCCCCCAACCTGCCCCACAGCCCTTGCACAGCCTTCCTTCCCCATTGCCCCCTTTGTGATCGTCATCCCCACCTAGCCCTCACGCTCCACCCCCAGTCGAAATGCTTATTTCCGAAAGTGGAGGTCTGCATGAGTACCACAGCACAGTGGTGTCCTTCTGGACATGTAGGCAAAGAGCAGGAGCAGACCAACCCTACAGCCTCAGCAGTGGAGTGTTCTTTACAACAAGACTTCCGCAGCACTATGGCAGGTAGGTTATGTATGTTGCACTCACCTTGAAGTCACGAGTGAACTGAAGTCCAACATGTGCACGGCACTCCTTTTCAAACAGGTTTCAGGCTGACACAATTTCCCACTGGCATGACACAAGACTGGAAGGCATCACAAGATTCCGACGAGCAGCTCTTTTAATGAGCATTCATGAGATGGTAATAAATGCAAGTACCGTTTATGCCACTCGGCAGCATGATAACTGACCTGCCATTGGCAGAATCACAAACTACTTTTACGCCAGCGGGTTTCCGACTTTTTGACTGCCACTGGATTCTCTGCTCCCGCCCACCATGAAACCCGTGGCGGGAAGGATGAGAAAATTCGCCATAGAATCAGATTGGGTGGAAATAAATTGCAAAGGAATAAAGTCACTGGTGGGAGTAGTTTATAGGCCCCCTATCAGTAGCAACACTGTAGGACAGAGTATACATCAAGAAATAATAGGGCTTGGAACTGCAATAATTGTGGGCAATTTTAATCTTCATATAAATTTAACTAAACAAAGCAAGCCTTGAAAATGAGTTCATAGAGCGTATTCGGGACAAACATCTGTGGCTAATTGAGGATGGTATCAAATTGAAAGAAATGGTGTATAAGGCTGTGAAGATTAATGACAGGCCAGAGGGTTGGGAAAAAATTAGAAACCAGTAAAGGATGGCTTAAAAAAAGGGAGAAATTAGAATGAGAGTAAACTCGCAAGGAATATAAAAACAGGCAGTAAGAGCTTCTACAAGTGCAAATAAAAAGTAAAAGAGTAGCTAAAGTAAATGTTGTTCCCTTAGAGGATGAGGCTGGTGAATTAATAATGGGAAACAAGGAAATGGCAGAGGCTTTGAACAAGTATTTTGTATCTGTCTTCATGGTAAAAGATACAAAAATCATCCTAAGAATAGTGGAAAAACAGGGGGAAAACGGGAGGGAGGAGCTTAAAACAATCACTATCGTTAGAGGAAAAATACTATGTAAACTAATGGCATTAAGGGCCAATAAGCCTGCATCCTAGGGTATTAAAAGAAGTGGCTGCAAAGTTGGTCGTAATCAAAATTGGTTGTAACCTTCCAAAATTCCTTTGATTCTGGAAAGGTCCCAGGGAATTGAAAAACCACAAATGTAACACCTCTATTCAAGAAAGGAGGGACATAGAAAGCAGGAATCTATAGGCCAGTTAGCCTAACATCTGGCAGGAAGAATAGAAAAGCAGAATATTATTTAAATGGAGAAAGCAGAATGCTGTGGTACAGAGGGATCTGTGTGTCCTCACACATGAATCACAAAGTTAGCATGCAGGTGCAGCAAGTAATTTAGAAGGCAAATGGAGTGTTACATTTTATTGCAAGGAGGATGGAGTATAAAAGTAAGGAAGTCTTGCTACAACTGTACAGGACATTAGTGAGACCTCACCTAGAGTACTGCATACAGTTTTGGTCTCCTTACTTAAGGAGGGATATACTTACATTGGAAGCAGTTTAGAAAAGGTTCACTAGGTTGATATTTGGGATGAAAGGGTTTGTTTTATGAGAAAGGGTTGATCAGGTTGGGCCAATACTCATTGGAGTTTAGAAGAATGAGTGGTGATCTTATTGAAACATACAATTCTGAGGGGGCTTGACAGAATAGATGCTGAAAGGATGTTTCCCTTCATGGGAGAATTTAGAACTAGGGGGCACAATTTCAAAATAAGGGGTCTCCCATTTAAGACGTAGATGAGGAGGAATTTCTTCTCAGAGGGTTAGTAGTCTTTGGAGTTCTCTTCCACAAAGGGCAGTGGAGGTTGGGTCATTGAATATATTCAAGACTGAGTTAGATAGATCTTTGATTAACAAGGGTCATGGGGAGCAGGCAGGAATGTGGAGTTAAAGCCACAGTCAGATCATGACAGAGAAGGTTTGAGGGGCTGAATGGCCAACTCCTCCTCCTGTTTCTTATGCTCTTATGGTTTTATATTCAGTTCCCTGCCTTTTCCCAGTAGTCCTGCAATTTTCTTCTCTTCAGATAATTATCCAATTCCCTTTTGAATGCTTTTATTGAATCTATCTCCAACAAATGCTCAGGTAGTGCACTGCAGATCCTAACCGCTCACTGTATAATCACTGCAGATCCTAACCACTCGCTGTGTAATCACTGCAGATCCTAACCACTCAATGTGCAAAAAAGGTTTTCCTCATTTGACCTCTGGTTCTTTTGCCAATCACCTTAAATCATTGCCCTCTGGTTTTTGACCCTTCTGCCAATGGGAACAGTTTCTCCCTGTCTAGTCTCTCCAAACCATTCATGATTTTGTATACCTCTGTCAGATCTCCTCTCAACCTTCTCTTCTCTAAAGAGAACAGCTCCAGCTTCACCAATTTATCCATGTAACTGCTGTCATCCCCGGAACCATTCTTGTTAATTTTTTCTGCACTCTCTACAATGCCTACACATCCTCCCTAAAGTGTGGTGTACAGAATTATACACAATACACCAGTTAAGACCAAACCAGTGTCTTATGAAGGCTCACCACAGTTTCCTTGCTTTTATACTATACTCCATAAAGCCCAGAATCCTCTATGCCATATTAATCACTTTCTTAACCTGCTCTGCTATTCAAAGCTTTGTGCATATTTACCCCCAGTCCCTCTGCACCTCTTTAGGTATTGTATTCTTTATTTTATATTACCTTTCCTAGTTCTTCCTAGTCACTTCACACTTCCCAGCTTTGAATTTCTTCTGCCATGTGTTCACCCATTCCACCAGCCTCTCTATGTCCTCTTGAAGTCTAACACTTTCTTCCTCTGTTCACCCTCCTTGCAAGTTTTCTGTCATCTACAAGTCTTGAAATTATGGCCTGCACAGCAATGTCTAGGTTATTAAAATAGACAAAGAAAGGCAGTGGGCCTAATACCAGCTCCTGGGGAACTCTGCCACCTTTCTCCAGTGCAAAAAACAACCATCGAGCACTATTCTCTGCTGTTTGCTATCACTCAGCCAATCTTATACCCATGCTGCCACTGGCCCTTTTATTCCATGGGCTTCTGCTTTGCTGGCAAGCCTGTTGTGTGGCACTTTATCAAATGCCTTTTGGAAGTCCATGTATACCACACTACCCTTATCGACCCTCTCTGTTACTGCATCAAAGATTCAATCAAATTGATTAATCATGATTTGTCCCTAACAAATCCTTGCTGGCTTCCTTAATTAATATACCTTTGTCTAAATGGCTGTTAATTTTGGCCTGGATTATTGTTTCTAAAAGCTTTCCCACCACTGATGCTAAGCCTGGCATTTAGTTGTTGGGTTTATCCTTGCACCCTTTTTTGAACAGGGGTGTAACATTTGCAATTTTTGAGTCCTCTAGCACCACTTCGGTATCTGAGAAGGATTGGAAGATTATGGCCAATGCCCCCACAATTGCCTTCCTTAATTCGCTCAGCATCCTGTTGTATCTCATGTGGTCCTAGTGACTTATTAACTTTAAGTACAGCCAACCTTTTTAATACCTAATCTTCATCAATTTTTAAGCCTGTCAAGTATCTTAACTCGTCTTGTGATGCAGTGGGTAGCGTCCCTATACCTGAGCTAGATGCTCCAGGTTCGATTCCCACCCCAAAACTTGACGACCACAGAAGGTGCATTCATAACATGGCCAAACAGGTTGATTAACAATCTCCAGTTCCTTCTGATACACCTATGGCAGATGGTAAGAACAGGAGACTTTCTATGTCAGCCATTTGCAGAAGGCAACAACAAACCATTGCAGTATCCTGTCCATAACTATGAGCCAACAGAGAAGTTCATGGTCCCAATGCCCTTTCAGGGCATGGTACCTGAAGAAATAGAGAGAGGCCTGAATTTTCGCTCCCCTGTCAGGAGTGCAGAGTCGGGACAATTCCCTCCTCTGCAAATCGATCCAGGAGAAATGCCCCGGCAGATCGGATTTTCGGTCTGAGGTAGTGGGTGAAAATGGGTGACGTGGCGGGTGACCCCAGAGAGAGGATGCCAGGTGCAGAGGCAGGCTGGGCAAAAGGCTAGCCTCGATGTTAAACTTTGACAAAGTGTCGGTGTAAAGTAAAACATAAAAGAGCCCTGCAGCCCTCGCCCCTCATACCTTCCCTGCCAACCTATGCCCCTCATGACCCTTTATAGCCTCTATGGCAAATTATTCATCCCACCTACCCACCACGGGCCTTTATAGCCCCTATGCCAATGGAGTGTTAACCCGTGCTTCCCACCCACCATCCTTTGCCCTTATACCTACAATGCCAACTCACCCAATATCCATGCTGAGATGAGATAAAATAAAATTCTTGAGTGTCAAAACACTCATTGTTGGAAACCAATTTAACTACATAGAAACTACATTTAACTTCCTTTAATCCATTACAATTGTAATTCATAGTCCTACTTCAAAGAGTTTACAACCACTTGAAGCCATCAATCAACTGGTACCCTACTGTGATAATGAAAGGTTATGAAATCAGTCATGCACTAATTCTGTAATGAAATCCCTCCGGCTAATGTCAACAGTGTGAAATAGCATGCACTGTGTTTTGTTTTAACATGGCAGACAGTTTTTTCAAATCTTTAAAGAACAGGAGTTTTAAATGCCTTGCCAGCTTGACAGCTCCTTTTGACAGTTCTGATGAGCTTGACAATTCCAATGCATCTAAGCACTTTTAACGTATATTCATACTTATGATTAACAATCACAAAGGGCAACTTACCTCTGCCAAAGGGCACCTGACCTCCCCCAGAGCTCTCCAAGGACCATATCGAAAAGGGTACCATACCTCTCCAAATAATTCTGGCAGCTTTATACCTTCTCCTACCAGGTCTAAAGTGGACAAGTCATGTTTTGGACATTCCACTAGCGAAAAACAGATCAACCTGAGGCTACTGCACTTTAACATGTGTAGCTGCCTTTGTGAACCACAGATGTGCAAATTAGAACCCACCCCAATTCCCCCCAGCCTCTGAAAACGGTAGGTTGCGTGTTCAAGGGTGGGGATGTCTGGATTTGGGCTGACACCGCCATTGGGGCCATCTATCTTTATGAAAATTCAGGCCTGAGTGTCTCAACCACCTCTTCTTTCACTATGGCTTTGGCAGCATCTCCTTCCTTGCAATAAAAACCTATTTCAGAACACAGTGTAGGGTATAGTTTCTTGTCCAGAAGTCTGGATCTGAAATGATAAGGTGAGGCGTATAAATTTGACACCTCATCACAGAGAAAAGAGGAAGAAAAGAGCAAATTAGAGGGAAAATTGGACACACATTTTCGTGAGATATTGGCATGTGCCTGAGAATATCTTGCCTGCTTGCATTCACAATGAGGAAATGAGATATTGTGTATGGAAAACTAAAAATTGAGCAAGACATGATTCAAAATGGTGGCAGCAGGAAGAATTTGGGGCGACTTTCATACTTAAATCCTTTGGGTTGATAAGCAGTTTCACAGCATACAATCTCACTTTATTTAATGATGTTTCTATAGTTAACACAAGTCAATACCTTGGAGCAATAAAGGGATTCAATTCTTCGGCCCTCTAATTGCTGTTGACATGAGAGAGATACGATCGACACAATACTATCATAGTTGTTTTCTTGCGAGTGGGTCCAAGATACAAGGGCTGTGATAGAGTTCAGCACCTTCACGGCAATATTCTGAGGACTTTCAGTGACCTCCTTAAACCACTTCCCAGAAGGACCTTCAAAGAGAAAGTTAAGTCAAATATTCTTCAAGAAAAACAATTCTCCTGACTTGAGAAGAACATAGCTGAATAACCTCCTTGAGTGTCATAGGTTTTCGATGGGCGGAATTTTACGGCCCCATTGCTGCGGGGCAGGGCTGTAAAATGCAGCGAGCCAGTCAAAAGTCCATTCCCTTCGGCGGAACCATAAAATCCCGCCAGCCTAAAATTCCACCCTATATTCCTATAATGGTGAGTCAAATGTTTGGGCAGAATCTGAACCAGGTTGAGGAATCACCAGGAAAAGTGGCAAATAAAAAGCAAATGACATTTTATTTACATAGAGCCTTATTATGTCATCAGGAAATTCCAAATCATTTTACACCAAATGAATTATTGTTGAAGCACATTCAGTGTTATGTAGGGAAACACGGAAGACAATTTGTATACAGTAAATGAACAACCAGATAATCCATTTTTGATTATATTGTGCTTCAGAAAAGTTGGCCAAAACACAAGAATTCTCTTTTTTCATCTACTCGAGCATTCATATAAGGCTTTGGTTTAACATAACAATCAAAAGACTCTGACAAGGCAGCAATCTCTCTCCGTCAAAGTGTTATCTCAGATTATGTGCTCAAGTAGTAGTTGGATTTGAACTCATAACCCAAGCTATTGCTGACACCAAGTGGACATCAAGAATATGACCATGCAGTAATTTTTTCACTTCTAAGGGCCTGTCATGAAGTCTCAAAAGCAAAAGAAAGTGACAGTATGGACGGAATCTTGTGCCTGGGGGTCACTGCCGCTGGCTGGACAGCAGGTGAGACCCTGCTTTTCAAGAAGGCCCACTGCATCTTGTGCTACTCAAGCACTTAACAGGCCAGTGTTGGGCCTTCCACGGGATCAAGGACTCCGGGGCAGAAGTCCTGCCTGTCGAGAGTGGTCAGCTAATCGGAGGCTGGCAGCTGTTCTATACTCAGCAGCGTCACCAGAGAGGTAGTGGCTGCTGCTGGTAGTACATCCACCCGTGGCCTTGGATCGAGGAGGGACACAGGCACATAGGCACAGGTGAATGATGGAGGGAAGGGGGTCGCAGGGGAGGGTGAAGGTGAGTCAGTATCAAGTGCAAGAAAGTGGCTTTCAGCAGCACCCACCACACCCCACCCCTCCCCCCCAACCTCCTTTTCTGATGCCGGATCCCTTGATCAGGGACTGAGTGCCTTCCCCCAATACCCTGGACCCTACAAGCAAACACGCCAAGGTTTGCTTGTCGTGCTCCCCGCGTGACAAGATCCCCACCGCCTGCTGGGTTAATACCAGAGGTGGTGGGATGAGGCCCTTAGATGGGCATCAATTGGCCACTTGAAGTCCTCAGTTGATGACAGAGTGGGAAGTCCGTTCATGGGCCTTCCTGTCACAGCCTTAATCGCTGCGGACAAGGAAAGATGGCGGGGTTCCACCCACCACCCTCCCGTCTGACTAAATGCACCAAACTCGCCATGGGGGCCTGAATAAGTGCGGGACCAGCACCAAACTTGCCAAGGGGAGGGGACAAAATTCCACCCCGTGAGTGAGAGAGACATCGGGAGAGATAAAGAGAGGACAAAAAAGTAAGAATTGCAAAAGAAAGTGCAAGAGACAAAGAAAGAAAGTTAAGGAGAAAAAAGAGAGCAAAAAAAATAAAGCTGGCAAGTGAGAACAGAAATCCTTTCGCAAGCCAGGAATTCAATGGAAAATCAGGCTAACCTACATTGTGGTGGCATCACTGAAACACAGTATTACTAAAGCGCCAGATCTTTATCTGATGTGATGTTTCCATTTTGCAAAATTCAATCTAAAGGCAGATGATGTGATTTTGAAAGAATCAACAGATGGTTGAAGTTATAATAACTGAGCTTTCCATTACTTAATGTTTCCTGATTCATCTCTTCTTTCCTGCTTCCCTCAATCCGAATTCTACAAATTCTACACTGACTCATTGAAGGATGATCAAGAACTCAAACTGTTTGAACATTCCTGTTGTATGTATAATCCACAGGATTAATGAGGAAACACTCCAGCAACCACCCACAGTTGGAGCTGAAATGAGTAAATGGTTATGTCTGGGTTGGATTAAGCTTCGTAGATTCCTTGCTTCTTGTGAGAAAGATATCACTGAGAAACACTGTGAAGGATTTGAAAGAAAGTGCATTTCTCAGAGGCTATCCTTGCAACTGACTGGTCAAAGGCTTCTCAATCACTAGATCCAATTCAGGACAATCCTTGTTGGGGTCTATACCGTCTACTCTGATCTTCTCACTAAAGATAATGACCCTTCAAATTACTTGGAAACAAGTGCTGGCTTCTTATGATCACTGAAATACGGATGTAGGTCAATATTCCCCCTCGACCTCCTGTTGCTAGAAATGAAATCTTTTTCTTGGGTTTTTGTTGGAACTGAACTGCTGCAAGCATTCTTTCATCATGTGGCTTTAGACCTGCTCCCGCTCTTTTAGTTCCACCCAGGAGAATAAGTTGGATAAGTTCCCACTTTCCCATGGGAATACAAGGTCATACTCAAAGGATTGTTTCTACAAACCGCAAGCCTCCGTCAGCAAATCAAAGGAATGAGATTCCCGTTGACTGAGGCAGTATTTCCTTCAAGAAACATAGATAAAGGGAAAAGGTCGACGATGTCGGACACAAAGGGGAAGAGGTAAATCTAATAGCACCACTGTCAGGTACAGTCAGGCTTGGTTATTGTAACCTCAAACATCTGTTAATGCTCAAGAGCTTTTAGTTGTATGTATATAACAGTTAGGTTAGATAAATGGGGCTATACTGCCATGTGATGTTGGGGCACCTATGCTTACAGGATGGAGGGGCTGACCTCGCTGAACTTTATGTTCTTCATTTTCATTTCCAACTGTTCACTCTGTCAGAAATGAGCAAAGGCTGAGAGAGGCCTGCATGTCTCTGGATGAACCCAGAAGCACTTAAAGAGCTGCTGTTTGCCATTAAAAGGGAAGCTCAGTGTTTTGGCATTACTGTGATGTGTAGTAACTGGGAAGAGATATACAAAACAGATGCTGAATTTCTTCATTGTCCATTCACCAGCAGAGAGAGGCACACAAGTTTCTCGGCTAAGTTAATTCGCTTATGAAGTGCTGTAAGTTCTGGTTTAATGGTGTTCTAAAAGTGCAGGAAACAACTTCGGCCCCCAGATGCAGCAGTACCTGGTGTCACAACATCTTTAAAGCCTGCAATCTTCATTAGAGCACTTGAGGACTGCAAGTGTCCTCAAGTTCGTTCCTCAACATCAGTGCATTTTATGCACTTGGTATCTCTCAACCTCATCTTAAGAGCCTCTTGCCAGAGCCATGTGCAACCCACATGGGTCAGTATCTTGTTGTGGTGGGGGGGTGGGGGGGAAGGTGGGTGAAAATTGAAGACCTGCAAGCCCTCTTGGAACAGATGTACCACAGCAGACACTGACTGATTGACTCCTGGATATGCCAGGCAGCAAGCCATTCAGGAAGATCAGCCCGTGCCATCTAGGCAGTGCGGGGCCTGGCACTTTACCAACTCTCTCTCACCAAGGATGGCACAAAAATGACAGGAGGTGTTCAATAGCTTGACCAACGCATACAAGGTCCAAAGCATATTGTCCCTTTCTTCATTATCCACTCCGACTGCTTCCTGGTTGGTGTTTTATGAATCTGGTGCAGAAAAAATGTTCAGGGCAGTGGTCAGTTGTATAGTGACAGGCAATGCCTGTCCTGGCTATGCAGCAAGGCTGAAGATGTTCATGAAGGAGGCTGCACAAAAGCGCAATGGCAGCCCAGAGAATTACATACTTAGGATATAGAGCTCCTCCGAGAAATCGTTGAAAAACCCTGCTGCATGTTATGTCCACTGGAGGGTATCATTCTGCTGGGCCCTCTGTTAAGCAGAGCTGTCTTATTCTGCTACCAAATCCACACCACTGTTCCTCCTTCTCCACCTTCATAAGGAAGACATAGAGAGATATGTCTTTGGTGAATGACATCTCCAGCATCAGAGCTGGGGACAGAGGGTTGAAAAATGTAGGAGTCAGATGAGACAGTAGTAAGCACAGTAGTAAGCACAGCAGTAAGTACGACTTCCGGTAAGTAAAATTGACAATTTCTTGGAAGTCCTGCTATCGGAGATGTGATGGCATTAACATCTGACATTCCAAGATAAGTGCATCAACCCTTGTAGGTATGGTTGCTTTTCATGCATAGAAGGTGTAGTCTCAATGTAAAGAGAAGACTCTCCTACACCCCAAGGAAGATAGCATGCAAAGAATATTTACTCCTTTTCACAATATTCATAATACAAAATGGATGGTACATTTAATGTGGGGCACGCCTTAGACAGTGCAGGTCAAAGCTGAGCGTGCAACACTTACTGCCACTAGAAACACACTGCTCATCAATTTGCAAAATCCTGTCCCTGGAAAGATGTTTTTTCAGCACAAGGCTGTTGTTTGGGATGACTCCTCCTCCTCCAGGCACCATGCTCTAAGAGGGCTTGGGCCACCATGATCTTCCATTCGATTGGTCCATGATTATGCTTGGCAAAATGCTGCAGAGGTTTGCCATTGCCTTCTGCAGTATGGCTGACCAGGAAACTCTCCCGCTCTTACCGCCTGCCATTGGAAGGGCTTACAGGCTGATAATCAACCTGTCTGGCCACGTTATGAACACACTTTCCATGACCATCAAGTCTTGAAGTGGGACTTGAACCCAGAGGTGGGGATACTACCACTGTGCCACAAAACCCCTTTACGATGACTAGGTCTTGGCTAATATCTTTCTAAATGTGCAAGAGTGAGCAAGGATGCTAAGGAATTAAAGCGAAAAAAGAGCATGAGAGGGTGGTAGTGAACTTTGTTTCACAGAACAAAAACAAAAATACCTGGAAAAACTCAGCAGGTCTGGCAGCATCTGCGGAGAGAAGCACAGTTAATGTTTCGAGTCCAAATGACCCTTCAACAGAACTAAGTAAAAATAGAAGAGAGGTGAAATATAAGCTGGTTTAAGGGTGGGGGGGGGCGACAAATAGAGCTGGATAGAGGGTCAATGATAGGTGGAGATAACCAAAAGATGTCACAGACAAAAGGACAAAGAGGTGTTGAAGGTGGTGAAATTATCTAAGGAATGTGCTAATTAAGGGTGGGAAGCAGGACGAGCAAGGTACAGATAGCCCTAGTGGGGGTGGGGTGGGGTGAAGGAATCAAAAAAGGCGAAAAGGTAGAGATAAAACAATGGATGGAAATACATTTAAAAATAATGGAAGTAGTGGGAAAAGAAAAATCTATATAAATTATTGGGAAAAAAAGGGGGGGGGAATCGGTCTTGTTTCACAAACACTGATTGATAGGGTTAACTCCTTGGGTATGCACCTACAGGAGACTGAAACTGGGAAGAAGCATTAGGAAGATGTTCTCCACATTGGAGACACTTTACTATTGCTCAGCTGCAGATGGTTAGCTGTCCACATCAGTTGTTCAGCACTGGGGATATGGCAAGTGAAAGGTTTGATGTGGCACCTTTCTCTCTGATTGTCTGGACAGCCTCTGCAGGTCCCTCAAAGGTTTGATGAGGTTCCAGTGAGTGGGCACCTCTTGACAATTACTCCCAACAGCTGTGTGTTGAAGAAACATCTCATAACCCTTGTACCCAAAAGTTCAAGGATATCATCACCTAAAGAGAGCCGTACTACCCAACATTAGCCTTCCACTGCAACTCCCCTTCTACTCAGGGACTCATAGTCTATGTGACTGAGAAGCACACTAGGGGTGAAGCAACAATCTGGGTTTAGAGCATAATTCATGTAAAAAGCACCAACTAAGTTGGTATGAACATCAGTCTGGTTTACCTTGCAGATGTGCCCTGCAATGGTCCAGGAGGATCCAGTTACAGACAAGCTTTATCATGTTATTTACATCTACAGAGATAGCCATCTCAGTCTTTGAGGCTTACTGTAAGTCAGTCCATAGCAGATGACCTAGCTCACCTTACTGCATCCACAGTGAAGTGGAGGTGGTGAAGATAAGTCCTCTCTGTCATACCTAACTGAGACAAGATGATGTATAAATGCTGGTCTTTAGGTATTGAGAAACACAAACCAGTTGAGGAGTCGTGGATCTGAAATGTGCTGACCCCTCATGAGCTGTTCCAATTCAACCAATTAATATAGCACTGTGAGAACAACGAAAGGAATTCCCATCTACCCAATCCTCTGGGCTGCAACCTGTACTGCAGCAATAAATAACAAGACCGGAGGAAGTTGTTGCATAGGAAATTGAAGGCTTCAGTTAAATGGCAGAAAAAAACCAAAGGATGTCAATAGTAAGCAGATAAACATTCACTGCCAAAATGGCCCCAAAATCAGACTTCAACTTTAACTGAAAGACCAGTACCTTTCTTCAACAAATATCCCAGACTTCATCCATTTAACGATAATGTGTCCATTTTATATGGGGTAGAGCCTTAGAGGAAATTGTGAAATTCTGCACAGTGCCACAGATCGATATTATATTTAAATGATCCTCATGTCTGTCTTGGCCCTGTCCAAAAATTGCATCACACAACATTGGGAAGTTTCCTTTTCATTCATTCACGGGATGTGGGCGTCGCTGACTAGACCAGCATCTACTGCCCATCCCTAATTGCCCTTCAGAAGGTAGTGGTGAGCTGCCTTTTTGAATCTCTGCAGTCCATGTGTTGTATTTGGGTTAGAAAGGTCAAAGGTCTCACTCTGCACCACTTGTGTTGTGGAGGCTACTGACTCTCTGTCCTAATCATGTGATTCTTGGCAAAGTTCCAGCAGTCATGTCAAAAAAACACACTGCCAATGTCTTAATGAGATATTTTAAAGTCAACAAGCCTATGACTTTCCTGTCAAAATTAATGACAAAATTATTCTGGTAGAAGCAAGATATATGGCTTCTAAAACAAAAAAGAAATAGCTTGATGCTTTTACTGCCCACATGAAATACATGGATACATTTTTCATAAGTTCTAAAATGATTTCCTGAAGATTGGCACCACGGTATGAGGAACCATCTTGCTGCTGGTTCTCATATCTGCCACCTCTGATTGATTATAAACTGGCTTAATTAAAGATCATGCAACAGACAAAACCTCACGCTTAGCTCTTGTGGGCACTTGTATTTTGGCAATGGTTTCAAGGGGTGTCCATATTGCCTGATGCTCCAGGGGACAGGACTGTACCCATGTGGTTTTACACAGTTGTTCAACGTGCAATAGGCATGCCTCTGCTTCTGGCAAACTAATTGGGCATGGGGGCAGGGGGACCTATTCAATTCTTCGTGGTCTTACGTTGGAGCTGTTCAGTGGAGTACTTTTGTCCAAAGGCCTAGTAAAATTGTGACCAAATTTCAATTCCCGAAAGTGGCCCTGAAATTGAGTCACCTCACAACAACAATGTACTTACTTAAGTAAAAGGTCAAGGCTTTCTTGGATGAGCTCTCTCTAGTTTGGCAGATTCCAAAGGAGCTGACTGTTGTTACATTGACATTGTACTTCCCGGCCTCTCGGAGTTCCAGCTCAAAAACATAACTGTTATTTTCTACTGTGAAAACTTCAGCAGGGTTCCCTGCAGGAGAAGGAAAAATATTAAAACATGCATCAATGTGCAAAGTGCTGAACCTTTTGAAACTGTCTACTGTGCATTTTTGATATAGTCCCCTTCAGGGAGTAAACGTGTGTGGTGTGATCATGATGAAGTTGTACAATCTCTGATAAGCGGGGAGAACTTCAGTATCTCCGAGTAAGGCTTCTACATTCTCAACAGTTGCGGAGAAAGAAATACACTTAACAACGCCAGAATAATTTTTGTTTCAACATTTTCTTTTTCTCAGGCTAGATGCCTGATAATTGTGATTCTAGTTCAGTGCAAGTTTTAATGCTTCACTGGAAAATTGAAGGGGGCTATGCTTTATCTTGAAAGGAGTGGAAGGATTCTTTTGGACACTTCTGGTTATTTTTCTGTATATGTATTTTATTAAGTGTAAATATACACCTAAGAAAATACAGCCTGACTGTGGCCTGACACTTGCACCTCGATCCGAAAGGGTTAATTCCACCATCTGGGGGAGAAGCCATGTGTAGGGAGTGTGGGCAAAGACCAGGGTTATGTTTCTATAGGCCCATCTCATCAATCAACCTACAGTAAAGAAAAGAAGGAACGTGCATTCCTATAGTGCCTTTCAGAAAATCCCAAAGCACTTTACAGCCAATGAAGTACTTTTGAAGTGCAGTCACTGTTATAAAATAGGAAACGTAGCAGCCAATTTGTACACAGCAATGTGACAATGACAATATAATGTTTTTTTATTTATCTTGGTTGAGGGATAAATGCGGGTCAGACTACTGGGGAGAGAGACTTCATTTGTTCCTCTTTGAAATAGTGCCATACATCCACCTCAAAGAGCAGCAAGACAGGTTTATTGTCTCATCTGAAAGATGGCATTCTCCAACAGTGCAGCACTCGCTCAGTACTGCACAGGAAGATCAGCCTGGGTCAAGTGCTCAAGTATCTTGAATAAGACTTGAACCTACGATTTTCTGATTGAGAGGCGAGTGTACTATCCAGTGAACCATGGTTGACATAATAATAAGGTAATAACCCGTTTTATGTGGTACTTTTCAGTGGTGTTATTGATAGCTTAGCTTACCTTCCCTTTGGATATAAATGTTGAAGCCATCATAAGCTGTATATGGCTTTGGAGGGAACCATTCGAGTACAAGCCAAACAGTCTCCGGATTGGTGAGAGAGCGCGCAGGCTCTGTGGTTGTATAAATAATATTTTGAGGATCTTCTTCAGGGGCATTCATTATATCTAAATAATCATATCCGCTTGCTGAAATCTCTTTGCTGTCTGGTTGGAACTCCAGTGCCCAATTAGTGATCATTCTCTTGCCATCTTCATTGGTCAATTTATAATCTCCCCAGCCAACTGACTGGTTTGCTGCGAGGTCATTGGCCTCAATATCAATTGCGTTACTTCCCTCGTCAACAGTTTTATTAGTGTTGAGAAGAAAATGCTCATGGCCAGCATGAATTCCACCGACAGATTGACTTCTTCCGTACATGATCTTCATCAACACATCACTGGGGGGGTAGGGAACTGTCAAGGGAAAATAAAGAAATTTCCTTATTGATGAGATAGTAAGTAAGGCTAGGGCGAATGATTTTTTAAAAATTCTAAGCTTTTAAAATTTTTTGCTGCCCAGTGACAAAAGGACTTATAAAACCAGCTGAGGATATGTACTTGTTCTGCACAGGTGATGCACATTGTTTTTTCATTGTTGACACACTGCAGTATTCTCAGAATTTATTGCCTCTATGTTAGACTTTATCATGACAGGAGCTCATGTCGAGATTTTAGCCGGGAGGTCAGCGCACCTAATTTGTAGCCTGCACGACATCCATTCTAATGGACCGAATATCCTGCTGACCCCAAATCTGTGCCTGGACTCTTGATATCTATTCTTGTCCACAAAGCTCTGTGTGAGGTTGTTTGCTGCAAAATTCATGCAGAGTTAGCTAAGCTGATAACACTGATAGTGAAAACTTCAAATTTTTTCTACAAAATATTTGATGCTTTTACAATTATTAGTAAAACTATGTGACGTCCCATGGTGATCAGCTTTGGGACTTCTGTCTAACAGTATTTGTGTGTAATATGAAGCTCGAATTTCTATAGTAGCAGGTAATAAATTAAATAATAGCTTGGAGAGGAGACAACCAGTAGAAAAGATGGAAATAACCAATGGACAATAAGCACACAAATGTAAAGATCACAAGCCTTGTGCGACATTAAAAATTGGGGAAAAAATTCTCAAACGATTGTAAACATCTAACACAAGCTCCCAGAGAAGGCAACTGAGTTAAATTAATAGGCACCTTTAAAAAAAAAGATGTCTTTTATAAACAATAATTACAACACCGCTTGTTTATTTTTTTTCTCAAGGGAAGGCAGGGAAATAAAGCTCCTTAGAAGAACAACTGGCAGTGTGAAATCTGTGGTGGAGTGGCTTGATCGGCTGAAAGGCCTTTTCTCAATCTGGGTCTCATTTCATATGGTTAACTCTGTACTATCTGCTTCTAGCTGGATGAATAAAATGATGACCTGCAGCTGCCTTCTTGGCTTCTAACACTGATGGTGCAAGGTGAATTGATTGACAGGGAGCACAGCTCTTCCCTACCCACAGATCCTGAATTTAGTAGCCTGCTTGATCAACACAGGTGTTGCAGGTGTGTTCAGTTGATTGGTCTTCATTCCATTACAGAGATATGAGCCAGGATTTTCCATTCGTCGGGTGGGTTTGGCAGGAGTGGGCGGGGGTGATCAGGAACCCGAGCGCCGCTCGTGATCAGCTCCGCACCGCCATTTTACGTGGGTGGGCCAATTAAGGCTCGCCCAACGTAATATGTGAGCGGTAGCAGGGTGCTACCTGTGCGGGCAGGGGGAGGAGGTAGAGTCGGGTCCAGCGCTCTTTCACGCGCATGCACACGAAAGAGCGCTTCAATCTCCCTGAGGCACTGAGCTGCCTCAGGGAGATTGAAGTGCTTTTTAAAAAGATAAATAAATGCAATAAAAATTTAATGAAACATGTCCCCTCATGTGGCTGTGTCACATGAGATGGGACATGTTTTTATTTTTCAGAAAAAGTTTTTATTTAATTCGTAAAAGCTTTAGGACACCTCATCCTGCTCGTAAGGTCGGACAGGCATCGTGAAATTCAGGTTAATTACCTGGTTAGTGGCTTTCATAGGCTTTTCAATTATCGGAGGGCAAGCAGCCGACTCCAGCACACGTCCACTGAACGAAATATCGCGTGACTTCGTGATGATGTCAGGATACACGCCCGACGTCATCGCACGTCACTTAACTTTCCGGCATTCCGGGCGCACGCCAAATGGAAAACTCAGCCCATGAAGAACACTTTATACACGTGATTTATTATACCTCAAACAAATCTAACTAAATCTAACACACCTGGAATCCATTTCCAATCTGAAGAAAGCGCCAGAGATAAATGGTAATTCATTGCCTCTTTCCTGCCAACCCTGTCACATCTCTTAATTTTTAATCCCACCTCGCTTTTGTAGTGATGGGCTCTCTCTTTTAGCAAAGTGTTGTCTAAGGTTAGTGTGAAGGAGACGACTCTCATCCACACTGAGGCTGTTACACTTCCAAGAGATATTCCTGCCTGAAAGCCAATACGATTACTCAGTCCTCTCTGAATGGATGAGCATCTAATTGGCCTGGGATTACCGATTCTCGTTGCTACCACTGAGTTTGCATGTTACCGAGGTACCATCTTGGAAAGGCACATGAAACAAGTTTTTACCTGTTCGGTGATGTTTTGGCTCATGACCAACAGCACTGTACTCCATTAAAGGAACTCGGTTGACATTAGCCTCTGCCACCAGTTGGAATGTAATGTTACTGTAGCATGTTCCAGGTAGCCAAGTGTTGAAAATCAACTTGCCTTTCAGAAAATCTGTTTTAAAAAATTACAGACAATAAACAGCACAGCACGTTACATAATAAAATAAACATTGTGAATATGTGGATAGATTTAGAAAGGGACCAATTTATCAAGGTTGTACTGAGAATCCCTCCTGTTGCCTGTGATTTTCCAATAAATGGTGACTGTGAGAGAGATTCCCTGCAGCCAATGTTCACTTGGAAAATTGTTCCCAATGTTCCAGCATAATATGGACATTATGCAGTTGCAAATTAGATAGGAACATGTTGGAAGGACAGTTTGTTTATGTATAATGCTATCCCCACTACAGCCAGCATATGGAAAGAAAGTAGTTTGTAGCTGAGCAACTATTTACAGCCCATTATCTCAAGAAAATAATTAGCATGGGAATAAAATGTTACATGCTTGTGTTCTAAATTAATTTTATTTGCTCTGCAACTTTAGAAATGACCCAATGAAATTTCGCACCAAAGCCAAAATTGTGTCGTGTGAATTGGGTGCTGAGGCCCAAACTAATTGTGAAGCAATCTATTTCTCCTGGCAATCTCACTCTGGTTCAGTCCAGTTGTCCGATCAAGCTCCGACTCTGGACCCTGTTAGTATTAAGTGAAACCACATCAGACTCCATGGGGCCCAATTATAACTCTGTGCAAGGGGTTGGCTTTTGCATGAGTTCAAATCTTGCCCCATCGGTCTAAATGGGTCCTTAATCATTTACAGAACAATTGTGTTTGAATGTGTCAAAAGGCTTATTTGAAATGGTTGAATGTGGTGTACAGAAAAAGGTTAGCTGGTTCATCAAACCTGCCCCGTACCCTTGATGCTGGGAGCCTCGTATGTAGACACTTCTATCCTCTACAGGTATATAATCTCCTGGGAGAGGCAAACAAAACCCCTCAGAATAACTCAGGGCCAAAAGGCGGGGGAATGACCTGGAAAATTCCTTTCCAACTCCCCTTAGTTGAGCAAATTCAGTCCAGTAGATCACACTGGCCATGCATCTGTTAACTGTTAAATCACTTAACCTTTACACAATGTGATCACACAGCATTTGTGGTCAACATAACCTGGGGAATGTGTTACAATCTGTATATCATTCTGAAGTACTTGCTTTTAGTACAAATTATTGCACCTACGGAACTGTCGTTTTGACTTGTGCTCGCCGCCTCATATTGTCCAATTTAATTTTTAGAAGGCAATGGGAGCTGTTATGTCATGTGATTGGAAGAGAATGTTCAAAAAGTGGCAAGCTAAAATTTAAGTAGAATTCTTTGCGGTCTCAAATTGACTTAAACAAAGAGAGGTTTGGCGATTTTCTAACGAATCTGTAATCTTTTAATTATTATTAAAAATGGGAGACATCCCAGAGTCAAAAAACAACAAAGCTGCTGAAACAAATTTGAGAAAAGGAGTTAGGAATTTGGTTGGTTTGTTTTGTGCAAGCTTGGCAGTGCCTAACGGGAGTGAATACCTGAAGAATCATTTAAAACTTAAACTTCATAGAATTGTACAGCACAGAAGGAGGCCATTAGCCCTTGTTACAAGTCTGAGATTTATTTGATTATCATGTTTTAGGACTACTAGGGATTGGTACTAGACGAGTTGCTCATTTGGAGAGCCAGCGCAGACATGATGGGCCAAATGGCCTCCTTCAGCACTGTAATAATTCTGTGATACATCTTTTGGTTGATAAAATTATAGTGGGCTGAAGGGCTTAACCAACAGGCCTGGAGTTGCAGATCAAAGGGAAAGACCTATTGAGTTGCTGGGATGGTGGCGAGAGGTATTCACACCTACGGTTATAGTGGCCTCTCTGAATATCTCGAGGAGACGGAGGGGGTTTGAAGTTAAGGTGTAAACCGGGGGTGGGGGGAGGGTGGTTAAATTACTTATATAATTTCTCCAGATCAGTGAAGGGTTTGAAGGCAACTGGTAAACCAGGGAAGGTTTTGAAGTATCCATATACTTTTCAGATCAAAGGAAAAGTTTAAAGTAAGCGATTTGTATTTCTATCTGAAAACAAACCCTGTATGTCATGTTGCCGTGGAGATGGGTTGAGAAGGGCGGGTTCCTTTGTTTTAATATATCTCTGCTCTTTCCCAGCTTGAGAGAGGGCGGTCAGTTTAGAAGCAGTCTGCCAGAAGCTGGCAAAAAGGGCTGTGGGACACTGCTCAAAGAAGCAAGTGGAGCCCATGCTTGGATTGTAAAGTCCAAATTTATGAAAAATTAAAGATTGCCAGACCTGCCTAGTAAAGCTTATGGAAGAGATCTGTGGTGAAATCCTTGCAGAGAGAGAGACCTGGAAGTCTAAGTGCCAGACTGGAAGGTGAGGAGAATCGGAATGAATCCTTGAGGGCTGAAACACACATTGGTTTGGTTCCAGGAGAAGTGAATGGGCAGACAAGAAACTGTAACATTAAATAGGAGCTCTCATTTGAATTTAAAAGTAGAACAAGGGGGAGAGTTCTGTTCAGAAGTTTGGTTTCAAGGTATAAGTGTTTAAGAGATATACTGTTAAGTTAATAGTGCTTGTTCTTTTCTCTTGCCTGTAAAAGATTGTCCCTTTAAAACGTGAAATCTTGTTGCGTGATCTTTTCAGCTAACCGGGAATTTGAATTTCTTTTTAAAAGTTACTGATCTACACTGAGATCGTAACACCTTGTTGTGCATGTACCAGCCCTTTGAAAGAGCTATCCAATTACTCCCAAATGCCAGCCTTCTTCTCATCTCCCTGCAAATTTATCCTCTTGCAACTGATTTTTCAACTCACTCACCTACTTTGATCCATTTTTCCCACATCATAGGCTGAACTTTTACAGGGCGCCATGGTCACCGAAACTCCTGTCTAAATAGCCAGTGGGAGCCCATCACAGGAAGAATGGCTGCTCTGCTGTGATTTAACAGTCAATTGGCTGTTAATAGGTTGGAGGCAGGATTTCTGCTCCTCAGGGAATGGAAGTCCCACCTCAGACAGAAGCCGGCCAATTGGATGTCTGGCAGCTCTGTAGTCCCAGTAGCGCCAGGCAGAAGTGCTGGCCAGTGCTGGCACTACAGACAGTCCCTAATGGAGACTGTCACTGGAGCTGGGCACCAAGCTAAGTGTTGGGGGCGGGGGGATTTAAACGGGGTGAGGCTGGTGGGCCCCAGAGTGGGAGGGGGGGACTGGATTTGAGAGGTTGGTGAGGGGGGAAAAGTCAAGGGGGAAGTGTGATCTTGGGAGGGGTGGAGGTGCCTCTGTTGGTCACAGGTTGCTCACAAAGGAGGTTCTCTCCCCGCTTGCTCACGCCAGCCAGCATAGCTAAAGCTGCCGGTTTAACCCATGACGTGGCCTCCCTCTGCCGAGGGTAAAATAGCAGCCGGGCCAGGGTGAGGCCCTTAAGTGGCCATTAACTGGCCAGTAATTGGTCCTAGTCCGGGAGGGCTGCCCGATACTTTCACCATCCCCGAAAAATTTCATACAGGTCGTGGCAGGGTGGGGTAGGTGGTGGGAATTCACTTGCTGGACTTTACGAGCCCTCCCCCTCAGCTTCAAACCCATTGGATGGGGGAGAAAAATCCAGCCCCATGAAATACATTGGGAGGTACTGGTCCACCAAGAGTTAGCCATTCAAGTACAACATGTTTCAATATATTTTTGGATCAAAATCTATAATTAACTCAAGAAAATTCTTTTATCCATTACAAATAGAATGATGGAAATCAGAGATATTTTCTTACCTTTATGGAGTGATGATCGATAGTAATTGCCTTCAAAGTAGCTTAATTTTAATCTTGAGAAAAAATTGGTAGTCTGTTTTGGGTATTGAATGTCAAACAAGACTCCAGTTTGTGGGGACTGCTTGTAGTCATATATAGCCACACTGTTGACTGGGAGTGGTTCTAGCAAAAACAGAGGAAGCGCTAGTTACAGTTAAACTATTATAACACATGAGTGAATGAGTAGCAAAGTAGCTCCAAAGAAGATAAATTGCATCAAGGCAGCAGCTCTTAAATCAACTTTCATGTAACTGCCATAAGGATTCCAGAAAAGCTTTTTATTATGAGGGACACCTAATGGAACAGGCTTATAGTAAGAAACCAATCACTACTGAACTCATTTGCAGATATAAATCACCTTCAAAACCCTCAACCTCTACCACCTAGAGCAACAAGATCCTCAGATACATGAGAACACCACCATCTGCAAGATCCCTCTCCAAGCCACACATCACCTCTTGGAAATATATTGCTGTTCCTTCACTGTCGTGTCAAAATTTTAGAATTGCTTTCCTAACAGCACTACTGGTGTCCCTCAACCACATGAGCCACAGCAGTTTATGAAGACAACCTTCTCGGAGGCAATTAGGGGAGGCAAGAAATGCTGGCTTGCCAGTGACCTATCATTTTTAATTGTTGTTGGAAACAGGTATGATGCCGCAGGGAATGGAAGTTCAAGGCCTATATGTATGTTACTTAAACACATGCAAACGAGGTTAATTTCTGACTAATCAAATGAAGGGCAGGTTTTGAAGGCTGCGGCGGTGGGCCTGTCCACTGACTGGACAGCCGGTGGCAACCCTTCCGCAGCCATATCCGGGAGCCCTGTTGGGATCAGGTCTCAATTAGGCAGCCTGCTGGCTACCATCAGTGTTCCCAGCTCAACCACTGGGGATTTCTCCTCCGCCATATTTTCTGGTGTGGGACAAATGTCCGTTCTCTGAAAGCCAATTAGTAGCCAGCAGCTCTCCAGTGCCGGCAGCGCCACTGGGAGCAATGGCCATTGCTGGCACTACAGGAGGCCCGAGGATGAAGATCGTTGTTGAATCCGCTGAATGAAGGTGAGTGGGGCAAGATCACTGGGGTGGCCAACCTCATTCCTTCTTGCCCCAGACTTAATTGGGAGGAGTTGGGAAGGCAATGGGATTTCCACCCCTCACTTTCCCACTACATTACATGCTCCCCAGCACATCTCCAAGTGGGGAATATTAAATTCCGCCCTTATACTTTATATTTATACCAACATACAAACACAAATTGATTAAGGGATGCATGATGAAATGTGATTTCACACTGGTGACTTCTTTTATGCTGCCTTCTCACAAAATTCATCATGAATTGCTCTAATAAACTCATGATTAATGGAGGTGGACACGAAGGAGCAAGAGGATAAAGGAGACCAAAGTAGCACAGAATAACAATTAATTGCTGTTAAGTTCACCATTTCCTGTGCTTCCTCTAAAGGTTCCCATGTTTATAAAGTTCAGAACACAGACAGCGACTATGAACAGGAACAACCTTGGCAAACTTATTCAGATATTCAGATTACCCCTCACAATAATCTGCGAAGAGGGATTGGTGAATCAGCAATGATCTAGTTGATTGGCAGAGCAGGCACGAGGGGCCGAAAGGCCTTCTCCTGCTCCTATTTCCAATGTTCCGATGTTGACATATGTAGTCGAGATGTATTGTTTGAACATTGATACGAGTCCAGTCAGTCCTAGCGTGTTTCCACCAGGTTTCTTATGCCATTAAAGGTTGAGAAAAATTACAAATGTTGAAGTACAGGATGTTTAAGATGTTACATTCCCATGGGAAAGGTACTGAGCAGAAGTTAACTTGCTTAAAATAAATGGGCTAAGTGCTCGGTGTAAAACTCAGGCTCATTAATCTCTTAATTAGGCAGCCATTACCTTTCTTATTACCTTCAGCATCTCATTGGAGTTTTTGATTAGACTATGTTTGTGTCAGGTACAAACGAGGATACACTATAATCAGGTTTAAAGATAAATGTTAGGGAGAGGATAGAAACACTACTTTTATATTGAGCTGTTATAAAGTACCAAAAGCAAGTGTTTCATTTTCTTTTTTACTCTTTTTGCTAAATAAGAGTTCTCTCCCCCACAAAGCAGGTTTGAAAATATTGAATATAATAATAGGCATGATTATTTAGCATATAATACTAAATTTGAGCCAATAAACAGATCACAGGTGGTGGTGCTCAAAGAGGGGTCAGTCGTTACAGTGTTATAGAGGGTACATTTTCTGGAATGTGCACATTTCAACAGACGATTAAGACAGAAACAGACTGGATCAAAATCAAACAGATAAACGTCTTTCCAATTGGTTTCAAGAACATATTCAAGAAAGTTTCCTGTCCTATTGCAGGTAAATAAATATATTTAATCCCTTGCATACCAATAAATACATCTCTGTATATAAGATGAGAGAACAGTTCTTAACTGGAGTAGTGTGCGCAGTTCTAGTCACCACACTATAGGAAGGACGTGGTTGCACTGGAGAGGGAGCAGAGGAGATTCACCAGGATGTTGCCTGGGCTGGAACGTTTCAGCTATGAAGAGAGATTGGATAGGCTAGGGTTGTTTTCCTTAGAGCAGAAAAGGCTGAGAGGGGACCTGACAGAGGTATGCAAAATTATGAGGGGCATAGACAAGGTAGATAGGAAGAAACTATTCCCCTTAGCAGAGGTGTCAATAACCAGGGGGCATAGATTTAAGGTAAAGGACAGGTTTAGAGGGGATTTGAGGAAAAGTTTATTCACCCAGAGGGTGGTTGGAATTTGGAACACGCTACCTGAGGGGGTGGTAGAGGCAGGAACCCTCACAACATTGAGGAAGTATTTAGATGAGCACTTGAAATGCCATAGCATACAGGGCTACAGGCCAAGTGCTGGAAAATAGGATTAGAATAGATAGGTGCTTGATGGCCGGCACGGACATGATGAGCCGAAGGGCCTGCTTCTGTGCTGTATAACTCGGACTCTGTGACTAACTTTGTCACCCTGGCCCCCAAAAAATCTTTCAGGGGTGTGGCTGGGTGAGTCACATCCCAGTTTAAGCACTGGGCTATTTAACCATAGCTGACAAGCTTCACACCTTTCCGATTGGTTAGAAACTCTTTATTCTAAATGGTAACTCTCCCAATCAAACTTTTTAAGGAAGCTCTCATTGGCCTCATATCTGTAATGCTCCATTTTTAGATTGAATCCCAGGAGTAATTTGCCACTTTCTCGTGCTACTTTTTATCATGTCACCTGTCGCATTTCTACTCTCGGTTTTCTCTTTAACAAGTACGCAGACTCTGTTGATTGTTATTTGATGCTCAGAGTGCCAGGTTACCTAGTTTGGTAATTTCTCCTATCTCACAGCTGCTTTCCTCCTGGCAATGTCACAGACATAGAGAGTTTCAAATGTTCACCTGATAACTGTTACTAATGAACAGAATACCTTACTTAAATCCCATGATCTCTTGGCTTATGAATCACAGTCTTAATTTTTAGATCCTTTAAATCAGACAGTTCACAGGAGCCCAGGTTAACCCACCTCCTCAGCCTGGGATTTAATTGCTACCACCTCACAACACTTTATTGTCTCTCCCCTTCACGATTTTCTTTTGCTCTCTTTTCAGGCTTCAGATACCAGCCTGTAACTAGTTACAACATCCAAGAGTAGCTCAGGGTCTCTTAACTAAACATTCCCTTGTACCTGGCAACTGGGGAAATCAGAGGGGTGAGCCTACATCTGCCACTCTTGTGCTACAACTGTATTCAAAGAGACATTTTCTTGGTAGTCAGTTTTTCTGTATAGCACAAGCTAAAAAACCTGCAAGATTAAATATTGGACGCCTTCTTAAATCACATCATTGGAATTTAAGTGTGGAAAATAGTTGTGCAGTTGATAAAGGTTATAATCCAACAAGGATTACCAGGTGTTGGTACTTCAAGGTTTGGCACATGCTCAGCTAGAGATGCTTCATTCAGTAAAGCAGGTAACGTAGCCTCAGACTTGACAGCTGCTAGAGAGAAGTCACATATTCTGAAGTGGCAGTTGCTTAAATTAGCATGGAGTCTTTATCTGCTGAATCTATTGGACAAATATTGCCTCAGATGATTTACTATACTTTTCTTCCACTTCAATTTAGAAGCTACAAAAAGGAACTCTGTCAAGGGATGGTGGCAAGGCATTGAGGTTAGGTTAAGGGACTCCTTGTTGGATTATAACCTTTATCAACTGCACAACTATTTTCCTCACTTGAAAATTCCAATCTCCTTGAGACAAAGCCCAACTTTTCATTAATCTTAAACAAAAACAGAATTACCTGGAAAAACTCAGCAGGTCTGGCAGCATCGGCAGAGAAGAAAAGAGTTGACGTTTCGAGTCCTCATGACCCTTCAGCAGAACTGAGTAAAGTTAGGAGAGGGGTGAAATATAAGCTGGTTTAAGGTGTTGGTGGTTGGGGGGTGGGGGGGCGCGCGCGCTTCCCTTCCCTTCCTTGACCTCTCTATCTCAATTTCTGGTGATAGACTGTCCACCAATATCCATTACAAGCCTACCGACTCCCACAGCTACCTCGACTACAGCTCCTCACACCCCACTTCCTGTAAGGACTCCATTCCATTCTCTCAGTTCCTTCGCCTCCGTCGCATCTGTTCTGATGATGCTACCTTCAAAAACAGTTCCTCTGACATGTCCTCCTTCTTCCTTAATGACGCAAGATCAAGATCAAAACTGTTCAGACATTAATCCACTGTGGCATCATTTAGTGAAATTTCACTGGTTAAGTAAATTCCTAAATCTGGCCCTTGTTTTTCCTTTACCTTGATGATTGACAATATGACTTTATATACCTCTGGAGCAATTACCCACTTAAGCAATCCCATAAAAAGTAACTGTCAACATTCTATTTAATTTTCTTCAAACAGATAATTGTCTTTGTGTTTAATAGAAAACTATTACTTACTTAATACATCCTGATAAACTCTTTAGACAAGAGATTACTTTGTGCAATGTTAATATAAAGTTGCTGGTTGACTCATATAGCACTCAACTGGTCTGTTTTGACAGAGGTATTAGCTGTTATTTTAATTGTGAGTAACAGTTTTAATGTGACAATGTAATAACTAACTAAAGGAAAGTGTTTGTTCCTCCCATTGACACTTGTTGCCCAAAATACTCCAATGGTTCTACATATGAAATTATTGATAGAAGAATGAATGCTTTAATCAGGCCAAAAAAAAGTGCTCTAATGCTGTAGGCCTAACTGCGAGTGTGGCTTCCCCATTGGGAATTGTGAAATCATCCCAATAGTACACATAATCCTATGAATTTGTTGTCTCTAAGTGGAAGCAGCAGCTAATTTGTGAATAAACTTAATTAAATATTGATTAAACCTTTCTACACTGATCTAGTGACTAGTTATTGAAACATCAAACCACATGAAGGAAACTTCAACAGTAAATGTGTTCATTGATCATTATATGATGCTAACACATCAATATTCCCAAATGTGCTAAAATTTCAAAATAAATGCTAACAAATATATTAGTTATACAAACTAGTTGATAAATTATCAATGTTGCATAATTTGGAGTTCAATATCATTTTTTTTGCAGTTCTTTGACCAAATTTGTTGAAGGAAACACAATACTGTCAATTTCAACAAGCCTGTGTTGAGGCTTCTGTGACACTTTCTTACACATTACCTACAGGAAATATGCAATCTAAGTAAAACTTAGTAAAATAAAGCTAAACATGATCAGGCAATCACAGGTTGAACCTTCCCTTCAATATATTTCTATATAGAATTTTCATGCAATTTGACAAATATGCATAATGAAGCTTGACTGAGAGCCCAGGCATCCATTGAACCAGCTGCACCTCAGGGAAAACATTGCTTGATGACCATTCTTTCTCTCTTATCTATTCTGTCAATTGCATAATATTTATTTATCCAAGATAAAGTGGTTTCAAGCACTTGCAGTTTATCCTACTGATTGACAACTTATAGGGCTGTAGGAAAATCAATTTTCATGAATGAATGAATGACTGTTTTTCAAAGCTTTTTCACATGCTATTGTTACTAGAGTGTTCAGTGGTTCTGTACAGAATGTATACTTGGTGAATGGGCATGGAAGTGCTATAGGTTGGCATGAAGCTAGAGGGGCCTTCCGGGATGGGTGGGGGGCTTAGGTTGGTATAGTGGGTATGAGGGGCCATGGGGCTGTGGGTGGAGACAATGAGGTGGCGTGGGTTGACATGGATGGGCATGGGGAATGTGTGGGGTGAGGGCTGTTTTTTGTTTGATTGATTTTACTATAACTGGGGCAAAGTCCCGGAGCACCAAGGCAGACTTTTTAAGCAGCCTGTCTTGGCACCTGGCAGCCCCTGTGGCTGCCTCCGAGCTCTTTCCAGTGTTGGCATACTGGAATCCAGTTACCTCCCACTCCCCCGGAATGTAAGTCCCACCTTTACGATCATTTTCTCCTGAGGCAGGCGTGCTGAGCCAGGAAATTTCCCAACTTCTCACTACCAGCCTCAAAGATGAAAATCCAGCCCCATGTTTCACTCTTGTAGGTTAGAACACCATCTCAGGCTCCCAAAGAGATGACCCAATCCTAGGTATCCATTATTATATATTTAACTTCCTGACAAGTATCATAAACAACAAAATAAAAGAGTTGCTTACTTGTTAGTACAGCAACTAAATGTACCGGCTTAACAGTTGATTTTGAGCTTCCAGTGAGGAGGGTCACTAAGTAGTAGATCCCATGGTAAGAAGCATTGAAGACCACAGGTGGAGGGAGTGTACTGTTGAAGTCTTTGAACTGGAGTTTATAATTGGTCAGGTTAACAGACTGTGTTATTTTCACATAGTACAGAGAGGATCCATTAGTCACGTCAGATGGTTGGAGTGACACTATGATTTTGTTGTCATCACTAACTGTGGCAGAGATCGCAGCAGCACTCTGGGGAGAGGGAACAAAAGAATAAGCGTTCAAATAAAATTCTTCAAATGGTGTATTTCACACAAATGTACAGTACAGTCGGATTAAATAGTTAAAGGAATACCGCCCGTCTGTAGAAATAATTAGGACCTGGAAAAAGAAAATATTTATTCAGCTGTGATCGCATTTAACACGCGTGCAGGGAAAAAAAGATCAGAAAAATATTTGTTAGGTAATGTCCAGTTATACACATGTCAGATGGATTCAAAGAGCTGGAAAATTCAGGTCATGGGCAAAGGACAGATTCTTGTATGCTGGAACAGATCATCGCAGTGGAATTATATTTCAATGTGGATTTCTTTCCTAAATAAAAACCGTTTGCTTCCTTTTCAACAGCAACTATCTTTTTGAGTTCAAAAATACTGGGCTTATTAAGATAAGCATAAACCGTCTGCTGATTAGATTT
This sequence comes from Cetorhinus maximus, assembly GCF_964194155.1. Taxonomy (NCBI): domain Eukaryota; kingdom Metazoa; phylum Chordata; class Chondrichthyes; order Lamniformes; family Cetorhinidae; genus Cetorhinus; species Cetorhinus maximus. Next base: position 48,878,567 of record NC_135890.1, on the reverse strand, counting down.
TTAAAAACATATATAAAAGAGAGTAGATTTTAAAAGTAAAATATTGAAAATCTACAAGGGAAGTGTGCAGTGTTCTCTCCTGTTATACTTGAAGTGATATCAGGCCTGATTTTAATTCTGAGCAAGTTGATGGGTTTTGAGTGAGTTAAAATCTCACCCATTGTACCTGGGATTTTAGCCAATGAAACCTACTAGAGATAAACAGACATTTCCAGTGATGATATTTTCAGATGCACATTATTCCCCACATATATCCAGAATCTGTAAACACAGAAATGTATTATAATGCGATTGTAATAAATGGGATAAAACAGCATACAAAAAGCTTTTCACAGAATCACAGGATTGTTACAGCACAGAAGGAGGCCATTTGGCCCATCGTGTCTGCACCAACTCTCCGAATGAGTAAGAACAGAAAATGCTGGAAAAACTCAGTAGGTTAGGTGCTACCTGACCTGCTGAGTTTTTCCAGCATTTTCTGTTTTTGTTTCTGATTTCCAGCATTCGCAGTATTTTGCTTTTATCTCTGAATGAGCAACTCTCCTAGTGCCGTTCCCCCGCCTTGTTCCCGTAACTCAGCATTCTTTCTTTTCAGATAACATTCAGATCTCTTTTGAATGCTTCAATGTAACTTGCCTCCACCGGATTCTCTGGCAGTGCATTCCCAATCCTAACCACTCGCTGCGTCAAAAAGTTTGTCCTCATATTGCTTTTGTTTACTTTACTAATTATTTTAAATCTGTGCCTCCTTGTTCTCAATCCTTTCATGAGTGGGAACAGTTTCTCCCTATCCAGTCTGTCCTTTGCATATCAATATATTCGATTGCAATGCAATGATATAGGCGCTGCCTTCATACCTGTAGAAGTAACTGAAACATTACATTTCAAAATACACATTGAAGTACATTTCATGAGGTGATGCTACAGTACGGATGATGCAAGGGTTAGCTGTAGAGGTCGGTGTGCCTCATTTATGGCACTTCCAAATTTTGGTCATTAATTTTAATAACTACACAAGTAGGAGTGGCACATATCAGGGGCACTGAGCTCCACACCTGATTTTCCAATCCACACTTTACAGCAATACTCTACAACATGAGCTTCATCTCAAAGAATCGGAAATCTTCACAATAGCTAAATGGAAAAAAAACAAGCATGTTCAGGCACCAATAATTGCTTCTTTGTACCTAATTGAAAATTATTGTGACAAATTCAATCTTATGACAGATGAATGTAGAGAGGCACTTATGTTAATGATTTAAAACATTCCCATGTCTTATCTTTTAAAAAATGGAAGTGAGCCTACTTAAAGCTGTATGCTCTTGTGTTTTTTGTTACCATTTGTAAATGGAGATACCAGTGGTAAGAAATTAGAGGGTAAATTCATCCAACCTGTGCTCCCAGTAAAGAATCATGCTCAAGTGGAATGTGGATCAGGGGTGTAGCTCCATCTCTAACCAATAATGTATTTGAGTTTGACCCCTCACTGGATGTTCAGGACTGGTGAACATACTATGACCATTTGTAGAATCTTTCAATTCTAATGAATGAGCGGGTCAGGGGTAAGTCAGAAGTTGAGGACTCAATGGTTTGCATTTCAGGATTCGGATAATCCAGCTATAGAAATGTATATCATAGCCATGGGTCATTTGATTGTGTCTCAATCCCCACTGCTTAGGCACAGTGTAGTGTACTCAAGGCCTTAAGGATGAAGAAGAAATACTTCATTTGTTCAGGAAGGAGAACTGAGGACTGTCAAAAAATTAAAGAGACAACAAAATTAATGGTGAGTATTGTATTAATCAAATATCCTATAATTTGCATATTATATCTATTTATCCATAAACAGTAATTGTGTAATGGTACATACAATGATAAACATCCCTAAGGGTTTAAAATCATGTACTTGCTATGCAACATTTGCTTTTTTCGGAGCTATGAACCCAGTGGCACCAAAAAAGTGCAGCCCTAAGAATGCTGACCACTGATTCACTGACAAGGTCTCGCTGTCCAGCACGGCAATGGAGTGATGGATGAATATTTCTGCTGTGGAAGAACAGCCCTGCCAAATATGCAAAGGTGATGTAAAGTGTGACAAATATGTGAGAGTCACATTTTCTACACACTCAAGCCGTGACTGAATGCCCAGGGTAGATGTGTAACAAAGAAGGTTACAGAAAGGTATGTCAGGAATATTACTGTAAAGTAGATGCACTGGCCCGACATGGGCATAAATGGAAGTTGTAGTCATTTTTGGGAATAATAGTGTAGTGGTTATGTTACTGAACTAGTAATCCAGAGGCCTGGCAATAATGATCTGGAGACATGAGCCAAAATCCCAACATGACAACTGGGGAATTTAAATTGAGTTAATTAAATAAATCAGGAATAAAAAACTAGTTGTATCAGCCATGTGACCATGAAACTACTGGATTGTCATCTGGTTCACGAGTGCCCTTTAGGGAAGGAAATCTGCCATCCTTACCTGGTCTGGCCTAAGTGTGACTCCAGGCCCACAGCAATGTGGCTGTCTCTTAACTGTGCTCTGAAATGGCCTAGCAAGCCACTCGGTTGTGTTAAATCACTACGAAAATGTCTAACCACTGTTGGTGTACCTACACCACATGGGCTATAATGGTTCAAGAAGTTGGCTCACTACCAATATCTCACAGACAATTAGGGACGGGCAACAAATGCTGGCCTTGATAGCAATGCCCACATCCCATTAATGAATAAAAAAAAACAAGAAATGTTGTATGATGCAGACCAACGTTAACAAGAATGGAGCAAATAGATTATGGGCAGAATTTTTCGGATGGCGGGGCCTTGTTTCCCACCATCTGAAGAGTCAACGGGGAACACACCTCTGCCAACTCCCATTGCCCCGCAGCCAATTTATGTTTCAACAAGTGTTAATTGGCTGCAGGTGGGCCTTCAGCCCTTCACTTGGGAGGATTCCCGCCTTAGGGAGGTGCCGGCCAATCTGATCGGCCAGCAGCTCTCCAGTGGACACAAAAGGAAGTTCAAGAAGATGTCGGAGACCGGAGACCCAGGTAAGTTCAGGGGGTCCCAGGGTGGGGAGGGTGGGGAAAGCCTGAGGGGGAGCGATGGCACGATTGGGGTCTTGGGGGAGTGGCTGGAGGGTATGATGGTGCGGAGGCCACCAGACATTAAGGAGGGGGATGCCCAATGTTAGAAGGAGGCTTCTGATGGAGGCGCCCCCACCTCCCTCTTCCTGCCCAGGATATAACTTTGATGTATTTCGGACTTCCCCCATGGAGGTTCAACCTTCCCGCCAGCCTAAAAATTGAGGTTGGGCAGGAAACAGCACCTAAGTGGCCATTAATTGGCCACTTTAATTGGCCACTTAAGGGCCTCAAATGGAGCAAGGGTGGGCTTCCCGTCCAAGGCCTTGGACATCCCAGTGCAAAATCACTGTGTGGTCAGGGCAGGCGGGAACCCAAAGGGAATATCCATCCCTTCAATTTCACACTCCCCCACACCCCCCCGCCTAAAAACCCGCCGGCGGGTGAGTGTAAAATTCAGGCCTATGAGAAGTGAAAATAGGCAAGTTATGTCAATGACATTAGAGATGCCATGGCGGGAACAGTAAATGCAGTTTTAAAATGAAATGATTGTGTCTCAATCCCCCTTGCTCATATGTTTAGAGCACAATATGGTTGACTTAAGACTTCAAGGAACTCACTCTCTAGATGAGGAAGCAATGAGTTATTTGTTCAGGAGGGAGAATTTATAATTAGGGTGGCTAACCCAGAACTCAAAAACAGCAAAAACTAGGAAATAAGAATAGTGGTCCGCACTGGTCTTGTATACCTTAAAATGGAACACCAGTAAAACTGGGAAATAAGAGTACTAGTCTGAACTGTTTTTTCCTTCTGGGAAACTGGAGGAAGGAGTGTAATTAGGGACATTTTTGAGTGCCGAGCGAGGTGGGCCGTGACCTCGGACCTCATTGACTCTTGACCTGTTGTTCCAGCCTTCAGCTCTCTAAATGCTGCCTCTTCACCCGTGTCCAGATATGGTAATTTTCCCTGCCCCGATCCCACATTCACTTTATTTCTAAAACAAATCATGGTTAAAGCTCGGGGCGGTGGTTATTCAATGTGGAATTGGGAACCAACTGTTTGGTTGGTCCTAGCACCCGACAGATTACTTTCTGACTGGATGCTACCAGTTGGTACTTTTGTCTTGACAGAGAGCAACAAGAGAGAGTAAGCACAGCCTCTGAAAGCACTGAATAAACTCAAACAGCTCTGACCTGAGTGAAGCACTCATTTTTCCAATTCAACTTCACAACTCTAACGAGTTCAATTGGCCTTTTATTGCATTTTGCAAGCAGTTTTACACAATTTTGAGTAATTTAGAACATTCACAATATTAATGTGAATGAATCTGCCCCTGATAATTTATTAATCTTTTGTTGTGTCTATTTTTTGGCCAAGATTAAATTTGGGGGCCAGAACACCAGTGTTATCATACGGTAAAGATGTTTCGGAGGATTTTATCTGTAAAACAGCGACTAACTCATCCAATAGACCTCTAGTTATGTCCAACATTACGCTTAACGTACATGCATAGCATTGTTGCTTTGATACAGAATTTATACATTGGCATAAATAAATCTTGGTTGTTCCTGCAACTTGGCACAATGGAGCAGCTGTAAAGATTCCGCAAGATCATGGAACATGTGCAGTACATTTGTGGAACTGTCCCAAAAAGCGAGGGAAAAATGGGAAGTAATTTCAGACACACAGAGATAACAAGCAACCTTTTAAATTAATCTATAAATAACCTCGTTAAAATCAGATGGCATTAATAATGCATCTACCAAGTGAATCCTGGTCGGATGAATGAATCCTAAATTCCGTTAGTTCATATATCTCTTCTTGAATTGACTGCTAAAAGTCTGACTGCTAAAGGTCTGGCTGAGAAATGATCAACTCATTGTTCAGGTTGCTGGACTTACTTCCTCAGCAACTTAGACCCAAGATTGGGACTCTTATTATACCATCTTTCAGCCTCTTGGCATACTGATTTATTGCCTAACCAGGAGAAAATGCAGCAATGTCCTGAATACGAAGAAAAATAAGGAGATAAATTACTAAAACACAGTGGGCAAGAAATTGGAATCATTTGTGCATTTTGGGGGGTATTATGAGTGATCTTACAAGCTCCAAAATGGCGTCTGTGGCACTGCACATACTTTTGGGATGAACCATGATAGATGTCGTATTGGTGAGGGTGTCAGCACGTACAGTGAATGACCGCTTCAGTTTGCAGAGCAGCCAGGTCGTGATGTCAATCAGTGTACAATGCACTTTCAACATCATGGGTGCTATTTTGGAGCCAACTCCTCAGCCATGTGCTTTCTTAACAGCTGTACATCCATTCAGCAGCAGGAAGGATTCACACCCTAACCCTCCCCCAACCCAAAACCAGTGCTATTTAAAGGAATCACCAACTACCTACAGATTGTTGCTGGTTAATTTCTTCTATTGCTTCAATTCTACAAGTGTTGTGTACTTTAATAGTTTTTTCAAGTTGCAAAGGTCGGCAGTGTAGTAATTTATTCTCCTATGTTTAAGAAGTTTGCACTGACTTCAAGACTTCTGCACAATCCAGTTGCTCCCAGACATGGGTGCACTAGCAGTCATTCCCCTTGGGACACAGAATGACTGGGAGAACGAACCGAGACCACACAGAGGAGGACAAACTGCTATAAGAGGGAGGGGGAGATGGATTCTCAGCTGGAGGTCACATCTATCCAGGGTGTTCTGAGAGCAATTATCCCAGCTGAAGATGCATTCACTGACCTTCATCACTTATGTGAGGTTATTGAACTTTTTCGACACTGCATCTAGGCTCTCGGGGCTTGACTCCTGGCATTGATATCTGTGGCTATCTGTTCCACTGCCTTCTGAGTATGTGTCTGAAGGGCCTCCTGGTCCCCTGAGGATACAGCATATCTCTGTTCTTCTCCACCTGCTCCAACAGGTCTCCTGTGTAGCATCCAAAACCCCTGGAACACGCTTTCTCCGATGCCGGTGCTATTTTCCAATGATTCCCAGGTCGCAGTCACCTCCTGCATGACTGCCAGCACCTGTTTCAGCCACAGTGCACTCCACCTTTAGAAGATGCAGCCTAGCTTTAAGCGTCACTAGCCACTCATGATATTGGCTCCCTGCTGGTGCATCCAACCAATCAACAACCTGGCTAGCCCTGACTGGTTGCTGAAGTCACTGAAATGAGCAGGCAGCGCGAGGTTGGCACGCTGCTTGCATCACAATCAACAGCCACGAATTAATCAAGCATCGTGATGCCCTGTCCCATTTCTGGGGGTATCACATTTAGCCCCCAGTATCATACTTACAAAATACTGAAAGCTCAGTTCGAAAATTTGGATGCTGACCAACAATATCTAAGATCAACAGAGCTTTTAAACATTGAATTCTATCTGTCTCCAATTCTTTTCAAATTTATATGCCAGAGAACAAAGGTGAGTTGTTGAATTAAAGCAGTTGGCAATATCAAGATTAATCCCGGACTGCACACATTTCACACACTGTTCATTCAGATTCCCTTCTGCACTGAAATGATAAATGCCTTGAGGTCAGGGACAACCGAGGAAAAGTGGTAATTTCTGGTGACTGTATAATGAGTCGATGGAGCTGTCGACAGAGATTTACAGTAACCGGTATAATTAGGCCAAAACTAGCATAATCCACTTCAATGGCAGGAAAATTGCTTTGCAATTTAGCCGTTCTTAATGGATGATGTGCTGTTTTCTCGTTTTTTATGCTTCTGAAAGAGAATAAATCAATGATGGTTCCGTTTCCTTAATCACTCGCAAGGACAGGGAGGTTCGAGTGTTACTTGGCAGTAAATCACAAATACGATCCTTCCCATGTATGATAGTCATTATCAAATGGAAACATGTGCCTGCATTTACGAAGGACAGATGCTTAAAAATGGAGCACAGAAACTAATTACAATTAAAGTATATAAATGTGCTCATTAATATAAAGTAAAATATCAACAATGCATGTAGTAATATTTCATATTAACCCTGGGTTTCATTTTGAAATGACCAAAGACTATGTTCATGATTAATTGGTGGGCTAACCCTGTATTGTGGCATTTTCCATCAGAATTCACTGCATTTACTCATATTGACAAGAGTGCCAAAGTTGCTGATTACCACATTAAAAAAGCTTGCTTTCATAACATCTTCTATGTTTTCTTGATGTCTCAAGCTGCTTCACGGCCAAGGAATTAATTTTTGAAGTTTATTAACTATTAAAGATGCAATCGTGTTACAATGAAGTGCGTGCTCGAGTTGTAAGTGAGAGCAGCTGTTACTAATTGGGGAAAGGTTCGGGCATTATTCTTAAGTATATAGAAGAACCGTGTGAGAAGGGAGTCTGTGCCTGTGTTCTCTGGGTTATGTGAATAAATTTATGGTAAGGAAAGACTGGCTCTGGGTTCCCTTTTTACACAGAGAATGAGCACTGAATTATACCATTAACTGTTATATAGGCAAGTTTGGCACATGGCAAGGTTCCACAAACAGCAAATCAGGTAAATGACCAGTTACTCTGTTTTAACGGTGTCGGCTGAGGGATGAATGTTGATCAGGTTACTTTGAGAACTCCCTGTCCTCTTTGCAATTAAAGCCATGCGATCTTTTGAATCTCCCTAAACTGTTGACCTGGTTTCAATTTAATGCCTTCTCTGAAAGATATTACCATCTACACATACAGAACATGCCCAGTTCTGGACTGAAGTTTTGACCTGGGTCAGGTACTCATGTCCTCGAATGGGATTTGAATCCACAACCTTGGAATTCAGAGGTAGGGTTGCCAACTCTGGTTGGCTTGTTCATGGAGGTTTGATCATATAATGCTTGATTTCATGACTGCTTGTCCTTAGTTTGGAGTTGTTACTGCTTATAGCTTAAAGGTGAATCCAAGTGAGGTGGAGGAACAAAGGGAACTCAGAGTAAAACTACATCAATCACTAAAACGTAATAGGTTAGCAAGACCATTGAAAAAAACAAATCAAGCACTGGACTTTATTACTGGGATGAGGGATGAAATTGAAATGTAGGGAAATTATGTTAAATCTGTATGAAACCTGGGTTAGACCACACTTTGTGCAATTTGTGAGTACTGCATGCACTTCTGGTCTCCCGTGCCTCTATGTTCTTCCTATAACATGGAGAGGTGCAGAGAAGATTTACAAAACTGATATCAGAAATGTGTGGGCATGTGTAACACGAAAGGATTGACAGGGTGGTTCTCTTTTGTCGTGGAAAAGGGCTGAGGGGTGTTCTAACAGAAGTCTTTCAAATAATGGAAGATTTCGATAAAGGGGTGCAGAGACAATGGCCTAAATTTTCTGGTCCCACGTGCCACGGGAATCGTAATGGGTGGGACAGGGCATTTGACAGATCGGCAAAAGGTCCATTGACTTTGGGCGGGAATTTCTGGTCCCGCAGCGAGTGGAACCAGAAAATCTTGGCCTATGTGTCCTCCTGTGGGGAAGAGCATAACTAGAGGCCATCAATATATGATGGTCACCAAGAAATCCAATAGGAAATGAAGAAGAAACTCTTCCCCCGAAGAGAATGTAAAACTTGCTATCACAGGGAATGTTTGAAGTGAATGGTATAACATTTGGTGTTATAGTTCACTCAGAGTCTGAGTTGCTGAGGCCACATGCACTTTTACATGCATGGTGTAGTCTAGACATGGATAGCGATGGTAGAGGCTCCAACTTTCTTTCCATCAACTGCCATGCAACCACGAGGTGAACTAGGCAGTAGCCTTGGGTGGCCAGATTTGGGGAGTGGCACATTGGCACCACCAACGCGGCGAATAATGGAACTGAAACAACATAGAGCTTTAAAATAGGCACTCAGGGAAAGTTGCTCATATCATTCAAAAGCTTTGTTTCGATTCAGTTCAGTCCCTCTGGAGTTTTCGAAAGCAGGCAGCAGCTCTTTCCGGAACCTGCCCATCCCCCGCGCATGCTCACTAATGACAGCCTCCCGTTTGCCTCCGCGTGCTCGCTGACCATCCAACTGCTTTTCCTTTCTTTGCTCCCTCCGGCACGTGCTCACTGATCCTCCAAACACTTGAGCTTCCCCCTTTCCTGCAATCCCATGTTCGGTACCGTCGCTCCTGCTCGTGCGTTTTCCATTATGCCGATGGTTTTGATACTGAGTCAAGTTCAGCTGCTCAAGGCCGCCCTGCCCTTCAGCCACCTTCACTCAGTGATCTGCAGCTGGAGGACCTCACGCTCCTCTGCTCTGCAGGCAGCTTAAATTCAAGTGACAGCCTTTGAAATGGAAATCTGAGAATTCATAAAAGGCGGAGCAGGAAAATGGAAAAGCAGAGGGGAAGGGGGTTTTCCTGACAGTCTAGGATAAGGAATGGTGATGAGAGCATAGTGTGAGTTCCCTCCAGTCACGTCAAATACAGGGAGCAGTTGTGCATACAGAATTTTTTATTCATATGCATATTACAGTTAATTTTTATTATCCAGCATGCGTGGGGAATGGATGGTGCTGCCAGTTAACCAAAAATGCGGGTTACCTAACTGCATTTTCAGCCAATCAGAAAGCTCCTGGGTGATCGCGCGGTGATGCGGGTGTTGACATCTCGTGAGACGTGCTGGAGCACAGCACGTGAATCTAATTCGAAGAGAAACAGAAAATGCTGGGACCATTTGGCAGGAATTGGTGTCCCTGCTGCACACACAGACACTGGGAGCCGAAGACTGGGAATTTAAATGCTGTATTCCCCCTTGACTTTAATAAATTGCTCAGGGACGTGAGGGTGTCCAGATGTGGGTCCCAACTACATCAGCCCTAACGTGATCAGCTAACTCCCTTACAGGCAGCTTTAGGCAAGATGCAGCGAAAGGGAGGGGGTGTTGCAGGCAAGTGGAAAAGGGAAAAGTTGCAAGTGGTTTTCTAAAATGGGTACAGCACTTACTGCCTAGTGCTCACACATGCGCCACTGCAACCCAGCCTGCTGGTGGAAACTCGCCACAGGCCCACATGTCATGGCTTTGTTGCTTCTCATTACTGCAGTGGGGCTGCCATTAATTCTATTCCCTATTTACTCGCATGTTACCCAAAGGGTCTGATGGACAATCCAGGAGGACTTGGAAATCCTACTCAGAGGTGATGCTGCTTTCAACTGAGCCAACCTGATACTTAAAAAGCATAAATAGGAAATACTAGCAGATGTCAAGTGTCATTGCTCATGGCAAATCAGACTAGACTATTTCATGAACACGGGCATCAGGTCAATGTAGGATGGGGTATATTTTCAATGATCAATTCCATACTTGTCTGGGATTTGGTGTGCAATACTGCAAGAGCTATTTGAAAGGAATGTGCCCAAAACATGCAGTACAAACCAATGTTTGCTCATGAAACAAATAATCAGGCTAAAAAACAACAAATATTGAGGCTTCAAATATCATGATTTAATGGCCAGTAAAGTGGAGGTGATACTGAATGAATGAATGTGGAAATGTTTGCCAAGTTTAGCACTGCAGTGCATCCCTCCCAGAAGAAGGCAGTGCAACATACATTCCTGGAAGTGAGATCCAGTGTTAACACTGTGCAGCACACACAAAGGACCTAGGAATGATTCTAAAATCTGACCTCTAAAAAATCAGGCCAGTGTGATAGATGTGGCACCACCAGTTAGGACGTTCAAAGCAATTACTGGATTTTCAGAAACCATTTGATAAGGTGCCACATCAAGGGTTATTGTAGAAAATAAAAACTCATAGGGGTGACATATATTTAGCCTGGATAGAAGATTGGCTGGCTGGCAGAAAACAGGGTATACATAAACGGGTCTTTGTCTGATTGGAGTGATGAGTGGAGTCCACGGGGGTCTGTGCTGGGGCCTCAATTTTTTACGATTTACATCAATGACTTAGATGCGGAAAGTGAAGGCATGGTAGCTAAATTTGCAGACGACACAAAGATAGGTAGGGAATTATGTTGTGAAGATGTGGGGTTTGCAGATGAATATACATAAGTTGAGTGAGTGGGCAAAAATCTGGTGGATGGACTAAAATGTGGGAAAATGTGAAGTTGTTCACTTTGGCAGGAAGAAAAAAAAAGCAAAGTATTACTTAAACTTAGAAGCAAGTTTGTGCATTCCACCTCAGAAACCGTGAAGCCAAACGCCAGCTTAAAGTAACCTGGTGTGGAGCAACACTGACGCATTGCGAGCACCCTATCTACTTAGGAGTCACCTTTGACAGATGCCTCACCTTCAAGAACCACATCGAAAAGACAAAGGCAAAAGTGAGCATACAAAATAACATCCTGAATATGCTCACTAACACAAAATGGGGAGCAAGCTCGAAAACATTGCGAACCAGTGCACTTACTCTTTGCTATTCCACTGCCGAATACGCCTACCCTGCTTGGGAAAGATCTACTCATGCTAAGAAGATGGATGCCGTTCTGAATGCAAGTTGCTGACTTATCACAGGTTGTTTAAAACCAACAAACACCAACAGCCTATATATCCTGGCGGGTATCGCTCCCCCTGATATAAGAATAACGGTGTCCAGTAAGAAAGAGTGACTCCGTCAAACATCAGATGAGAGGCACCCTCTACATGGTCATACACCTACACCCAGCCGCCTAAAGTCAAGGAAGAGCTTCATGAACAGTGTTGTCCCATTACAATCAACTCCATCTGAAGCCCGCATCGCCTTGTGGAAAGACCGGCTCGCCAGTCTCGAACAACCCCTAGCGATGGAAATTCTACTGGATGAAAGCCTTCCCCCAGGAGCTAATTGCAACTGGGCAACCTGGAAGTGCCTTAACAGACTTAGGACTGGTGTAGGTCGTTCAAAGGTGTCACTAAGCAAATGGGGATATACAACCAGCCCGACAACTTGTGAATGTGGAACTGAGCCACAGACTATGCAACATCTCCTGCAATGCCTATCGCTAGAGGAACCCTGCATTGTTGCAGATCTTGCCGAATTCAACAACAAGGCGCAAAAATGTGTCCAGTTCTGGCTGGGCCATGTATAGACTGACACAATAAGAAGAAGACTTAAATGGAGAATGGCTGCAGAAGCCGAGGTGCAGGGGGATCGAGGTGTTCTCGTGCATGAGTCACAAAAAGTTAGTATGCAGGTACAGCGTGTAAACAAGAACGCTAATGAAATGCTATCCTTTATTACGAGAGGAATTGAACATAAAAGTAAGGATGTTATGCTTCAGTTATACAGGGCATTGGTGAGACTGCATCTCGAATACTCTGTGGTCTCCTTATTTAAGGAAGGATTTAAACGTGTTGGAGGCGGTTCAAAGGGGGTTTACTAGATTGATATCTGGAATGACTGGGTTGTCTTATGAGAAAAGGTTAGACAGGCTGGGCTTGTTTCCACTGGAGTTTAGAAGAGTGAGGGGTGATTTGGTTGAAGTATATAAGATCCTGAATGGTCTTGACAAGGCAGATGTGGAAAGAATGATTCCTCTTGTGAGTGAGTCCAGAACTAGGGGGCACTGTTTTAAAATTAGGGGTCACCCTTATAGGACAGAGATGAGAAATTTTTTCAGAGGGTCCTGTGACTTTGCAACACCCTGCCTCAGAAGGCAGGGTCACTGAATGTTTTTAAGGTGGAGGTAGATTGATTCCCTTGCCTCACAAGAATTTAAGGTTATCAGGGGTAGATGGGAATGTGGAACTCAACACAAATGATCAGCCATGATCTCATTGAATGGTGAAGCAGGCTCGAGGGGCCGAATGGCCTACTTCTGCTCCTGTTTCTTATGTTCTTACTAAATCAAAGCAGCAGTCAGCTTTCAATTGAAAGGCAGTACATGATCTTCACATCAAACTCCCAAGGCAATTAAACTTCTACAGAAATCTTATTTCTGCATCTTCTTGAAGCATTCCTCATACAGCCACTAATTTATCCTCTTTTTGACAAAGACTAAGATAGCTTTTAATTCACATGCAAAAATATCCAAACCGAGAGTGCTGGTTTGCTGAGACTGTGAACAGCAGCTGACCTGTGCGTTTTCAACTGTTGCTTTAGTCTTGTTCCATTCGTTTATGCTTAGAGCCCAGGTAGGGGAGGGAATCAAATGGCTATTTCAAATTAAAAATTAAAGAATCCCCCTTCTTTCCCTTCCCCCACCCTATTATTTAAAGATCCATTAACAAAACCCCATTCTGAAAAATTACACGTTCCAGGGCTGTGTTACCTGTAGAGCGAAAAGGTTCATTAGGGAGAGAAAAGTCAAAGCAGAAACTTTACTCTGGATCATCCTGGTGCCAACAAAGGCTCTTACAGTAAATGGATGATTCTGCCTGAAGAGCTCAGCTGAGGAACTCACAGCGAGAGCACTCTGAACATGATCCTTATTCTCTAAGTGGTGTTCTGGCTATTACCACTGAAGCATACCTTTTCCAATGAGAACAGAGAGTTTCTAATTTCAAAATGACCAGCACAGCCATTTCATCAGGGAGCCAGAGATTAGGTTTGTAGACATGTGATTTAATAGAGAACTGCTGAACTAATGTGACAATTATGACCAATAGGACCTTTCTTCACCAATACACTCACCGACCTGGAAATGTTCATGACTAACATTTAACCAATGAGGCTGGTAGGGTACCCATTTGAAATTGCCCAGCCATTGGTTGATTTTGATACTCGTTTGTGGATCATCTCCAGATTGGTCGGCCAGTGCCCATGAATGAACAGACCTTGCCTCAGGCTGGTCAGTGGCATTGCGAACAGTGTGAGCTTCAAAATACCGGACTTAAGGAGGTCCTGGACCAGAATGGGGCCCGATACATTGAAATCCAAACTGTCTTGTACAAAACTGGATGTCTTGCCATTCTAATTCTCTCTCATTGACACTCTGGCCTCTCTCTTGTGCTCTCTCTCTCTCTCTCCCCACCTCATAAAAATTATTTTAAAACTCTTTTACAGGAGATAAGTTTTTGACTGGAGAAAGTATCTTTTGTCATGCCTTTGTTTGTTTCTAAATTATTTGGAAGAAGGAACAAATCTAAGGAAAGATACACTTTAATTGTTTCACTGAGAGCATACTGAGCACACTATAAACTGTACAAGCTCAGACTGTGGCATTTTGGTAACTGTAGTTGGTAATTCTCCAAACTGATAGAGTGACTGATGTGGAAGCAATATCAATTCTAATCCTAGGCTTTTCAGAGTAGCTGAGGCCTCCTAATAAAAATGTTAAGATGGTATTCAAAAAACACTAGAAACAATTTTAGGGGTGAATTTAGTCTCAATGTGATCTCTTATATTTTTATGTTACAAATTCTATTATCAACATTTTGTTTAACCTGAGTACATCACAATGAAAGAAGCAAAAGTGAGTTGCAAAGATATTTTGTTAATTCCCTGTCAGAATTTTGCTGGTGTTTATATATCTGTTTCAAACCCCACTCCAGGAAATGAGTACATAATTCAGGATAGTTCTTTAGTGCAGTACTAAGCAGGTGCAGCATTGTCTGAGGTGTCATCTTTCAGATGAAACTTGCCTATTTAAGTAACTATCAAATACTTCATGTCACTAATTGAAGAGGAATAGGGGGCTCTCCTGACATGCTAATGCACATTTATGTTTTGTGGTGGTATAAGGTGCTCGGACTTGAATCAAACTTATTTTAAAAATTAGTAAGAAAGCTAAGAAACCACAGCTAATTGAAAGTTTTATTTTCCCAATACACTCGCAAAGACAGACACAGACAGATTCACCTCAATTATTAATTCAAGGGAAACAATTTGGAACTTAAACTGGAATGAAGGCTCATGAGCAAAAGCTATGTCATACATGGGTGGTACTTGGTATCTCAACTATTTTGTCCTAACTCTTTTCAAATCCTTTGTATTCCCTCTATTATCTTCACAACTATCTCCTCACAAAGCCACACTTCTGACTTCAGCCAAATTGGACAACTTGAATTATGGACGTAAACAGTCGATGTTAGCGGTGATCCATGGTTCAGCAATAGAAGGTGCACTTAGCAGCATCATCCAAAGGAACCTGGGCTGCTGGCTAAAACTCAAACCCACTTAACTAGGATAGCCGTGTTAGAATGGAATTTATAACCCCAATTCCAGACTCGATTAGCAATCCATTAAGGGTGTATTAGCAGTACAATTATAGTATTGCTATGAAATTTTACATTAACATTGCAGGAAATGTAAATGCAGTCTGTATCTGGACTGTATCTTGACTCCTTGGATGTGAGTTTTGTATCACTTCAATCCAGAGTCAGATGGAACCTGAGCGTGTGAGTTATATGACATACACTTTATACCAACATTCCATGTGCAAGGGTCAATTTCACAAATGCATGCTTTCAGTGCAAAGCCTTGCCCGTTAGAAATTTTTGTGTGATCTCCCTTAACCTATCATCCTTCAGCACCCCCTCCCCGCCCAACAATTTATCATCCACTTGCACAAAAAATGGGGGAGGGGTGCATGTGGCAATTACTGCAATTTAAGCACAAATTCCCAATATGTTGCCCTGACAATTGAGGCTCTAAGCCAGGAGGGCACGTCAGTGAATGCACATTAATTTTACCAAAGCCATGATGCAGCGCTCAACTGGTTTCAATTAAGAGCTATTGACTTTCATGCCACATTATGTATTCAGAGAATTGCTGAAGGCAAACTAATGATGCAACTTTTTCTCCAGTGTATATTACTGTATTGCCTCCACTGTGTCAGCACCCAAAAGCTACTGTGTCAGCACTGGTTCACTAAGGAAGAATTTCTCAATTCCAGTCTTCTCATATCCAAAATAAACCCAGCAATCCTAGTGAAATATTCCACCTATTACATAGATCTGCCACTGCGTAATTGTAGAAATAAAAGGTGGAAAACAAATTGTAAAACTTTAAAAAGCAAGCCGAGCTCAAGTTAGCTCAGAACTGTTGTTTGGTGCGTGATGGCGTATGATGGTTCAGCGTATAGAGGCCACCACTAGGGATTTTACACACAGACATCTCAACAGGTATGACGGCCATTGAGAATTATGACAATGATTGCAAAAGATATAATTATTATTTGTTCTTTGGTTGTAAAGTTCACTTGTATTGCACACAGATCAAGTAACATTATTACTTTGCACTGAGGTACAGAAGTTACCAGTCGCCATAAGCAAACTTATGGGCAAAATTTTTCGCCCGTCGGGGGGGTGGGGGGGGGGGTGCGGGAGCGGGCGCCCCTCCAATTGGTGCCCCCAATTGGGGGCGCGCCGCCATTTTTCGTGGGCGGGCCAATTAAGGCCCGCCCAGCGTGACGTCCGCACAGAAGTGCTGTGCACTCCCTGTGCGGGCGGGAGGGAGGGGGGATGGGAAATGCGGGAGTGCGCTGCTTCGCGTATGCGTGTGAAGGAGCGCTCTGATCCCCCTGAGACTAAGTTCTGCCTCAGGGAGATCGGTTCCCAAAGGGAAAAAGGTTTTGTTTAGAAAATTTTATTTGCCATCCATGCCCCTTCACGTGACAATATCGCATGAGTTGGGACATGGACATAACTTTAAGTAAAAGTGAATGTTAATTTTTAAATTCAGTCATGAAGCCTCATCCCACCCGTGAATGAGGTTTCATGCTTTTTCAGGTGGTCGCCAGCGCTCCTGACCTGCCCGCCAACCTTAAGGTTGGATGGGCCAGTCCATTAATGATTTTAATTATTTTTTCAATGGCCTCAATAGGCTGTTGACAGGTCGGCGGGTGCACAGCTGACTCGGCTGCGCCCCCGCCGACCTGAAAATGCAAATAACGCCGGATGACGTCGAGAGTTCCGCCCGACATCATTCCGCGTCATTTTACGTGTCGGCAAGCAGGCCCTGCCCCCCCCACCCCTGACAGGAAAATTCTTGCCATAAACACATACACATTATACTCACCTGTGTGAGCACTTGAAGTCAGCAGATTGAGTTCAAATTCTACTCCAGAGTGGAGCACACAGTCTAGGCTGACACACCAGTACAGTACTGAGGGAGTGCTGCACTGACAGAGGAGCCATCTTTTGGATGAGAAGTTAAACTGAGACTGCATTATGGATGTAAGAAGTCTCATGGCACTATTTAAAAGGAGAGCCGGTGAATTCACCTTGGTGTCCTAGTCAATATTTGTTTCTCAGCCAACATCACTATAAAAGGCAGATTATCTGCTCACCATTTTATTCTTGTCTAAAGGACCTTGCTGTGTGCTGCTGCATTTCTACAAGTGATTACACATCGAAAAGCACATTGGGGCATCCTGAGGTTGTGAAAAGTGCTATATCCAATAGAAATATATAGCAGGAAAATGAAAGTTCTTTCTTCTTTCCTAATCCAGAATGTTTCCATGGAGAAACACAACTAACTTTCTTGATTTATTGTTTTCAACTTTCATATTTTAAATCCATAAACCAGGCAAAGATGCCCAGTCCTTCAGTGCCTTTAATAACATGCGCCATGGGATTTCCTTTACCTTCTGAATAATGGAATCTCTCAGGACTGAGCAAGATGCAAGTGGCATAGCATTGGTGCAACATAGCAGTTAAGCCAAGACCCCCCTATAATATGCACACTCTTAGCTATTGAATACGAAAAGCATTGATTTGAAAGAACATATGGGCCTGTAGCAAGTATAAATGTCATGAATGGTGCTTATGTCTAAGTAACGTTCAATATGGTTTTCCTACAATAAAACTTTCTTATCATGTGGCTACATTGCCAAGAGTTCTTTTTCAGGCTGCTGTAAAATTCCCTCTTGCCACGTGATGTGGGCACGGACTGCACATATAAGCACACAGCTCAGTCTGAAAGCACTGAAGTAGCAGCCCCAAGAGTCTCATGCACAATTCTAATAATGTCAAGGACACAGAGTGTATGTCATCAAATAAACCCCAACGGGGACAATGTATTGGGTAAGGTGTTTAGTGAAAAAGAAACAACAATTCAGGTTTGTTTTACTGGTTTATATAACTGCCTCCTGCTTGTTACAGACTGGTTCTCATTATGTTCCCTCACTAGGTATTACCACAAATATTATCAGGTTATTATAAAATGAAATGTGTTGGCTTGATTAAGAAGTATCACGCAAGGTATTAGTACCGTGAAATTAAATCATTTTAGTTCTCAAAGTGGAATGTGGGTATGAAAGCAGTGTGCACTCCAGTTGTTACCATTACTTTGTGTAGAAGAATATTAGCTGTTACCAACAGACTTCTAGTATCATTTACAACTTGCAGCAGAATATATCACATAGCAGGAATTTTACTTTTACTGCCTCCCTCCCCATCATCCAAAGCCCCAAACACTCTTTCCAGGTGATACAGCAACTTACTTGTACTTCTTTCAATTTAGTATACTGTATTCACTGCTCAGGCTGTGGTCTCCTCTACACTGGGGAGCTCCACTGGGTGACCGCTTTGCCTGACCCTCAGCTTCCTGTTGCTTGTCATTTTAATTCTCCATCTTGCTCCCACTCTGACCTTCCTGTTCTTGGCCTGCTACAGTGTTCCAATGAAGCTCAACACAAACTCGAGGAACAACACCTCATCGTTCAACTTGGCACTCCACAGCCTTCTGAGCGCAGTCCTGAGTTCAACAATTTTAGTTCATAACCTCTGCCTCCATTTTGTTTCCTTGTTTTAACTGGTTTTGTATTTCTCGTTTCTTTATTCATTCACTTTTCACTCAGGTGGCTACTATCTAGCCATTCACACCTCATTTAGACACGTATTTTCTTTCTTCACCCATGACCATGAAACATTTTGTCATTTAATCTCTCCTGCCCTCCGTCCTATTGGCAATCTTCCTTTTTGTTCTCCCTTTCCCGCTCCCCACCTTCCACTTGCTCAAAGATGCTCTCTTGTTGGAGATGGTCATTGTCTGGCACTTGTGTGCTACAAATGTCACTTGCCACTTATAAGCCAAAGCCTGAATGTTGTCCAAGTCTTATAGGAACATGAAGGAACTTAGGACTTGGGAGCAGGAGTGGGCCATTCGGTCCTTCAAGCCTACTCTGCCATTCAATAAGATCATGGCTGATCTGGTTGTGGCCTCAACTCCACTTTCCTGTCTTTCCCCCATAACCTTTGACTCCCTTGTCTGTCAAAAATCTATCTAACACAGCCTTGAATAAAACCAATGACCCAGCCTCCAATGCTTTTTGGGGAAGAGAATACCACAGACTTACAACCCTCAGAAAAAACTTCTCCTTATTCCCATCTTAAACCGCAGACCTCTGATTCTTAAACTGTGTCCCCTAGTTCTAGTCTCTCCCACAAGAGGAAACACCCTCCTGGTAACCATCCTTTCAAGCCCCCTCAGGATCTTATAGGTTTCAATGAGATCACCTCTCACACTTCTAAACTCCAATGAGTACAGGTCCAACCTGCTCAACTTTTCTTCATGAGATAAGCTCTCCATCCCAGGAATGAGTCAAGTGAATCTTCTGTGAACTGCTTCTAACTCAGTTATATCCTTTTCTTTAAATAAGGAGACCAAAACTGTACACAGTACTCCAGATGTGGGGTGGAATCGTCCCAGATTTGCACTAAGTGTGGTAGCAGGCAGGGAAAAGGATGTTTTACCTGCCAGCTGCAATGGCGGCTTTTCACACCATATCATCCCAATCCTGCCTCATTAGTTATGCATTCCCGGGAAACATGCCGTTTCGATGATGGACAGGCTCCTATTTGCCTGCCACCCCATCACCTTGCTGCTTCATCATGCAGGGTACCTTATTTAAAGTGCAGCCGCACACACACATCTCAGGGCTTCCAGCCCAGGATTGCTTCAAAGAAGACATGGACCTGAAAGGAGGGAAGACTGCAGCCTTCCGGTTTAATGACACTTCCCTTGAGCACCTTTTGGACGCAGTGGAGGCTCGCTGTGATGTCCTCTACCACCCTCTGGCCACAGGATGGGGAGCAACAACATTCATCCAGCATGGGAGGTGGTGGTTAGCGCCAATGCCCTGCAAAAGAGGACAGCCATCCAGTACCGCTACAGGATCAATGGTCCCATCCACCCCACCAGGGTAAGTCACTCTTTTCGTCACTCTCAACTCTCACAGTCACAAACCCATCACACATTCACAGGGATCTCACAACTCAAGGGACAACACCACTAACTCTCACACACACCCTCACATCTCCATCAGGCTCATACCCTCTGGAGCTCGCATCTCCGCTCACCACACAAACATTCCGCCCAGTGCCATGTGTCCTGCTCACACTTTCTCCATCTGTTTTCGTGCAGGAGAAGCTGGCTGACAACAGCAGGGAGAGGTCCGGGATGGGGGGTGGAGTGGCCCACTTTAGGCCCCTCACTCACTTTGAGGAGTGTGCCATCGTGCTGACTGGTGAGGACGTGGACCGTGCCTGCGGTGACAGTGAGGTCGGCGGCGAACATGCTCATGAGGATCCTCCATCACATCATCCCTCTCTCAACACAACTGTGAGTGCTCTCTCTCCTGCTTTTGACTCTGCTTCCATGCACTGATTATCTCTACTTTGGTTCATAGGGAGCTCTGCCAAGCGACTGACACCCTCAGCCAGCCAGTCCCTCAGCTCCATCCACATTCTCACCTCCAGCCAAGAGGACACCTCCTTCATTAAAGAGCTGAAAATAAGCAGCCTGTAAGACCCGTCACAGAGCTTACCCACACCCTCCACCAGCGCAGAGACACACACCTCGGTGGGTCCTAGATCTAGAGTAGGCTCAGGTTCACAATCTGGTGGTCACCACAAGGACATGTGTCTGCAACAGGAGGAGGCAGGTTCAGCCGAGCTCCCCGGAATTCAGAGGACTGCTGGGGAAGAGGCTTCTGTGAGGTCTGAGCCAAGTGACGAGCCTCTGGATATGTCTATCCAATCCAACTCATCATGGAGATTCAGCAGAACGCGGGGCAACATCACGCAGAGCTGTTGGAAGCCCTCAACAGAGTGGCACATGAGTCGGAGGAGTGCGTTCGCCTTCTCTCTGAAGTGTACGTGTATAGTGGTCTCTATGGGGAGGAATGTGGACGCCATGAAGACCCTGGTTCAGCAGAACGTGGAGATACACGCAGACATGCATTCCATCTCAGTAGCCATGGGTGAGTTCCTGCAGTGGCAATGCGAGAGGGAAATGGGGCACCTCGACATCCCTCCAGGTGCTCCTTCCCCTCAAGGAGTCAGGCTGGGGCCCTCGGGCACACCAAGGGAGGAGGAGCAGCAATTGGACACCCCCAGGTCATCCACTCAGGAATCTCAGAGGTTGTCCTTTCCCTCCAAGTCCCCTTTGCCTGTGAGCCCCTCAACCTCGACCTCTGTCACTGCAGAGGGAGCAGTTGGCCCACAGGAGGACAGCCAAAGCAAACCGGGGCCACAAGGCCTTGACTCTCCAGAGGACACACACCAACGTCATCAGAGGCAACAGGGCAAACCATTGCACAGGCTGTCTCCACCCCTGCCTTGGATGTCAGGGCAGCACCTGGAAGTCTAAGGCATTCAAAGCTTAAGAAATTTTGATGCACAGGTGCAGTCTGATGTCACATTTTGTCACTTTACAATTGGAAAATATATTCACTTTCACTGAGTAATGTTTAATGGTGTCTTTCAGCTTCATTGATAGGCTTCACGAGTCTTCCCACTGCATCTACCACCCCAAACCGCCAACCACGCTAGCAGTTCAGCTGCATGCAGCCAGCCCACGAGTGATTCTAGAGGGAGAAGTGTGTGAGGCAGGGCCTTTGGAGTCTCATGCAACCGCTCTCCCAAGCATGTGGATCCTTCCCACATCAGACTTATCTCAATGTCCTGAGCATTTTCAATGCTGCCTGCTGGGGTTCTCTTTCAGTTGACCACCTGGTCTGACATACATCTCCATCCATCCACTGATCACACTCCCATGCAGCACCTTGTTCTCACCCACCATGACTCTCGTTTTACTTTCAATTTAACCAGCATGGTAGTGCTACTATTTTTCTTGTGCTCCCCTGTCCTTTCCCTTCCCCCAATCACCCATTTCCTTTCCCCCATCACAGTTGACCCCCCGTGGCATCACCTTCCACCTCCCCTCCGTGATCTACTAGCTACAACCCTTTTCCTTCAGGGATGTCCTGGTGAAAGTGCACGTTCCCTTTCATCCCGAAAATCCCACCCTCATCCACATTAACCTCCCTGACCTCCTCCTTCCCACCCTAAGGGTCCGTGTCTGCCTCCGAGTCCCCACCAACCACTCTCACCATCCCTTCTACCGATAACGTCGCCCTTAACCCTCCCACCTCACTCTGCCCTCACTCGTTCTCACCATTCCCTCTTACCACACCCGCACTCAGTTCGCTCCCAGGAGGCAGTCATGGACTCAACAGAGCCCTCCCTTGCACCGTTCACCTTGACACCCCACCACCCCCCACCCGACTCCTTCCTCCCCCTTGGAACTCCTCCCCCACTCCCAACCTACAGACTCTCCTTGTTCCCCCGACCCACTCCCTCCCATACCCCCACCTTAGTCCTTCCCCCTTCCTAACTCTTTTCTCCACCCTTACTCCTTCTCTCTGGACTCCTTCCTCTCCCTCCAGACTCCTTCCCTTATACCTTCCTTCCCCCTTACAACTACCCCGACAGTTGCCGTCTTCTCCCTCCTCCCCCCACTTCACCCCCCACCTGAGGGTGGGTGTGGTAAGAGGGAATGGTGAGAATGACGGAGGGCAGAGTGAGGTGGTAGGGTGGGAGGGTTAGGATGTGATGGTGTAGGTAGAAGGATGGTGAGGGTGGTTGGTGGGGACTTGGAGGCAGACGCAGGCCCTAGGGGTGGGAAGGAGGAGGTTGGGGAGGTTAATGTGGATGGGGGTGGGATTTTCAGGAAGGACGGGAATGGCCACTTTCACCAGGACATCAGGAAACGTGGCCCGCCATTGATGGGCAGAGTGGACGATTGCAAACTGGTTTCACGACATCGTGAAACCGATTTTTAGCCTCCTCGCAATATTATCCGCTCACACCACTGAACACACCCAACATCAGGAAATACAGAAAATTCCGCCCGGGGCCTTACCAAGGCCCTATACAGCTGCAGTAAAACCTCCCTACTTCTATATACTACTTCCCCGGCAATAAAAGTTAACATTCCATTTGCCTTCCTAATCACTTACTGTACCTACATAGCAGTGTTTTGTGATTCATGTACCAGGACACTCTGTATCTCAAAGTTCTCCAATCTCTCTCCATTTAAATAATGTACTGCTTTTCTATTCTTCCTACCAAAGTGGACAAATTCACATTTTCCAAAATTATACTCAATTCTTGCTGCATATTGGCACAGACTGCTTCAGCATCTGAGGAGCTGTGAATAGTACCGAACATTGTGCAATCAGTGAATACCCCTACTCTGACCCATGTCAGAACCTACAACTTTAAATCCCTTCATCTCCTCGCACCTCCTTATCTCTGTAAATTCCTTGTGCCTTTCAGCACCAACCACCAAACTCGTCATTCCTTTGACACTGGCCTCTTGTATCTCTCCCATTTTACCCCCTCACTGATGGTCGCGTCTTTAGCCGTCCCAGCCTCAACCTCTGGAATTTCCTTCATACATCCTCGTGCTCCTCCAGCTCTCTGCACTTCTTTAAACTCCTCCTTAAAACCCATCCCTTTGACCAAGCTTTTAGTCATTCCTCCGAGTATCTGTACCTTTGGTTGGATGTTGATTTTTGTTTGATTAGGTTTCTGTGAAGCACTTTGGAGCATTTTTCTACATTAAAGGTGCTATATAAATGCAAGTTGTTATTTTTCTCCCTGCACCTCAATGCTCTGTTTTTGTCCTCTGCTTGTACGATGCTATAACAAAGATTCTGGTCTTCAGATACTTGCAGTTGGTATCTGTAAACAATAGTTTACTGTTGAAGAATAGTATAGTGCAAAGTGTTACTGAAGCAAAAGGAATTCATAGTTTGAGATGAAGGTGCTAATAAATGAAAAATTCAGAGAACAGTCTATATGTGTGTAAGATTCAGCAAGTGATTGTGAACCTTGGTACCAAGACTCCAAACTACAACATTCCAGAGTTCCCAGCACCTTGGAGCAAGGTGATAACATCACTGAATTGAATAGCAGCATTCCTGCTGTATATAGGCAAATGCTGCAGATGCTGGAAATTTGAAATTAAAACAAGAAATGCTGGAACTATTCAGTAGGTCAGGCAGCTTCTGTGTAAAGAAACAGTGTTTATGTTCCAGGCTGATGATGACTCTTCATCAGAGCCGAGGAAAGATAGAAACGTAAATGCAGGACTTCCCAACCTGTGGGCTGCAACCCCCAGTCGGGTCATGAGACGAGATTCTGAGGTCACAAGCTCTGAGGCAGCATTGGCTGCTATGGTGCTCGAACTGAATGCTAACAGCTGCGAGGCCCCTTTAGATCTTTGAGTTTTTTCTAATGGTGGTTGTGGCCTAATGGGCAGGTCTTTGACACCTCATTCCTGCAGCAGAAAAAGACTGCAAAAAAGGAGAGTGAAACCCTGCAGTTTAAACACACCGTACTCAACCTCACTCCCCTCCCATTTAGCAACTGAAGGCCACACTGTCACCCTGCTCAACAACTCTCGCACCCCTGAATCTGAATTTTCTCTTTGGGCTATTAAAATGGCGTCACGCTGGGAAAATGTTTGCAATGCACTGACCTAACCATCTCGCCTTTATGTTCAATGGCATTACCATTGCTGAATCCCCCACTATCAACATCCTGGGGGTTACCATTGACCAGAAAGTGAACTGGACCAGCATATAAATACTGTGTCTACAAGAGCAGGTCAGAAGAATTGTGCGGCAAATAACTCACCTCCTGACTCCCCAAAGCCACCATCCACAAGGGACAAGTCAGGGGTGATAGAATACTCTCCACTTGCCTGGATGAGTATGTCTTCAACAACACTCGAGAACCAACCCATCCACCAACTTAAATATTTACTTCCTCCGCCGCTAATGCACCATGTTAGCAGTGTGTACTATCTACAACATACACTGAAGCAACTCACCCAGGCTTCTTTGACAGCACTTTCCAAACCCAGGACCTCTGCCATCTTGAAGGGCAAGGGCAGCATGGGAACACCACCAACTGGAAGTTCCTCTTCACGCCACACAACATCCTGACTTGGAAATATATTGCTGTTTCTTCACTGTCACAGGGTCAAAATCCTGGAAATTCCTTCCTAACAGCACTGTGGGTGTACCTACACCACATGGACTGCAGCGGTTCAAGAAGGCAGCTCACCACTACCTTCTCAAGGGCAATTAGGGATGGGAAACAAATACTGGCCTTGCCATTGACGCCCACGTCCCACGAAAGAATAAAAAAAAGACTACAGACATATCATAGCAGTCTCTCTCTCCCCTTCAGCCGCACCTTCTCTATCAGTGAATTATTTTGCAACCTCTCTCCAGCCATGTATGGACTGCCTCCCATCATTTGAACATTGTATAATAACAGCACTTCAAGCCCCAAAATTAGAGACATTCTTCATCTACTGTCTGATGCAATACCTATACCTACAATAGGATGTTTTTCCATTAACCTAGTCTGTTCAATGATCTCTGCTTTAAATGCTTCCAAGATAATCCTGGAGAGCAAAGATAACCTTGAGTTTCTTTTCTTTGGTATGATCCTGGGAAGTTCCTTAGGATGTTTTCCCACATTAAAATGTGCGAGTAAATGCAAGTTATCTTTAAGTCCTTTACACCACCCTGACAAGTCCACATGGTACTATAATTCAGTTGGAAAATTTGTGTAAATTTCTCATTAGCTTCATGCAACATTTTCTCAACTAATCTTTCAGGCTGACACCGGGGGTAAAATTCCAATTTATGAAGTTCATATACATAGGCTTAATGTGTTCAGAATACATTCCAGGGCATTAACCCATTTGAAAGTGCACACCCCTGCAATCAGATGCTTTGATCAATGCTCTTATTAAATAAAGCTGCACGCATTAGCACCACCTTGTAAATGTTACTGATGAACTCAACTTCCATCTCTCCATTTGTTTCTTTTATTACAAGGCAAGAACATGGGGGAAGATGGAGATAGTACACAGTACATGATGGTTTGGAGATTGGAGATTGGAAGTGTGGGATAATGTAAATAGTATTTATGGGAGTCAGAGACTGGGGGGGGGGGGGGGGGGGTGATGTAGTATAAAAGGTTAATGTTAAATGTGTAAATATATAGTCTACATCATCAATCATGTAAGATCACAGGACAACAGAGCATGGAGAGGGATGGTTCTATGTAGAGCCTCGTATGAAGTCCGTAGTGTCCGTAGCATTATGTTAAAAAGGTGGAGTTTGCCAGAAGTTTTTCCTCAGCAGGAAATAGACCAGAAACAACCCCATCTAAGAACCACAACAATGATAAAAGAGGAAGGTGGGGTAAACAATCAGGGCAAGAGTGGCTAGGATGGTGGGGTTCTGAAAGGTATTGGAAGATCTAGACCTGGAATTAATCATTGCAACATTGGAATGTGTCAAGTCCACTATAGCCTGATGGGGGAAGCTATCATGAGGTCCAAAAAGCACTCCAATGCAGGTGAATGGACAAACTAAGTGGCGATGCAGGAGGTTGGTGGTGTTGGGGGATCTACCCAACAGACAAATTAGAAAGCATTTGAAGTGAAGTCAGGGAACAACTCAGGAAGCGCAGACAAGGAAGCTGGGTCAGTTAGCACATAGTTCAACAAATACCCAGGAGTAGACACATGAGCAAGGGCAATTAAAAACATATTGCAGGGTAGTGCAAGACAGTTTCAGCTCTGACAGGTTTTTTTTATTGGTTCATGGGATGTGGTCATTCCCAAGCCAGATTGGTTTTTACAATAATCCGGTAATTTCATAGTCACCATTACTAAAACTCACTTTTTATTCCAAATTTATTTAATTAACTGAATTTAAATTTCCCAGCTGCCTTGGAAGGGATTTGAACTCATGCTTCAGGAACCATGAGTCCAGGAGCACAGCCACAATGCTACTGTATTGCTATGTTAGACGAAAATGCCAGCTGTGAGAGTCAGTGGCTTAATTTTCAGATGGTTAAGCATAAATATTGCGATTTCTGCGCATCAGATATTCAGCTGACCAGAAGTAAAAGTAAGATTCTGTAATTAGAAGGTGCACTAGAACAGTCCAAAGTCAGGATACTTCTGTAAGCAAGTTAAAAAAAGTCAACAATTTGGGTGGTATGACCACTATTTTACACACTCCCTATAGTCACTTGACAATTAGTCCAGCAGTTCCTGAACTTGCAAAAGTGTTCGGCAGTCTCACTTTACCCAGTCAAGATGAAGCTTTAACACTTTGAGTATTAGCTGCATGTTCTCAACTGTCATTAAAAAGACCATTACTTTCATGGAGTACTATTGCAAGGAATACTATATATTTCAACAAATACCATGGAACACAAAATAGGCTTTCGGCCCATTAAACCTTCACTAACGTTTTTCTCTTCAGGAGTAACCTTTCTAATTTCTCCCCATACCCTATAATATTTCACTTTTTCAAGCAATAATTGAATTTCCTTTTTAAACAACTTATGGACTCTGTTTCAGTGACAATTTGTGACAGAAAATACCACATTCTAAGCATAATTTTTTCCAACCTCCTTTTTAATTTTTCGTGTGATCATCTCTTTCAATTACAATCATGTCAACCGGTGGAAACAATCCATCACAATTTACCTCATCACAACCCTTCATAAGGTCGTCCCTCAATTTCTTATCCTGCTGCAGACTTGGTAAGCTCATCATTACCGTGCAGCTTTTGTGTTCTCTGCTTATTTTCTTGGAAATGTGCTCGCAGAATAATTCCATTTTGGGAGGGAGCTGAGATGCAGAGGCTTCATTATGAAAAGGTCACTTCCCAAATGATGTGAGGCAACATTTTGATACTATTTATGCTGTTGTAACTTAGTAAATCAAATGCAATGTGACACTTTATACCCCTCGGGGCCATGCAAATGTTAGGATGGATAATTTGGTGATTTTAAAATTAGGTCAGTTGTATGGAACTTTACTCAATTTAACTTCTGAGATGGAGGAAACTTTGCTGGGCCTCTTGTCAAAAGAGGAAACAAGTTTGTAGACAATGATGGAATAGACAGCATATAGTCTGCAGAAAGAATTCGTTTAATGGGCTGTGTGGTCTTTGCTCGTCCCATGCTTCCTTCTGTGAACAACTGAAAGGGGTTTGTCAAACACGATCATAGTAACATTTCAAACAATCATTAGGAATATAAACCAATTCCCAATATAAATAAACTTCACATTTTCCATTATATCTTAATGATGCCAAGGCAGTTATGGGTATTATTTCCTTCAACAATGAATGGAATGGAGGAATAATCAGTGCAGTGGAATGGATTCCCCATTTTGCATCTGCATCAACTTTTTCCATCACCTAAGTGAACTGAAGCAAATATGCCCAGCACTATATTTCACAGAGTAACCACCACACTGCATCTTCAGCCTTATATATTACAAAGTTTTATAGGGTTAATAAAATGTAGAAGCATCATGGAATCCTGACGAATCCATTGCAGGCCATCCACATCTTTAATTAATTGTACAATCATTTCCAAAGTTTTGTAATCATTTTAATATCCGTGGTAATTTTCACTAATTGCTTATTGACGGACAAATTCACAATGAATCACTTTAATAGCTTTCTGTTGAGCCTGCCTTTCCCGAAAGTAATTACACTCACAGCCAGTCCAGCCTGAAACAGAACTCCCACTGGATAATTTATTCACCTCCACAGACATTAATGCTTTAGCATTACGGAGCATTACTGAGTTACTGAAAACTCTTGGCACAATCTCAGGAATATCTCAAGAGGAAAAGAGAACAGGGAATGCAAAACCAACAAGGAGTTCCAGGTGACGGAGATCATTTTCGAATTGTAACTCAACGCTTTTTCATATCACAGATCTTTGCACTTGAATGCGCTGTAATTTTACATGGGTTCTTAGCCTACATTTAGCAGGACCACTTGCTACGTGAATTTACCCCATAAGCCCACACCTCAGCTATCAGTTGAGAACCAACACGAAGGAGAAATCGCTGCTTGCTGCCTGGGGTCTAGTCTACTTCCTGACTCATACCAGAATCTCAGATTTTAAAATTTATGAAAAATCTGGGGTAAATCAGTGTCTGCCGTGTATTTTTTTTCTTAAAAAAGTACATTTAATAAGACCTTGTTAATGTGGAGCGATGTAGCACAGAACGAAGCCATTAGGCCCATAAATATTCCACAGCTATACTGTCAATTCAAAAATGACATTTTACTTGAGCTTAAATGAAGGAGAGTGATAGTTATAGCAGAATGAATAGTACAGCCTAAGCTGGGTGCTATTTAATTATATTTATTACCTTTTATTTTATTAGCAATAATGAACACTAAAAGTATACACTGCAATCTGAATGTAACAATATTTCATAAGAACATAATAGGAGTTAACCCATTTCATATGTTATTAAAACAGAGTACATTTAGATTGGTGCTTGTCTGCAAGGCCAACCCGTGGAAATTCCTGATGTTTGCCCTAATTACCACGGCAAGCTGCAGGCTTAAAAGTCCTTCAGTCAAAGTTGCAATGACTTCAAAGACAAGGCTCTGCATTCGGATAAGAATCATTAAGGATATAAATATTTAAAATGTATCAGCATCAGTAAGGATATTTGAGGGAAAAGAAGTGACCTATAAAAATCAATAGGGGAGAGGCCATGGAGAAGGATGGTGTGGTCAATCATGCCAAAGAGAGGTCGGGAATGATGAGGAGGATTAAGGCGCCACAGTCACAATCACGTGTCATTCTGTCATTCATGAGGGTTCAGTGCTGTGACAGCAATGAAAACGTTATGGAGTGATTGAAACAAGGGGCCAGATTTTGCCGTCCCAATGTTGGGCAAAGCCGCTTGTGGCAGCCAGAAATGGAGGCGAGGGGATCTTAACTTCAAATTTCCCACCCAATTCCTGCCATTTTGATTGGCGTGGGAATCATGGCAGGTCGTGACTCGACGCTCACTCACATCACGTCACGTCGGGTTCAGCGTTTTAAATGCCTGTCTGAATAGTGAATTTCCTAGAGATTGCCATTTTCAGTGAGGTGGGCAGGTTTGTGAAGCCTGTTTGAAACATGTCAGGCCAGTCAATTTGTGAACCTTGGGGGAAGCCTGTTGAGGAGTTTGGAACCATTTGATAGATAACTTTATAAGTTCTTTGCAACTTCAAATTTCACAATGGAAAGGTGTATAATAAGCTAAGTATAATTTTAATGCTGTGATTCATCATAGGGTTCTGTCTATAAAATTTAAATGACCATTAAATTGATCAGCATTATTTAAGTGCTCACTTGCATTACAGTACTTTACCCAGTAGATAAAATGCTCCTCTGCATTCGATAGTATTGAGAATCTGATTTTAATGGGTCATTTGGACACTGTACTTGAGCCTTTGAAAAAAAACTGAATGAATGCCAAACTTCTTTGATTGAAACTCCAACTGTTGAACCTTCGGGAAAAAAGGAACAGGTGGCTCACTATCTGGTCAGGCGATTGTATTGAACTCTGTAGGTTTTGTTTACTTAGTTGCGCAATGTTGTGCATAATGAATACATGGCTAATGGATTTAGTTCATCAGGAGTTGCTTAAACAGTTGTGGAGGGGCTGTGTGCTTTGTTTGATTGACAGTTTCATGAGCAGCTAATAGTATTAAATTTTTGAAGAGGTTTTGAGTGAGTTTATTTATTTTGACAGTTTAATGAGCGTTTGAGAGGAGAGCTTTTTCAAGGAGAGTTTCAATGGCTGAATGTTTGATTGACAATTTTATGCGCTTCTAAGAGGAGCACCTTTCAACAGAAGTTTCAATGGATGATTTATTTATTTCATGATCACTTCAAACACTTCCCAGTTTTATTATAGGGCTCATGAGTTCTGTCCATAGTGGATACTGGGTGAGAGGGTATGGAGGGGCATGGGGAGTATGAGAGGATATGGAGGGGGTGAAGGGTGGTGTAGAATGAGAGGTAGGAAGCATAGCAGTCATCCATGGAACTGGGCTGATGTCCCATTGAGTGGAAGCAGAATTCTAACCTGCCAGCTTCAGTATCTGCCCACCTCATTCCCCATCTTGGGCCTATTTCTGGAGGAGGAGGCCCTGACTCCAGCCCACCCCCAACTCCCCGGAGTGAAATACCATGTGGGTGTTTGCTCACTCAGGCTTCGACTCGCAATTCCCGAGCCAATGATGGAAATCCAGTTGATGGAGTTACAGGAAAAATGGGCACACAATGGGAAGGGGACACCATCTTCAAGGTCTTTCATTTAAACTTCAACCTTGGAAATAGTCAGTTAGATTGTACTTGCTAACACCTGAATTTGGGGGGGTAGTGGCGGGGGCAAACCAAGGCCGGAATTCTCCCATGCCCCTGCCGGCGGGATCAATGGAGGGCGAGGGAGAGAATTCGGCGGGAGGCCCAAAAATTGGTTTCACGCCAGCGTGAATTATCAGCAGGATTTTCCGATGTTGCCCGCCATGGCGGAAGCCAACGTGAAGCCAATTGGCAGCCCACTAATGGGATGCAAATGAAGGCCTGAACGGAATTGTTCCCCCTACCCATTTCTCCATTACGCCAATGGGAAAACACGCCAGACTAGAACATGCCTGGACAAGTGTGACATGCAGAAGTCAGGACTTAACTTTAGGGCCTTGCTCAGGCCGCAGATATCCGAGGAGATGATGATGCTGGAGGCCTACAGCTATCGGAACTTGGAGGAACACATGCATCGCATGCTAGGTGGATCTTCATGCACATGGCTCCGCCACGAAGCAGTTCTCGGAAGGCGGGGGAGGTCTCCATGCAGCAGCTTCAACTTCACTGAGGCTTCAGATCTTCATGGACCTCACTAATGCTTCAGTCTTGTTCTGAAACTTTATGGACTTCGCCATGGGCTGGTAGGAATGTGACGAAGGGGAGGTGGGTGGTGTGGTGCGGGGGAAGAGGAAGGTTTAGGTATGAGTGGCAGAGGAGGGCCTTGGGCTGGGCATTAAATTTGGGAGACGAGGTGAAGGTGTCGGGGGGGGGGGGGCGAGGATGGGAGGGGCGCAAAGGTGTAACGGGGAGAATGGTGCAAGTGGGGAGGAAGGGAGTGTGGGGGTGGAGGAAGGAGTTCAAAGGGGGGAAGGAGTGAGGGGATGGAGGAGGGCGTACGGGAGGAGGAAGGAGTGAGGGTGGAGGAAGGAGGAGGCGGGAGGAAGGAATAAGGGAGGAGTGGAAAGTCCAAGTGAATGTGAAAGGGAGGGGTTTGTGGGGTCAATGGTTGCCTCCTGGGGAGGGACCACAAGGTGGGCATGGTAGGAGGGTATGGTTAAATTGAAAGGGGGCAGAGGGAGCCGATATTGTGGGAGGGTGATGGTGCATTGGTAATGGTAGAAGGGGCGGTGAGTGTGGTTGGTGGGGATACCGAGGCAAACACGGACCCTGAGAGTGGGAAAGAGGAGGTCAGGGAGGTGAATGTGAATGGGGGTGGGATTTTCAGGAAGGGAACATGCACATTTACCTCGACATCCTGGAACGGCAAGGGTTCGGGCTGGAAGGTGATGGTGGGGAGGTCAAAAGTTATGCCAGGAGGGTCTATTATGGGGGAAAGGACATAGGTGACTGGGAGAAGGGAAAGGATGGGGGAGCACATGAGGAATTTGACCACTAGCATCTTTTCAAAATCGAAAGTGAGCACAGCCTCGTGTTAGACGGGCACAGGCGCTGCATCGGAGTGCAAGTGACTGCTGCAATGCCTCTACAGGTGTGGAACTCTCCTCTTCCACTCCCTCCTGGCATATCTCGGGCTGGGGCTGGGGTTGACGCCTGATAGGGAGTCCTCCTCCTCCTCAGGCCTTGTTCTCTTCCTGGAGGCACCTGTAAGATGCAAGAGTGCAGTGGCAGCATCAGCCGCCTCCAACATGGAGGCACATTCGACCCTCAGGTTTGCATTGAATGGATGAGTCCTTACGAGGTGGACGCCCAAGTCCCAGCTCCCACTCACCAATGGCTCTGTCCTACTCCACTCCTGCGAGCTCAGACGCCCTCTCCTCGAATTCCGTCAGAGACCTGAAAAGTGGTTGTGCCAACCGTGCCTCACACCCCCACCCCCTACCACTGCTCTCCTCACATTCCCAGCGATTGCGACAAAGCTTCTCCTGTTCAAAGAAGAGAATATTTGAGAGGACTTGCATGTTACATGGATTGGAGCAGTGGAAATTGGTTCATTTATCATACCTCCCCTTATAAGTTGGCTCACTTTTGTGACACATCATCACTGGTGTGAATTTGGTAGAAGGGTTGTGGACCAGCTCCCTCCAGAGTGCTGAGCAGATCCACATGCAAGGGGAAGGCTCAGACAAGCATGTGATTTGCAGAGGTTGCTGGTTCCCTCTGCACCTAAGCCAGTTCCCCCCATTCCTGTCATTCAACCAACTCCCATCTCCCTTCCATGCAGCTTTCCATGTCTGCTGAAGGGTGAAGCAGGCACTCCACCGCAGTATTGATGCACTGAAGTGGGACTGTGAGGCAAGGCATGCCATTGCCACTGGGCCTTGGACCCCGACACATTGGAAGGGATTTCAAGGACCCAGTAACAGTGAACGAACGGTGATTTCCAAGTCAGGATGGTGAATGACTTGGAGGGGAACTTCCAGGTGGTGTTCCCATCCAACTGCTGCCCTTATCCTTCTAGATGGTAGTGGTCGTGGGTTTGGAAGGTGCTGTCTAAAGAGCCTTGGTGAATTCCTGCAGTGCATCTTGTAGATGGTACACACTGCTCCTACTGTGTGTTGGTGGTGGAGGGAGTGAATGCTTGTGGATGTGGTGCCA
This sequence comes from Cetorhinus maximus, assembly GCF_964194155.1. Lineage (NCBI taxonomy): Eukaryota > Metazoa > Chordata > Chondrichthyes > Lamniformes > Cetorhinidae > Cetorhinus > Cetorhinus maximus. The sequence goes on along the minus strand of NC_135890.1, from coordinate 48,844,611 downwards.
GCCCAGCGGGCTGCTTTGTTCTGGATGTCAAATGTTAAGCTTCTTGAGTGTTGTGGAAGCTGCACTCATCCAGGCAAATGGGGAGTTGTCCATCACACTCCTGATTTGTGCCTTGTCGATGGTGGACCGGCTTTGGGGAGTCAGGAGGTGAGTTACTCATTGCAGGATTCATAGCCTCTGACCTGCTCTTGTAGCCACAGTATTTATATGGCTAGTCCAATTCAGTTTCTGGTCAATGGTAACCCCCCAGGATGTTGATAGTGGGGGATTCAGTGATGGTAATTCCATTGAACATCAAGGGGTGATGATTAGATTCTCTCTTGTTGGAGATTGCCATTGTCTGACACTTGTGTGGTGTGAATGTTACTTGCCACTTGTCAGCCCAAGCCTGGATATTGTCCTGGTCTTGCTGCATTTGGACATGGGCTGCTTCAATATCTTAGGAGTCGCGAATGGTGCTGAACATTGTGCAATCATCAGCGAACATCCCCACTTCTGACGTTATGATGGAAGGAAGGTCATTGTTAAAGCAGCTGAAGATGGTTGGGCCGAGGACACTACCCTGAGGAAATTATTTAAAAATAAATAGTGGATAAATATCAGTAATATAATGGATCCCTTTACATTAGGAAATCTGATTGCATTTATTGGTTGCAGGTTAAGAATATGAAAGGTTTACATCTCTTCTTTGCTGACCCTGTCAAAAGGGGTATGCACATGCTGTTAGCTAACACCATCGCATTCCTCAACTCAGTTTTTGGTATTTTCATTCACTCTGGCATCTATTGGCTTCAACATCAAAGTGTTATGAATCACTGTTGACAAAACTGACTGCACAGATCCAGGCACATACTGAATTGGGCAGTGAACTGGATTTCTTCCCCCCAGTCATTGAACTGTTTTCCACAAATGTTTCACATTGCACATCTGGATTAGTGCACATCTGGAACTTCAGACAAGAAAAGTACCTTGTTAGCTGCTGGGGAAGAATATTACATAGGAACGCAAGACGGAACATAGGAACATAGGAGGAGTAGGCCATTTAGCCCTTCAAGCCTGCTTCACCATTCAATAAGATCATGGCTGATCTGGTTGTGGTCTCAGCTCCATTTTTCTGTCCGCCCCCCATAACCCTCGACTCCACTGCCTAACAAAAATCTGTCTAATTCAGAGACCCAGCCTCTACCACTTTCTGGGGAAGAGAATGCCACACACCAATGGCCCTTTGGGAGAAAAGGTTTCTCCTAATCTTTGTCTTAAAAGAGAGACATCTTATTTTTAAGCTATATGCCCTAATTTTAGTCTCCCCCACAAGGGGAAGCATCCTCTGGGTATCCACCCTATCAAATCCCCTCAGGATATTATATGTTTCAATAAGATCACCTCTCATTCTTCTAAACTTCAATGGGTGTAGGCCTAACCTATTCAACCTTTCTTCATAAGACAATCCCTTCATTCCAGGAATGATTTCAGTGACCCTTCTCTGAACTGCTTCCAAAGGATTTATTTCTTTTTTCAAATAAGGGGACCAAAGCTGTACACAGTGCTCCAGGGGGAGAATTTTCTCTTTGGCGTGCGGGGGTTGGCCCTGCCCGCTGACACGTAAAATGATGCGTGGTGACGTTGGGTGTGTGTCCCAACGTCACCGTGCATCATTCTGATCTTCTATTCAGCGGGCATGCGCCGGAGGTGGCTGCGTGCCCGCCGAACCATCAAAGCTCTGTTAAGGCCATTTAAAAACCAATTTACATAATTAACAGGGTTGCCCGTGCACTTTTATGACTTCATGCTCTGTCCCTTCCTGTCACATTCTGGAACTCATTACCCAAAATGCTCCCTGCTTCCTTTCCAATATATCCGCTCACATGATCCCTTCCTCCTGCTATTACAGAAGCATTGTTATTGGCTCTTTCATTTTGCTAATGCTAAGAAAACCAGGAATTTACATTTCCAAATTGTGCACTCTTACGACTTAATTACAAACTTTTAAATGATAATGAAGCAAGTCATTTGTCCTGTTGTTTTAATAAAGTAAGAAACCAGAAGGAAAAAAATCATTAAAAACTGGAAAATAAGGATACTAGTCAGAACTGTTTTTTCCTTCTGGGAATACTTAGCCCAATGAATAGGAATACACCACAACAGTACAGTAAGTCCTCACTTTAAGTCTCAGTGTTGTTGTGTTTTAATGCTGTCTATTCTTTTAGGGCCTGTTTTTCTGATTTGAGTTGCCACTTTTGGTTTTACACCATTTGCACTCTGGCTCCGCCCATTGAACTCTGGGTCAGCCGCTGCCTTGTTCTGATGCCGAGTAACCACCATCGTAGCCAGAGGCTGAGGCTGTAGGGAGAGAGCGAGGCCCGAGACCCGGGAGCAGGAGCAGGAGCTCAGGGCAGGGCTGGCCGCCAATTGGGTGGTGAACTGTGGGAGGAGGGAGGAGGGGGTGGGGGGGGGTGGGGGTGTGTGTGTGTGCGCCCCCCCCCCCAATTGGCTCCATCCACTACCTCTCCAGCTCCATCCACAACCCGGAACCCCAGGCTCCATTTGTGGCCCCTATACAGAGGCTCAGCCCCCTGCAGACTATTAGGAAGTCGTCCAGGCTCCAGGCCCAGGTGCAGCCTCATACTGGGAGTTGGCCAGAGCCTTGGGTTGTTGAGTCACTGACCTGGGCTGAGGTGGAGGTGAGGATGAGGGGATGGGGGTGAGATGGAGTGGGAAAGGAGAGAGAGAGAGACAGGCAGACAGAGTGAGAAAGGAGAGAGAGAGACAGGCAGGCAGACAGACAGACAGAGTGAGAAAGGAGAGAGAGAGACAGGCAGACAGGCAGACAGAGTGAGAAAGGAGAGAGAGAGACAGACAGACAGAGAGGGAAAAAATCGCAAGCAAAAAGTTGAGCTGTTTCAGGAGTATTGTGGATGAGACACAGAAACTGTGCTACTTGGGGCTTGTTTGGATGATTTAGTGTTACCTAATTTGAATTTATACAGTATGTAACATTCAGTGATTTATTTTATTATGCAAGTTATTCCAGCTAGGAATGCACAGTGCTGCACACGTACGGTACAGTATTTCAACTTGTACATTGGTTTCTCTGGGCAAGAAATGTCCGAAGGAACCCAACCCCGGCTTTAACATTGATTCCTATGGGAACCCAGGATTCACTTGAAGTTGTTTCACTTAGAATTGTGATTTTCAGGAACGCAGCCACAACTCTAAATGAGGGCCCACTGTATTGCAGATCAGACATAGACGCCAAGCATTATCCAGTACCAACCGGTTTAATTCAGTGTCAGCTTAACTCAGTGATTTTAAACTTCTTACCCTTGCACTCGAATCCCTCCATGACATCGCCCCTCCCTATCTCTGTAACCTCCCCCAGCCCACTGGGATCTCCGCCATCCTCCAATTTTGGCCTCTTGTGCATTCCCAATTTTCATCACTCCACCATTGGTGTCTTTGTCTTCAGTTGCCTAGGCCCTGAACTCAGAAATGCACTCCCTATACCTCTCTGCCTCGCTACCTCTTTTTCCTCATTTAAGACACACCTTACAATCTACCTCTTTAACCAAGCTTCTGGCCACGTATGTGTCCTTATGGTGTCAAACTTTGCTAACGCTCCTGTGAAGTTTACTGTTTTATGTTTTACTACATTAAAAGCCCTATATAATTCCAAGTTGTTGTTGTAGCACTCTCAGCAGTCAGAAAGCCATGGGTTTCAAGTCCCACTCCAGGGCTGAGCATATAATCTAGGCTGACAGTTCAGTGCCGTATTGAGGAAAGCTGCGTCATGGGAGGCGTTGTTCTTCACACAAGACGTTTCACTTAGGTCCCATCTGCCTGTTCAAGTGAACATAAAAAGGTCCCATGGGTCTATTCAAACACGACCAAAAAGTGTTTTAGAAGACATTATGAACCTGAGACCCACGTTATAAATAAGAATTCTTTCTTCCCTTCCTCACTGAAACTGAAGTACAACAGCGGCACAATTACAAATGCATGAATGTGTTAGTGTTTCTCAAGAATTTCATGATATAATTTATCCTGTATCCGCCAGTTAGACAGAAGCTGTCTTTAATGTTCCTGAGAAGCCTTTCAGACTTCCCAAATCTGAGCACATTTCAAGACTGAAATGTGCTGACGGATGCAAACTAGCATTGGTGCTCACAGAACATTTGATTTACTCTCTGTGGATGCAACTAATTAAATCAAGGGCACAGATTCTTGGAATTTCACTAAGCTGGGCAATGTCTTAACCCTTTCCCAGTCCAGCCACGGTGATACTGTCAATCTCCCAGAACTGCACAGACCCAAACGCTCTGAATTTTCAAATCTATTTTTAACATTTATTGGCCTCATTAGTTTCTCTGCACTCCATTTGTAGAATGTACAAAGGAGGCCAAAGATCACTGGTGGACGTTTTTTTTTAAGCACAGAGTTATTAAAACATGGAATGCTTTGTTACAGAGACTATAGCTGAGAAAGACCATTCAGCCCACCTTATTTCATCTATCCTGACAGAGGCTAAAGCCACATTTCAGTTTCCAACTGTTTCAGGGATGTCACCTATGCTCTATCTAGAAGCTTATTCCATGTGTTGTCCACACTGTATGAACATGAATTTCCTTAGATCAGCCCTGAATTTATTTTTTACTGATTTGAATTGGTGCCCCTTTAATTTAAAGCTAATATCCTGCCTTTGCATTTTCCATTTCTACTCCTTATCTAATCTGCCTCTACAAAATCACCTTTTACAGATGCCTCCTTTCCAGGCAAAAAGCATTAGGTTTTCCAGCCATTTCACATAACTCAGCAGTCCTGTGACACAAAGGATCCATCTCGTGGTTCTTCTCTGCACTGCTTCCAGAATTTTAAAGCCTTTCTCAGCATGATTTAGAGAGATTTGAGAGAGATCACCAAACATTCAAAAGGGGAAGGGAAATGGGATTAGAATCAACATAATGGCTGATGAGCTAGCAGCAGCTCAAGTGCTAGACTTCTGTACTGCCATTTCCATGTGTCAATTTGTGAAATATTCTTGTGCGATGAATCAAAATGAGGTAAATATATCAGAGACAACAGATCAATACTGCCCAGACTCCACTAAGTATAATATAGCCTTGTGCCAATAAAAGAGCAGTGGTTGCTTGCAAGGATGCACACCCGTATGGCGAACCCAAAGACTGGACCTTTTTGGGACTGTGCATATACACAGTCAATCAGGGTTATTGAACAGGGTTATTAAAACATGGAATGCTTTGCTAAAATGTCCACTTGAACAGAGGCTATAGCTGAGAAAGACCATTCAGCCCACCTTATTTCACCTACCCTGACAGAGGCTAAAGCCACATTTCAGCTTCCAACTGTTTCAAGGATGTCAACTATGCCCTATCTAGAAGCCAATCCCATGTGTTGTCCACACTGTGCGAACATGAATTTCCTTAGGTCCTTAGATCAGCCCTCAATTTATTTTTTACTGATTTGAATTGGTGCCCCTTTAATTTAAATTTAAAGCTAATATTCTGTATTTGAGCCTAGACTCCAGAGTTGCCTGGAGAGGAAACCAGAGATGGGGCCTGATGGAGCACATTGGGTTGTCCAGCCTGGAGCCTGAAACTGCCTTGCTGCCTTGGTGTGGGGAGGAGGGGGAGCGTTAAGGCAAGGGAAGGCAATCTTTATCATTTCCAAAGGAATAAAAACACATAAAACACCAAAGCAGTAAAGTCTTTTCTTTTATCAAGCAAGGAAAATTACAATTGCAGGAGACTAAATAACAGGGGATCTTCACAGAACCAACAACAGTTCACTTTGTGCATTCTATATCATGGTTCTCACATGATTTGTACCTTTCTCAGTTACATATAATCACAGCAGCAATGAACTCTTGAGGCCTGTTTGCCTGCCTGACAATGGCTGGATTAAATGACACAATGCAGATGATATTGAGGGAGGTTTTGTCTCCGAGCTAGAAGCTCCAAGTTCAAGTTCCACCCAGGGACTTGATCAAGGAAAGCGTGCTCATAACGTGGCCAAACAAGTTGGGTATCAATTTGCAAATCCTTCCGTCACACGCCAATGGCAGGTGGTAAAAGTGGGAGAGATTCCTGGTCAGCCAGGACTGTGGCGGTTCAAGAAGACAGATCACCACCATCTTCTCAAGGGCAATTACGGATGGGCAATAAATGCTGGCCTAGCTAGTGACACCCATATCCCATGAATGAATATGAAAAAAAGCCACATGGTGGAAAGAAAATGGAGCCTCCACCATCACTCACAGCTCCAGGCTATAACATGCATGTAAAAATGCATATTCCTTGAATGGACCGTAAAAACACTACCTGAGAATATTGAATTATGTTACAACAGGCAAGATAAAATTATACATTCCAGACAAACTTATGGCTGTGTCTGGTCCCCATTGGAGAACAAATCAGAAATCTGGAGCAACCCAGAAAAAAAAATCGGTAAAACTTGGAAACGACTGGTACTGGTCCAAACTGGAGTTCCGTTTTAAGGTATACAAGACCAGTTCGGATCAGTCCCAGTCATTTCCCAAATTTTACTGTCTTTTCCTTCTCGGAACACATTCGAGTTGCAAATGGACACAGCCAAGAAAGAGATCATACAGTTTAAAATTTAAATTTCTCTGTCTTCCCAGTTAATGCATGCTCACTGAAACACTACACTTTTTATTGGCCCAGTAGTATGCATTAAACCCTCGCAGCTCATTGCAAAAAATACATTTTTTATGAAAGGTTCCACTTCAAAGAGAGTTTGTTACTCCAGTAGATTTTGTAGCAATACACATTCTCCTTGTTCAAGCACAGATCTGAATGGTGAATGTATCTGGGTTTACAAATTATGACTGTTTTAGCGAAAGCCAAAATACAAAATCAGAAAGATATACTGAAAAGCTGTGTAAAGTACATAGACTGTTAGAACAGTATGAATTTTGTTCTTGTATTCAATTTACTGGCTCACAAACTGACTCACAAACCAAACTGTTCCAAGAACTGAGCTCAGCAGAAAATGCAACACAATTCCTGCGTTCACGTTTCAGGTCGATGAACTCCTGTCCGTTGTGAGGAAAGGCCATCAACTTGAAACGTTGACTCTGATTCTCTTACCACAGATGCTGCCTGACCTGCTCAGTATTTCCCAGCAGTTTCTGTTTTTATTTCAGATTTTCAGCACCTGCAGCATCCCGTGCCTTGATGATGGCCGTGAATACAGATCATTTTTGCAGCAGTTTGGGTAAAGTACATTGGGGTGGATTGTGTGTGGTGAGGCTCTTTGTGCAGAAGATTTTTTTAGCCAGTTTGGGGTATTGAGAATACTGACCACCGGTGTCTCATTCCCTAACATGCTCCTGGCAGGCAAGATTGAGTGGCGAAGCCTTCCCTCACTAAACTTTCCTGCATTTCTCCATGTTTCAGAAAGAAGACTGGATCTTAGTTGTATAGATCTGATCATTGAAAGTTGAAAAATCCAACTTGCGAAGATGATGCTTTAAAACTGGCAAAACAACAGCAGCAATTTGCAACACAGCGTTTACTCCCAATTACTGCCAGTAATTAAAAGTAAACAAAGGTCCGATCAGTGCCAGACCAGTGGCAAACATTTTTTCCCATTTTTGTTCGGCCTCTCCTTCACATCAGCTACAATTTGTAACCTCCAGCTGTGTGTGACACAGAATTAATGGAAAGTCAGTTAGTACAAACTGCTGGATAGTTTCCAGGCTACAAGAGAAAGAGAGAGAGAGAGAGAGAGAAATAGAGAAGAAAAGAAAGAGAAAGAAACAATCTATATAGTGCCTTTCATCAGTTCAGGACTACTGAAAGTGCTTTACAACCAATGTGCTTTCTGTGCAGTGAAGCAGTATTGAAGTGTAGTCACTGTTGTGCTGTAGGAAAAACAATAGTTAATTTTCACACAGCAAGCTCCCACAAACCGCAATGAAATAAGTAATCAGTTTTCAGTGTTGGTTGAGTGATAAATGTTGGCCTCTTGGGTAATCTGCCTTCCCAAATCCTGACTCTAACCCATCAGCACTCCTCAACCTTCCTGTTCCCTTGCTGCCGTCCCAGATTTGACTCCCTCTTAGATAATCCTGCAGCTTCTCTTTGCGACTCTCTTGTCATTCTCTGAAAGGCCCATCAAGGCACTCATCACCGTCTCCTCACAAGCAACAATGCCAATTTCCTACTTTCCTACTTTCTCACCAACTATCCAGCCCAGTGCACCAACTGGGGAGTGATCTTTTCAATCTCATGTCTGTCCAACATCTTTCCCAATGCTGATCCTGTGGACTATGTCAGAGGTCCAACTCTCACCACTCCTCTCTGCATCTCCCTCCAGAATGTCCATTACTCATGAGCAAGGGCCTTACAATCCATGAGTTTGTTGTAGGTGATTGTATCAACATCATGGCATTGATGGAAGCTGGCTGAGGGTTTTTTTTTTAATTTGTGCATGGGATGTGGGCGGCACTGGTTGGGCCAGCGTTTATTGCCCATCCATAATTGCCCTTGTGTAGAGGGCAGTGAAGAGTCAACCGCATTGCTGTAAGCCTGGATTCACATGTAGGCCAGGTAAGGGCGGCAGATTTCCTTCTCTAAAGGGCATGAGTAAGCCAGATGGGCTTTTATAACAATCAGCAATGGTTTTGTGGTCACCATTAGACTTTTAATTCCAGATTTACGTTGAATTCAAATTTCATCTGCCGTGGTGGGATTTGAACCCATTGCCCTGAGTCTCTGGAATACTAGTCCAGTGACAATACCACTAATACCACTGATATGCTTAAGTGCACCCTCACCCCTACTTTTGATGCCCTGGTCCCCATTAAAGCTATTGCTCTCTCTCAGCCTGGTCATTCCCCAGTACAGCCCACGTCTCTACTCCATTAAGTCCAAAGGACGTAGACGTGAACAGATGTGGTGGACGACTGGCTTAGCCATTCACTGCTAGATCTGACTGGATCCCATAAAGCACCATCAGGTCCTGCTCTCGTCTGTGAAAACTACCCACTATTCCAGGATCATCCAGGATTGCAAAGATAACCCCTAGCTTCTTTACTTTGCTTCAAGCCATGTTCTTAAACCTCCCTCTCCTGTTTTCTCCATCCTCGCCTCCAACCATAGTTCCGGGGAGCTCATGGATTTCTTTGCTACCAAGATGGAGACCATCTATTCAGCTGCCTCTGCCACTTCCCTCCCTTCCCATAGACCACCCAGCCAAGTTCCCTCTAACACTCCCCCCCTGCCCTAGTCCCTGAGCTTGTATCTTTCTCTGGTTTCTCTCCTATCTCCCCCCATGCCCTCTCTGAGCTTATCTAATCCACGAGTCCCACCTCCTGTTCTCTCAACCCTCTTCCCATTAAACTACTGACAACCCAACCTCCCTTCCTGGATCCCACGTTAGCTAATATTGTTAACGGTTTTCTTTCCTCATGTTCTGTCCTCCCTCTCTCAAGTCTGCAATTATCACCCCTCACCTCAAAAAACCAACCCTTGCCCCTTCCAGCTTAGCAAACGACTGCCCCATTTCTAACCTCCCATTCCTCTCAATTCCTTGAACATGTTCCCACCTCCCAAATCTGTTCCCATCTTTCCCGGAGCTCCATATCTGAATCCCTCCAATCAGGTTTCTGCCCCTGCCACCGTACTGAAACAGCTCATATCAAAGTAACAAATGACATCCTATGTGACTGAGACAAGGGTAAACTTTCCCTCCACGTCCTTCTTGACCTGCCTGCAGCTTTTAACACAGCTGATCACACAGTCCTCCTCCAACGCCTCTCCACCCTCATCCAGCTGAGTCGGACTGCTCTCACCTGGTTCCATTCCCAGCTATCTAATTGTAGCCAGAGAATCACCATCAATGGCTTCTCTTCACATTCCCGCACAGTTAACTCTGGGATTCGCCAAGAATCTATCCTTGGCCCCCTCCGATTTCTCATCTACATGCTGTACCTCGGCAACATCATCTGAAAACACCAGGGGCAGAATTTTGCCGTCGACGAGCAGGGGGCGGGGCCCGCTCGCCAACGCGTAAAGTGATGCGGGATGATGTCAGGCAGAACCCCCGACGTCATCCTGCCCCATTTAAACTTTCAGGAAGGCGGAACACAGCGAAATCAGCTGCGGGCCCGCCGACCTGTCAATAGCTAATTGAGGCCATTGAAGGATCATTTAAACAATTAAAAGACCTGCCCGTCCAACCTTAAGGTTGGTGGGCAGGGCAATAGAAAAAACATGAAACCTCATCCACCGGTAGGATGAAGTTTCATGCAGGGTTTTAAACAGTTTAATAAAGTTTTACTGTAATTTATGAACATGTCCCATCTCATGTGACATTGTCACATGAGGGGGACATGTTAGGGAATTTTATTTTTTTCTATTTTTAATCTTTTTAAAAGTGCCAGTGATCTCCCTGAGGCAGTACTTAGCTTCAGGGAGATGTGCGCTCTTTCGTGTGCATGCGCAAAAGAACGCACTCTTGCTTTTGGGGAATCCCCCCCCGCCCGCACAGGGAGCGCATAGCGCTTCCCGCTGGACGTCACGCTGTGCGGGCCTTAATTGGCCCGCCCACATAAAATAGCGGTGGGGCCCGCTTCTCCGGTGGGGATCAACTCCCCGTCCAACCGGCAGGCAGAAAATTCTGCCCCATGTTAGTTTTCACATGTATGCCGATGACATCCAGCTTTACCTCACTCGAACTTTCCACTGTCTCTACGTTGCCAGACCGCTTAACTGACAACCAGTACGGGATGAAAATAAATTTCCTCCAATTCAATCTGGGCGAAGATTGAAGCCATTGGGCGGAATTGTTCCAGATTTGCCATTTGCAGATGAATTGAACAGGTATTGTGCATCAGTTTTCACTATAGAGGACACAAGTAACATCCCAGAAGCAGCTATAAACCAGGAAATGGAATGGAGGGAGGAACTCAGGAAAATTACAGTCACCTGAGAAGTGGTACTGAGTAAATTGTTGGAGCTGTGCGCTGACAAGAGCCTGGGCCCTGATGGACTTCATTCTAGGGTCTTAAAAGAAGCGTCTAGTGAGAAAGTTGATGCATCGGTTTTAATTTTCCAAAATTCCCTAGATTCGGAGAAGGTCCCATTAGATTGGAAGATAGCAAATGTAACTCCAATATTCAAAAATGAAAGGAGGCAGAAAGCGGCAAACTGCAGGCCAGTTAGCTTAACATCTGTTGTAGGGAAAACGTTAGAAGCTATTATTAAAGAAGTTCTAGCAGGGCACTTGGATAAGCTCAAGGTCATCAGGCAGAGTCAACATGGTTTTGTGAAAAAGAAATTGTGTTTAACCAACTTATTGGAGTTCTTTGAAGAAGTAACATGTGCTGTGGATGTACTGTACCTAGATTTCCAGAAGGCATTTGATAAAGTGCCACATCAAAGGTTATTGTGGAAAATAAAAGCTCATAGTATAGGGGGTAACATATTGGCATGGATAGAAGATTAGCTGGCTAACAAGCAGCAGACTGTAATGAGGTCAGGAGCTGAGTGGCCCTGGCGGAACCCAAACTGGGCGTCAGTGAGCAGACTGTTGCTAAGCAAGTGCCGCTTGATAGCACTGTTATCTCGTTATCATCCTCCACAAATCTTACAGCTATGAGGGCCTCCCGAGCACATCTGCCTCGTCTGGCCGATGTGATGGCCTCATCACCTGCATCTTCATGTTCGAGGACCTCGTCATCGTTATCCCCTTCGACATCTTCCTCATCGGAGGATATGTGCAGCTCCTCCATCTCCTCCTCAGCCAGGTCCTCCCCTCCGTTGCAGCACCAGGTTGTGGAGCATGCAACGAGCAATAATGATGCGTGACTCCTTCTGGGGACTGTATTGCAGTGCTCCAATAGGCCTGTCAAGGCACCAGAACCTCATTTTCAAAATGCTCCAACAAAGTCTGGGTCGCGGCATGAGCCTCATTGTACCGTCGCTCTGCTGCAGTCTAAGGCTGCCACACAGGCATCATCAGCCAAGTCTTCTGTGGGTAGCCCTTGTCCCTGAGGAGCCAACCCTGCAGCCTCTCTGGAAAACGCCAGGGATCTGAGACCTGCTAAGGATGTAGGAGTCATGGGAGCTCCCTGGGAATTGTGCGCAGGCCTGCAGGATGTGTTTGTGGTGGTCGCACACCAGCTCAACATTCAGTGAGTAGAATCCCTTGCAGTTGGCATTGTTGACTGCTTGTTGCCACGGAGACCTAAGCGCCCCGTGAGTGTAATTGATGGCACCCTGCACCTGTGGAAAACCTGAGATCTGCACAAATCCCAGTGTTCTTGCTTCTTGGCTTTCCTGATCCCGAGCAAAATGTACAAAATTCTGTGCCTTCATGAAGATGGTGTCCGTGGCCTCCCCATCATACTTGTGCATGGAGGCTTGTGAGATCCCGCACAGGTCACCTGTGGAGCCCTGGAAAGAGCCACTGGCGTAAAAGTTGAGCCCTGTGGTCACTTTCACAGCCACTGGCAGTGGATGCCCTCCATGACCCCATAGCACCAAATCCTGCAGCAGGTGGCATATGTGACCAACCAGTTCCTTAGACATGCACTGTCTTTGGCAACACTGGTTCTCAGTCATCTGCAGGAATGACAAGCTCCGTCTATAGACCCTGGGTCTATAGCGGCCCCGACGAGTGACGGCTCTCTGTGGATCTTCAGCTGCGTGCACAGCAGGTCCTGCCACCCCTTCATCTTGAGGGAGGTGCTCCTCCCTTTGCCAAGCCAGGCACCTCTGCCATCCTCTTCTTCTTCTCTGGTCTCTGTAAGACATGAGGCACACCGCTAATTCACCAGGCTCCATGATCCTGATATAAAAACAGAAAACACTGGAAAAACTCAGCAGGTCTAGCAGCATCTGTGGACAGAGAAATAGAGTTAACGTTTTAGAGTCTGTATGACCCTTCTCCAGAGCCCTGAAGAGCTCTAAAGAAGGGTCATGTGGACTTGAAACATTAGCTCTCTTTCTCTCTCCACAGATGCTGCCAGACCTGCTGAGGTTTTCCAGCATTTTCTGTTTTTGTTTCAGATTTCCAGCATCCGCAGTATTTTGTTTTTATACATAATCTTGATGTTCTCCTCTTGCAGGATCAAAGAGGGAGATGCATGGGTTAGCATGGGTGTACTAAGAACCTCTCCTGGTTAAGTCTGAAGGCCCCTTCACGCATGGATAGGAGTGCTGGCCACCACTTGGATGGCCAGTGTGCAATGTGCTCATTGGCTGTCCTAAACCCCACCCACCTCCATCCCACTCCACTTGACCAATTGGCTGCAGCTTCGGTCATTTGTCTGCATGCTGTGCTCTCAGCTCAGGAACAGGCATTCTCCTAACCTGCATTGCAAGGCTGCACTGTTAGCTTGAACCATGATGGATACTGGTCCAAACCTTAATAAGTACATTGCAAGGGGCTGTGAGAGCCTTCACCAGTGACTGCGCCATGGCCACCTTTCACAAGGGAATTCTACAACTTGCCCAATTGGCCGATTGCTCTGCTGCCCTCTAAAATGCACATTAATTTGCAGTCTGTGCCTGAAGGGTGGAAGGTTCTGGAGCATTTGGTAGCACTTTCATGCTTCTGTGTTTGCTTGAGTAGGCAGAAATGCTTCAGAGGCCTGACTCCAAGCATGTCAACGGAGCTGCAGTGGAACAGTATCAGAAGAACGCTCATTTTTGACAAGCTTTTCCAAGTGCATGACCGTTTCCCTCACACACCCCCGGCATGTGCTTGAGTGTTTCCTTCAGTCTGTCTGTGCTGCCTTGCCCTCCACCCCAGTCTGACCCGCACTGGAGCCTTTGCCCCAGCACCACATTGATAGCCAGCTGGGAAAAAGTGACATAACTGTGCCCCCCATGAATGCACGGCGCCTCTTCCTTGATGTCCTACAGGTGATGCTCACAAGAGCTGCGCAAGGTTGTATTCACTCATCTCTGAGTTCCCCTTGAAGTTCAGGTTGCCAGGTGTACGCCTTTTAAAGGCAGTTGTGAAGCATGTCAACTTAGGTGGTAAATTTGACGTGGGGGATGATTCCGGTGAGCAGGGCTTATTAATTAGATGCATATGTGTTAAAATGACGATCCTGACTTGTAGCGATGGGAAATGCGGCCTATACGGGCAACCACAAACTGGTTTCACAACAGTGTAAAACCGATTTTTGGCCTTCTCGCCATATTGACCCCCCACCGCCGCCTGCCATGATACCTGACACCAATGCCATAGGAAAATTTCGCCCATTGCCTTTGCTCCGCACCACAAACTCTACTCCCTTGCCATCGACTTTACCCCTCCTCTTGGTTAGGCTTGAGGCTAAACAAAACTATTTGCAAACTTGCAACATCCTAAGGCACTTACTTGACGCTGAGATGAGCTTTCAACCAAATATCTGCATTGTCACTAAGACCATCTATTTCCACCTTTGTAACATTGCCCAACTCCAGTCCTGCCTCAGCTCTTGTCCTGCTGAAACCCTCATTCACATCTTTGTTCCTCCCAGACTTGACTACTTTAGCACATTCCTGGCTGGTCTTCCGTAAACCTTGATTATCATCCAAAACTCTGCTTCCCATTCACCCATAAACCCCATGCTTGCTGGTTTCCAGTAAAACAATGCCTCAACTTTAAATTCCCCATCCTTGTTTTCAAATTCCTCAATGGTCTGGCCCATCCCTATATCCCTCCCAATCTCCTCCACCCCACAACCCTCTGAGATATCAGCGCTCCTCTAATTCCGGTCTCTTGAGCATCCCCAATTTTAATCACTCCACTATTGGTGGCCTTGCCTTTAGCTGCCTGCGTCATAAGCTCTGGAATTCCCTCCCTAAACCTCTCCACCTCTCTCTCTCCTTCCTCCTTTAAGGCACTCCTTAAAACCTATCAGTCCTCATATCTCCTTATATGGCTTGGTGTCTTTCTTTCATAATGCCTCTGAAATGCCTTAGGATATTCTATCGTGTTAATGGCTTACACCTATATAAATCCAAGCTGATTTTGTTGTTGTTGAGTGCTATTGGGAGGTGGATCATCATTTTAGTGTATGAGGGGGCTGATATACTGGTGACGTTTAGTGTTGTGTGGGATATGATTTAATAAGTGAATGCAGCTCCCTCCTTCACATTTCATTAAAAAGCATTCCATTCCATATTGCCTCGTCTAGTATTGTTGCTCATATCTGTATTTTTTTTGCAATTGCCTTCATTACAAAAAAGGAACAGTCTATACAGCAAAACCAGTGAGAATAAACTGAGAAGACAAATGAGTAGAAGGAAAGAAATAAGGACAATAGACAGATTTGGGGTTATGGGGTGGGGAGGAGGGGGAAAGCAAATAGATTGGCAAGCCAAAGGAAGAAAGAATGTCAGCGGTCTAGGAAGGAGAAAAGAGAAGGAACAGAAATGGATGGGCAGTGAACAAATGGTTGGCTGACAGAAAGCGAAAACTAGTTGGCAGGAAGCGTGTCCGCAATGAGATGTTATGAGAGCAGTAAATGCAGCCCAGAGAATACATTGGTAGTAGTAAAAGGATATAGATAGGTGGCTAAAATTGGTACGCAGAACACTGGGGTTAAAGCACACCATCCACACACCATCAAAAAAGGAGTATATTGTATGCAACTCACATCTTTTCAAGCAAGTCACATTAATTCTGACAACAGAATACAGAATGCCTGACATTTATTAACTAAGAGCATGGTTACAATTAGCTTCCATTTGCATAGGGGTCTGTACAGTTTTAGTCCATCATGAGTTTAAACTGAGATTTCAGACCCTTCTTGCATAAATTCTTGCATAAATTTGCAGCCTTACACTGACTGGCAGAGATTCATTTGAAATTAATTCTGCAATCCAAAATCCTGTTCAATAATGCATTACAGCACACGCATATATGATGTTCAATAATATATGAACACCTGCAATTCATAGAATGCATCTAATATTTAACAAGCCCAACGTGCACTGAGTTTATTTAATGCAGCACGACTGATCCCAAATTAGAATTTGTATTGTGTTTTAACAAAAAAGCCATCCTGCCATAGATCCTTCCTCTTGGTCATGAATGATTTAAAGAAGTTTCCCCAGGCATTAATCAACAGAAATATAAAATCAGATTTAATTAACATCTTGCACAAATCCCAATCTTTTCATTCTCCTTAATATATTAAATTGAAAACAAAGTGGAGGAGGTATAGTACAACTCCCAAATTTGATGGCAGTAATTAGTTTCCAGGAGGAGATTGGATTGACTTTAAATGCACTCTGTCTTCATTGTCTTTAGAAGTCAATGCTTTGTGCATTTCAACTAGATGCTTCAACTTGTAAACATCCCGTACCATTGTCTTAAATTTAATCATAAAAATCCCCATATCAATGAACATATTTATCTAGTGTTATAACAAAGATTGGCAAATGGCAAGGTTTAATTAACTTCATAATAATTTATTTACTGCAGATGGCCATGCATGCTTTTGTTGACGGCCTTATACCAATTTAAGAAAAGACAAGAAAAATACCTTGCCTTTGAAACAGGAAACAAAAATTGGTTAATTGTGCAAAGGCAATGTTTTTGTGATATGGTGGTGACAATTGGTTCTTCCAGTTTATATTGCACTTTTGTGTCACAGTGGAAATGATTTTGCTGCGGTAGTGCACCTTGTGATGCCTCTAAATTGTACAGAATTCTTGATAGTTCTGGATGCTCACATCACCTTCCAAAGGAGCAGGAGGAGACTGGAATAAACTCAGTTCCAGAGATATAATAAACAATGGCTCAGATTTTGACAGGGTGACGGTGACCCTAATGATGGGCCAGAAATCTGGAGGCAATCCCACCTCAGCCATCTAAAAGAATACTCTCAATCATGACGTAGTGCTATGCCTGAATAAGACTTCTTCAACCAACACCATCAACAGCAAAATAATTGGTCATTAATCCTATTTTCTGTGATCACTTGCATGCAAAATAATGACTATATTTAAAAAATAATTAATTAGCTGTGCAATGTTGGAGCCATTCCAAGGACATGAACACCAATATAAAGGGGTGTCCTTTCTTTTTTCCCTTTTCAATGTTATCCTAAATAGAAATAATCTCTATTAAATGTGTGTCAGCTATGGCTCAGCACTCCCAGCTGAGCATCAAAAGGTTGTGGGATTCACTCCCATAATAACTCCATCACATAATCCAGGCAGACACCTCAGTGACACACTGGGGGAGACTACACTGTTGCAGGTGCCATCTTTTGGATGAGACATTAAATCAATGCCCCATGTATCCTCTCAGTGTGAAAGATCGCGTGGCAGTATTTGAAGAAGAGCAGAGAGTTCTCCCTAGTGTCCTGGCCAGTATTTATCCCTGCTAGTTGTGGGAGATTGCTCTTTGCAAATTGGCTGTGTTTCCTGCGTTATGACAGTGACTATATTTCAAAAGTACTTCATTACTGTAAAGTACTGTGGGACAACTGGAGGGCATGAAAGGTGATATGTAAGAGCAAGTTTGTTTATTTTTCTAACTATCTTGTCAGGAGATCCATTGATTAAAAAATGTATTTAATTGTCATAACCAATGCTTTGTGTTGCATACATAAGTGTAACACAGTACTAATGAGATAGTCTTTTATACACTCGGAATGGAATCAATCATTGGGATTAAGATAACTACACCTGAAAAGAAAGGATTCACTTTTATCTGGGAAAAAGCATTGTCAGTACAAAAACATTCATCAGGTATTCTTATTTGTTCACTCAGTTATTCCTTGTCCTCTGAGGCCTTCAGCTACAGAGAGGTGCATGCAATTCTCAGGACCTGAATAATGTTGACTTGTAATAGCACACTGGAAGAACAGTCTGTTTTGACCCAAACTTCTGGCTTATCACCGTCCCTCTTTCACATGTACTCCTGACTGTACAATTCAGGCTGGGAACTCACTGCTTAGGGAATCACAAATATGACTGGATTCCTATGACTTCATGGTATAGGAGCTTGTTGAGTTACCCACTCAACCAGCAACATTAATTTAGCTGTGATACATTAAATAGTAGGTAACAAATCTACGCTGGTAAATTTACAAAAATTTTTTGTTAGCAGCTGGTTAATAGAGAGACAAAGCTATCACTGACTTAGGCAATCAGCTATATATAACACAAAAGAACAGGTTGCATTTATACACCGCCTATCACATTCTCTACAAATCCAGAAGTGATTTCATGCTAATAAATTACTTTTGAAATGCAATTATTGTTACCATGTAGGTAACTGCGATTTGTGCACAGCAAGGTCCCATCAGCAGCGGTGAGATAAGTGACCAGTTGGATCGCTTTTGGCAAGGTTAGCTGAGGAAGAAATATTGGTGAAGATAGAAGGAGAGCTCATTGATCCTCTTCAAGTAGTGTCATGGGATCTTATACATTTATCTGAACAGGCAGATGGGGTCTCAATGTAACATCCCAGCCAAAGGACTACAGGGCCAATCTACTTGCACTGTCTGGGAGCAATAAGTGTGCAGTGCACCAATCTCTTCCAGTCAGACCTCATAAAGGGATCAGGTACACATCAGGAACACTCTTAAGCGCAGCAGAATAATCCACAGGAAGTCTGGGAGTTGTTTTAAAATGCACTAGTAACCATCTACGCAAGACATGAAAGTTTTAAGCCCTGAATTTGCTCTCACTTTCTAAATTATATTATTATATTCTTAACCAGAAGTGCTTAATGTGACTGGAGAAAATGACCATAGGTGTGAATATACCTACCAATTCCCAAAGAATGGATATCAGCAAGCAATATAAAGCCAGTACAGTGTGTGAAGACTTCCCCTCTACAAAACAAAAAGGAGTATAACAAAAGAGTAGCAATGTTGATCCTTTAGTAGTTAAATATTGTATTTGCGTTAATTATTGAACTTGATGGCTTTTGATTTTACAGGTTATGTTAGTTTCAGTTCACTGTCTCAATGTAGCTGGGATAATTTGGCCCATATGACTCTCACCACAGACAAGCATCAGTCCTGCTCAGTGCATTGAGCAGTGAAGCAATGAATAAATTGCTCAAGAAATACATTAGATTTAGCTTTGTGTTTCTGTGGACTTGAGCTGACAAAAATCGGTTTTAAAAAAAAACTGTTCAGCATTCTATGGAATATTTTTAATTTTCCACATGTATCTGGGGCGATTTTTCTGGTTGTTGCTATCATTTCTACTCACATGGCTGCTTGGAGTAATCTTCATTGTTTTGTGTCACCAGGTTATGCGCCCTTTATTTTTGAAAATATGATTTTTTTTCAATTTTCAACTGACTGGATTCTGCAATTTGAACTGAGGCAGAGTGAACTACTTAAAAAAATGCAAGGTCACATTCCAAGGTGAAGGTAAGTAACAAGCAAATCACCCTCAGGGGAGTGTGAAGAGAGAGACATTTCCTATAATCCAGGCATCCATCAGCACTCGTAACTGTCTAAGGAAGAGTCATTGAAAATGCAAAGTACTGGATATTGATACAATGGCTGCCACAGACAGACACACCCAAAACCTCTTGGAAATACACAATGGTGAAGCATTTCAAGACAAGGCTGCCCAGCCACTTGAGCGAGACTGCAAGTGACACAGGTGGTGTCAAGCAAGTCTTCAACAGAGGAAACAGGCTGAAGGCTGCTCCCTCTACCTCTCTCCCTTTTGGAATATGCGTCCAGAAACCTACCAGTGAACCAAGATCTTGTAGTAATTGCAACAGCTTCTACATCTGACCACATTCGAGAAACCAGTTAACTCAAATTGGCCGCAGCGTTTAAAACCTGTGCCGCAAGGACAATCAAAGGATACTTAACCGGACATTCTTTTACCTCTTTTTACTAGGCTCTAACTCCCCATATGTATGGCACCTGTGCGTGTAAGTGTATTTGTGTGCGTGTGTGTGTGTGGGGGCCTGAAATGATTGCATGACAGCTAAATGCTTGACATGACGTTATTATTTTTCTCAGATTTAGCAGTTAATAAATTTGCTCTTTGACTCGAGAAAACCTTTGTTTGATTGGCTCCTTATTGCTCACAGAGTACATACTGGTTTGGAAAAGTCATGTCCTCGTGAAAAAGAAACTTAGGGCAGGATTTTTCAGTTGGCGTGCGAGGGTGGGCCCTACATGCCGATGGATAAAATGACGCGCGATGACGTCGGGCGTGCATCCCGACGTCATCGTGCTGTCTCATGATGTTTAATTCGGCACCGGAGTTGGCTGCGCGCCCACTGATATGTAAACGGCCTATTAAGGCCATTAAGGAACTGATTAGGGTAATTGTTAACACTGCCCGTCCAACCTTACGGTTGGTGGGCAGGCGAAAAGACCAAGCAGCCTTTGCATTTTTTAGGAAACCTCATCCACAAGCGGGATGAGGCTGCCTAAAGCTTTTAGTAATTAAATTTTTTTTTCATTAATTGGAGAGGGATAGAGAGATAGAAACGTTCTCTTAGATACACAGCTGAACAATTGCATCCCAAGTTCCCACTGCCCTACCGCTCAGGCTTTCAACTATTTATGAAGTGATTTCCTGCACATCCCTTTGCAACCTTGCTCATGCATGACCTGAAGAAAGACGTGTTTAATCAGTTTGGTTGCTTTCTGCCTTACATATGTAAAGTTATTTTTTATTAAGTTTACAAAAGCTTTTGGGTATGTTTTGCTTTACACAGGTGATAGTAAAACCAAACCTTTGAAAACATAATTAGGCTTTGTGAATTAATGAGTATGATCACTCTTGTGTAAATGTTAATGTATATTAGATTGCGAGTGAGGATAGCGCCTTATATAAAGCCCCAGTGTGTAAGCACCATTTATTTCAGTCTCAGAATTTTTCATTGCTCTGTATTGTTACACACCACAGATGCTGGCGCGAAGCCAGAAAGAACTAGAGCCACCTCAAAACAAATGTACTGATCCTAAAGAATCACCAGAATTAACAAGTAACAGTAGTGGCTATGAAGGCTCACAGATTCAGTGATTAACTTCATTGATTGGGTCTGTGGGCTGCTTGTTCAATGCTTCAAATGACAGCTCAATAAAATGTAGTATTACTTCCAAACAGCAGTGAATTTGGGATTGGTTCAAGTATTCATGTCTCTGCTACAGTTTAAAGGCACACCATCTCCTATGGTTTCTTACCAGAAACTGCAGATGCCATTAAACCCAAAGGATGATTATTGTGCACCAAACACAGTGCATTCATCGGATCCCTGAACAGATACGACTGCACAGCTTACCAGGCTGGAGCTCTGATAACCTTCCCATTTTCTACCTGGCTTGTAGCATTTTTTCTGTTACAGCACTTGCTTAGTCTTCTCTTTGAACCATCCCATCCTAATCATCAGTTCATGGCAGATTGCACAGTTGAGCTGTCCCTATTGTAACGAATTGTGGTTCATTTGAATAACTGGCATGAAATTGTCTGCAACGTTTATCAAATTTTATTCAGAATGTTTGCTTCCTCCTGAACATAGCGGTGGTAAGGGTGTGAAATTGGACATGGATGGGAAATGCAAAACAGGTGGAATCACACTATTGAAGTCAAACCGAAAATGGGATGGAGTGTATAACAGATTACCAATGCATTACAGCCTATTGTGTGTCCCTGGCCATGTTCAATTTAACTCCAATGGTGTTTCTATATTCATTCCATCACATCTCTAAATTTACCTTTTACTAGCTCCAAATACTTACATACTCACTGTAGGACTTTTTCAACCTTAGGTCATGGATCGTAAACCATGTACAATAACATCAGTTCCTTTAATGTCATCCAACATCCATGACATTGTGCATTTGAAATCTTCTGGAACTGAGGTGATCCAGAGGGCATTCTGGTGTATGCAGTTTGGCCAAAGGGGCGATTTAATGTGCACAATGCTGCTAAGTCTTCATGCTGTTGTATTGACAGTAGCTACAAATTGTAGCAAGGGTGCTAAAGATTTTGACATTTGTTGACATTGACACTAATTCCTCTATGGCCTACATTGGAAAATGTTACCTTTCTCTGGTATACAGACCTTTAGGGTTGAGCATATTCTCACTCCTTCACTGTTTGGCTTCACTACTCTTATCATACCTTTGACCCTTGGCTTTGTTCTTTGATTTCACTACATCAATTCTCTCCATGCTATTTTCTTTCCAGCTGATCACAACCTTTAGTGGCTATTACTTTCCTTGGTGCATATCTGATGGGTTGAACATGTGGCTTTAGAGGTACACTCTGTTTTCTTACTATGCAACCCCAGCCTCTAAATGTTTCAGCACATCTTCTGTCACTTTTAGTCAATTATTGCCAGTGACTGTGCCAATGATCTTGATCAATCCTAAATATTGTCAGATTTGAAAAAGAAGAGCTGGCTGTCGTAGTATTTAGAATTCCAGATTTTAGTCTTTCTATTCACATATTTCTTGGCTTGATGGCATGCTCAGAGTACATCACCGAGTTTGCATTAGGATCTCTCTATCGAGTGTTTAGCTTCATGTAAATAACTGTGGCATGGCATGACACCGAGTTTCTGTGTCTAGCTTCAAGTGAACAGCTCTATTTACCTAGAGGTTGACTGTCATTCAATGTCATCTCATGTCTGAATCTCATCCAATCTCACTCACAGTTCTACCCCTCTAAACTTTCTTTTTCATTTTTTGCTCACCTGACAGGAATGGTTTAGCTTTTGACTGGCAAACTTAACATAGGAACATTAGAAACATAGAAAATTTATGTCACAGAAGGAGGCCATTTAGTCCATCATGACCATGCCAGCTGATAAAGAGCTATAATCTAATCTAATCCCATTTACCACCTTTCCTCCATAGTCCTGTACGCTATGGCACTTCCAATGCAAATCCAAGGGTATTTTAAAATGTGATGAGGATTTCTCCCCATACCATTCTTTCAGGCAGTGAGTTCCAGATCACCACCAGCCTCTGGGTGAAAAAAATCTCAACTCCCCTCTAATCCTACCAATTGCTTTAAATCCATACTCTCTCATTATTGACCTCTCTACTAAGGGGAATAGGTGCCTTCCTATACACACTTACTAGGCCCCTCATAATTTCATGCACATCAATTAAAGCTCTCCTCAACTTCCTCTATTCCAAAGAAAAAATCCCAGCCTATCCAATTTTTCCTCATAGTTAAAATTCTCAATTCCTGCCAACATCCTTGTAAATCTCCTCTCTGCCCTCTCTAATGCAATCACACCCATCCTGTAATGCGGTGGCCACAACAGTCCGCGATAGTCTAGCTCTGTACTGGTGTTTTAGACAGTTTAAACTTAACTTTCCTGTTCGTATCTTAATTAGCCATGGTGTAGAAGATAAGTACCACAACCCACCCCCCACCCTAACCCTTTGCCTTCTTAACCACTTTAACTGCTTGTCTGCTACCTTCAGGTATCTGTGGGTATTCACTCCAAGGTTCCTCTTCCTTTAGACATCTCAGTATCCTACCATTTATTCTGTATTCCCTTGTTTGCCCTCCCCAAATGCATTATATCACACTATTGCAGAATAAACTCCATTTGCCACTTTTCTGCCCACTTGACCCACCCATTGATATTTTCTTGAAGTCTACAGCTTTCTTCCTCACTATCAGCTATAACAGTCAATTTTAGTATCATCTGCATATTTCTTAAACATACTACCTCCACTATTGGGTCTAAATCTTTGATTCGTGTAAAGAAAAGGGAGGGACCTAGTACTGAGGCCTGCAGGACCCCACCAGAAACAGTCCTCTAGTCACAAAAATACCCAGTGACCATTACCCTTTGCTTCCTGCCATTGAGCCAATTTTGGATCTAACTTGGAACTTGGCACTTGCCCAGTGTGCCATGTGAGACCTTGTCAAAAGCCTTGCTTTGAGAGATGTTTGTTTTTTTTTAAACATATAAATACATTTGGCCATTTACTGGATGTTTTTCCACTCATGTGCTTTACCACACTGTTTACAAGTCATGATTTACCGTTGGCCAACTAGATCTGGGTTTTATTTTTGCATTCAATGTAATAACATTTCTGCTTCACTTATTACTTGAGGTTTTACTGCCTTTTGAACATCTTTCCACTCAGTAATCTGGGTATGCAAAATCATGTCATGCTCGAAAATTTGACCCTTTTTGGCAAATCTTTGAAACCTAATCTTGAAACCCAATAATAATCTATCTTTTGCGCAGAATATTCTTGGCTGTGAAATATTCTTCACGTTATCTGTCAATATTGACTAATCCTCTATTATACGCCTCTGTCATGTCCTCATCCAATACATGCAGTAATTAACTGGCAATCTTTTTGCAATTTTTGTCCCTCTAAGGCCAAATCCCACTATGAACAATATTTACTTCCATTTTCCCGCTCATCGCTCTTCTGAATTTCAAATAAATAATTTCTAATTGGAATCCATGTAACAGTTTGTAGACCATTACAGCAACTGTCAAAAGCCATCTGGACCATCTCTCAAGCTTTAGTCAAAATGTCTCAGATGCTTGTCATGTTGCAGTATATTTTGGACTTTCTGTCAATTCTTTATATTTTAAAAAAAACCACAGAAGGCTACAAAAGTATGGTTGTCTGAGGATCACCTGATTTCTCTTGTGGATAAAAACATTCCCCTGTCTCAAGGCGGCACAAGGGGAACTTTCCAGTCTGATACTGACTCAATGCCTTTTCATGAAAATAATTCAAAAGGGCAATTTCATATCAAATGGGTCATTCAGATACAAAGACACCAGCTGTCTCAAACTTTCAAGGTGCAAAAGTCATCAGAGAAAATATTCGACACACCCACCCACCTTATTTGAGAAAGCACTTCAGATTTGTAGCAGGTCACATAGTGAGATAGCCATGTTTGTTGCCTGCCTTTAGAAGAGCAAGAAGCTGTTCTGCAAATTCCATGGAAATCCATTAACCAGCTACAAGGCTCCAAGTGGCCAAGGTAATAACCAGCAATAGCTTGAAAGTGGGAGAAGGACTCTCACCAACCTGTTCCAACTTCAAGTTTACCTGAGAACCAACCTCCTGGAAATTCAACTTACAAGAGGCTTCACAGCTTACTAAAAATCCTGTTTTACAAGGCCTTCACTTCAACTGCTCGCCGACGCATAAAATGACACGCGGTAACGTCAGACGGGTGTCCTGATGTCACCGCGCGTCATTCTGATCCTCAATTTGGCGGGCACGCAGCTGACTCCACTATGCGCCCGCCGAACAGTCAAAGGCCTATTAAGGCCTGTTAAAAACTAATTAAAGTACTTAACTGAGCTAAAACAGAATTACCTGGAAAAACTCAGCAGGTCTGGCAGCATCAGCAGAGAAGAAAAGAGTTGACGTTTCGAGTCCTCATGACCCTTCAACAGACTCGGACTCGAAACGTCAACTCTTTTCTTCTCCGCCGATGCTGCCAGACCGGCTGAGTTTTTCCAGGTAATTCTGTTTTTGTTTTGGATTTCCAGCATCCGCAATTTTTTGTTTTTATACTTAACTGAGCTGCCTGTCCAACCTTAAGAGCCCAGGCAGCCTTCGCATTTTTCATGAAACCTCATCCATGGGCGGGATGATGTTTCATGATGGATTTATTAATTAAATAAAAATTTTTGAAAAAAATCATTGACATGTCCCAGCTCATGTGACACTGTCACATGAGGGGACATGTTTTAAAAGTTTTTTTTCCCTTTATTTAAATTTTAAAAACTTAAACTGATCTCCCTGAGGCACTTCCGTGTTTCAGGGAGATCTCTGTGCTCTTTCGTGCACATGCGCGAAAGAGTGCAGGGAACCACTCAGGGAATCCCCCCTGTCCACACTGGGAGCGCTCAGCGTTTCCGGGCGCACATCACGATGGGGACGCCTTAATTGGCTCGCCCACATAAAATGGCGGCGCGTCCCCGCCCGGGGGTGCCGATCAGGTTCGCACCAGCCCCCGCACAATCCCCCGACGGGGGGAAATTTCTGCCCTTGGACAATCCCAGAGGGCTGGTAATTCTAGATCTATCCCACTGGATTATTATCCAAGTGCTAAAGCTAAAACCTAACCCACAATGTTTATGTATGAATTTAGTTGCTAACTACTAAATAGCTCTATGGAATATTGATAAATCATTGCATAATCCATAAATCTTTCCTCTTCTTGTTTCCCAGTTACAATTTGCATAATGACTTGAATCATGTCATATATATATTAAGGCTGCTCAATTGTAATACCCTTTTTGGGGTGGACAGAACACTTAAATATATAATTGGCATCCATTTTAAACTTGAATGAGAGACTGAAAGAAAAAATTTGAGAGTGTTCAAGGTGCAAAGTTCCTTTCAGTCAAGTTAAACTAGTTTAAATAAAGCAATTTTTCCCAGACTCACATTTGCTGGATCAAATGATTATGCTTTCATGGAAAGTCTTCCCTATTTTTGTATTTTGAGAAATACACTGATTGTTATGCACCATTACCTTCTTTTAAAATTAAAAAAATACATCTTAGTTGCAAACATAGAATTCACAAGTCTCTAGCAAAGATTAGAAAAATACTTAGCCCCTTCACCCTCACAGGATTAGAAGGGGCTCCCAGGAAAGGTAATTGTTTCAGAGTCCATTAGCAAGCAGGATTACTAAAGTCGCTAGCCGCTAAGCCTTTAGATTTGGTGCAAGAAACTGAGGGTTGGAGAGGCATTAACACAACAGTTTGAAATCTAGCCCTAGTGCCCCTTGAAACAGAGATTGCGGGAGACAAGAGCATTCACCTTGGGCTCAGGATGAAGTCAGTTTGATAAGCCAAATGACCTCTTTTCACTGTGGAGTTATGTTCTATATGATCTTAAAAAGTTTAAAACTGAATGGCTCTTAAGGTATATATTTGTCTTGACATTGTATGGTTTTATTATTAGTGTGCATCTTTTCATGTATCTTCTTAATTAATTCTACATGGAATGCATCAGGAAAAAATCATCCAGCTCAAGATGTGCTGGTTCTTTATTAATCTTCAGCAGATTGATTTTCTTAATTTATTATCAACTACCTCTACAGCGAGGTTGGAAAAGATTATCAGAGCAAGGAAATGAGGCAACCTGAGAATTACGAATTTTGGGTGACAGTGTCAGAAGGAAGGGTTAAGGGTAAGGAGATTGATGATCAAGTGTTTTCTAAAGCAATACTTGGCATGAAGAGAAATGAAACAGAGCAGTTGCTAGGGCGCAGCTTAATTTAATAAAATATACAATTAAGCTCATTACTCATTGGAAAATTGCAGAAATTAATTCTCATTGTTCTCTTGGATTGATAGGATGTAACATTGTTCTGAGCCTGCCTCTGTACTGAAAAACAGCTCATTATTTCGGTGGTGCAGCTAAAGACTGTGCAAAAATATACTTGGGCTCACTAAGACCGCATGACATGATACCACATTAGGAGCCAGCTCTTCAAGTTGCAATTTAATTACAATCAGAAAAATGTGTTTAAATATGAGCACTAGTACCCTTGCGAATTAGAAAAAAAACTTCAAAAGTAATAGATTATTTTAAAAGGGAGAAAGTCCTCAATATCAGATATCTGAATCCATCATGGCCAAGGTGTTGGACCTTGATCGATTTGGCTTCTAACGCAGCCTACAGCCATCTCGGCCGGACTCTCAAAAATTCTGCCATAAGCTAGTACTTTTTTCGCCTGGACCTCCAACCTGCCCCTTTAAAATCCAACCAAACAGACAACTGTGTTGATTTAATTTCTTCTCTGTCAAGCCCTAGTCCATTTTGTACCTTAAAAAGGGGTGACATAAATGCAATTTGTTGCTATTGCATTGTTAGAAATGATGGTGAAAGATTCCAGTCAGTGTCACACTAAACAAGCGTGTCTGCATTGAAACAATAGACAACACATGCATACATAGATTTGAATATAAACATTCAAGGAAGGTTAGAGGTGGACAATTCCAACATGGTGAATATATTTAGTCAGATATTCAGCGATCCATTCTACCAGGCCCATTATTTTTTTGAAGTTCAATTTGATCATTTTGCTATGCTGCTGTCAGAAATTGCTTTTGAGCTTCCAGTACAAGTTTGTCAAATGTACACATTTCCTAAGTAGGCAAGGTAGAGGAATTGAAATGATGCACACCCACAATCCATTCCAGCTGACGAGATTGATCAGTACATTATGCAACAATAGCTATTTGCAAAAGTGGCTCTTGCTCATACCCAGCAATGACTCATAATTCAAAGCAAAATTCATTTCATCTTCAATCAGAACAATTGTATTTCTTACAATGTAACATTTCATGCTGAAGAACAGGCCCATGTTCCTCAGCTGCTCCCTATAAGTGAGTGCACATTACATGTGAACATTTATTCAGAGAGGGATACAATAAAAGGAATTTTGCACATAACATAATTTACTCACGAAAATGGACTTGAAATCTAGGGAAGTGCTATACATCAACTTAACACACAAGATATGCGGATTTCGGTGTAAAAGAGAATTACAACACATTTAAACCTCCGCACGTTACAACTGACCAGCATTTATCTGGGAACCTACATGGTGATCATTGGCAGATTATTCAACCCCAGTTGTACTCAGACCAAGCCTGTTGTCATCTGGGGTCCACATCTGAGCACTTCCAGCAGGAAAAACCTAAAAAGCAACTAGGTATGGGAATCATATGAAATCTTTTCCTCCCTAGCCCGGGAGAATGAAGTTCCAATGCCTTTCTGCCACCTTGGCTGAGAACTGAGAACTCATTATAGGCCATGGATTGTAGCTGAGATCTGCCTAGCTTGAAACGCTGGCAGTCTTGTGACCTACTAGGTAGTGCCTCCTGCCTCTAAACCAGAAGCTCCAGGTTCAAATCCCACTCCAAGACTTCTTGGCTATGGAAGGAATGTTTGTGATGCAGTTGAACAGGTTGATACACAGCCTGCGAACCCTTCTAACACTTCTCCACTATTCCCCAAAGGGGAAAAAAGTGTGCTAAGATATGAAACAAGCCTAGTTTGAACAGATTAGCTACTCCCCATCTCAACCAGGTTACGTCCCAAGGGAGTGTCCCTATTACTTTGATCAAAGGCAACAATAAGCAGCTGTATGCGTTTCTAAATTTGACTAACCAAGGTTTGAGGCTGTGTAAGCTCTTACTAGTACATCAAGGAGAAGGAGCATAGCATTGAAACTGGAAACTTTGCAGCTACATTGTACATGACCAGAATGCAGCCCATGGCCTGCAGACTGGGATCCAGCTCCTTGAAGCTACATCCCTGCAAATTACTATTAATCCACAGGCATTTGGGTATCCTGCAGTACCAAAATCTGGATTTATATAAATTAACCTTGGCAGATTCTTACTGCTGTCTATCACAATGACAGGCACTGGAATTGATGTTTCTGCACATTACACATACACACGTGTGTTTGATATATATAGTGTGTACGCATTGTAAGATGTAGGTGGTATATATGTGTGTGCAATGTGTACACTACACACACACACATACAAATATATATTCACAAATATGGTTCAAGCATCTCACATTAATCACGTTTTTAAATTTACATCTCTTACAAGAACATTATAGATAAACAATTTCTTCTTTGCTTTTGGAATGTAGCTGATATTTTAGTCTATTTGTTCTCAGATGGCTGCTGCTGTCAAATTTATGAAAATACGAATCTAAGTACAATTGCCACACGTCACAAACAATTTCTGGTTAGTTCCTGCAACCATGAAACTAAAGCGCTATAAAATGACTGAGAGAGGACTTTTCAAAGCCAAGAGTGTAGCCCTTGGGGAGTAGGGCTATGTAAACACGTGCAATGAAAAGGTCAACTTTACTGTAGACTCCTTGGATCCATTTTATTGGAAAATGCATTAAATTTGCAAAACGCCAAAAGAGAAAAGAAACAAACCGACTGATTCTAAATTGATCCTGATAGTCTTGCACAAAATACCAGCACAGGTCAAAGAAATTCATGATGAGCAGCTTCTCTTTCCAAATAAAAAAATAATCAAAACTGTTCCTTTATTATATTTACCTAACGCGACCAATCCAGAAAACAGACATTAAAGCTGTAGGTGATTGGTCTAAGTGGGGTGCAGGACCAAACTGGAATATATTAGTCTCGGGGAAATTAAAGTGACTTCATTTTGCCTGGAAAGCACATTATGCCAAGACGACCTTTTGTGTCGGTCCTGGTTATTAATGGTGAAAGCACATTGAGGGAACAGCACATCAAGACCATTATATGTAACTCACACAAGGCGCTAACAATACAGAGGGAATTTAAACAATTTCAGCCTGGTTTTGTGCAAAATAACGGCCCCCAGTTAAATTGATGAACATGTTATCAAAGCGATGCATCGGTTCAAGGCTGCATTCCACTTACCTTTATGGCGAAAAGGAAATAAGCGATAAAAAGCACCATTGAGCAAACGGCTCCTCTTTGCCGATCCCAATGCATTTAATAGAGATGGAGAGATCTGGCAGGAGGCTGGACTGCTGACACAGACAATGGCGCTTTGCTGCAGCATCAGATCATTTGCACTGTCTCCGCTCACTCTGCATGCTGCAGACTGGGTCTCAGCCTTTCGATGGTGTCCCTCCCTCACTTTTACTGTCACTAACACCGCTTGTGGTTACACCACCGCCAAAATGATGGAGTCCCTGATGTCCTCAACGGTTCTTATGACACGCACTCAGTTGGCAAAGTGATCACCTCTTTCCTGTGATCCCTCCATCAGTGTGTTGTGTTGCATTTAATCAATGGGCAGGGAGAATCCCCACACAAAAAGCTCATTCTCTTCCTCTAACCCCGCCTCTCTCTCCCTGTCCTCCAGGGAGACTGTGGCTCCAGCCTATAACCAACAGTGCGGCCCTCTTCAAACACCCAAGAGCTTTCAGTTCCTTTCTATTAACTGATCCTTCCATCATCTTATCTAGCGCAAGAATCATCTCGCGCAATAATTGCAATCCGGGGGACAGAGGGAATAAAGGTGATTGTCAGGATATTCCACTGCTTACTCAATTTCAGAACGATAATGTCCATTTAAACAAGACACACTTTTTAAAATTCTAATCGGGACCATTCAATTAACTGCACGCAGTTTTCTAAACCCAAATTGAGGGGAGTTTATCCTTCAGTTTGGGCGGGGGGAGCAGGGAGAGCGTCTCCATCAGTAAGTGACGTGCAAGCCTTGTCTCTAAAGCCACAACACCTCGACTCCCCTCTTCCTGCATATCTGTTTCTGAATAGCTAAATATTAAAAGTTCTCAGTTAGCACTCAGAAATAATTCTATGTTTCTATGAACTCAGGAGGGTCGAGTCGGAGATATGCTTGAGCTTTATATCACACAGGACTAGATCTCCCTGCTCGGTTTACAAAATTGGTGTTTTTACTATTTTGATCAAATTAATAAATGCAGTTCCTGGGTAATACCCGTCTGTTTAATTTATTGTAATTAATCAAATTCATATGATTACTAAATCCTGACACATTTCCTGACATAGTTGTATTTAATTTTCTTTATTCTTTCATGGAATGTGGGTACCACTGACATAGTTGTATTTAATTTTCTTTATTCTTTCATGGAATGTGGGTACCACCCTTGTGGCTGATCCCTAATGCTGCTGAGTGGCTTGCTCGGCCATTTCAGAGGGCAGTTAAGAGTCAGCCACATTGCTGTGGGTCTGGAGTCACATGTAGGCCAGATCAGGTAAGGATGGCAAATTTCCCTCCCTAAAGGACATTCGTGAACCAGATGGGTTTTTACAACAATCAATGATAGTTTCATGGTCACCATTACTGAGGCTAGCTTTCAATCATAGATTTATTAACTTAAGTTAAATTCCGCCAGCTGCTGTGGTGGGATTTGAAAGTGTGCCCTGAAGAATTAGCCTGGGCCTTTGTATTAGCTAGTCCAGTGACATTACCAATGCACCACTATTTCCCCTTATTAAGTAACACTTAATTATATTTGAATTTAAAATACCTGTTTAGATCTTCGGGATTTTATGAAATACTTATCCTCACTGCTAAAATGATGTTAAATAACTAATGCTGCCATAGTTATGTGTAAAGTACAGACACAGGTGTGGTTCAGATTTACTAGACCCAGATGTGTGAAGCAAGGCCAATCAGGATGATATTCAGTTGCCCTAGGTGTCATTAACCAAACTAATATTAATATAATACAAGTACCCCTATTTAAAAGAGGCACAAATAATACGCATTAAATTATAAATAAAATAGGAAACTTATTAAATCATAACATTATTCTCTGTGTCCACAATGCATACCAATCCTTCCAATGCCCACCAGTCACAGAAGGCCTCAAGTGTATTGGTGGACAATGCATGCTCCTTCTGCGGGGCCACCAGGGCATCGTTCAAAGCCATGGCAGCCAAAATGAACAACTCCACCGGCTATGCCTAACCTGGACTTTGGCCAGGCCCAGGCACAGACCCACGAGGAGGTCCTCCAACTTTCCCATTCCCACCTATACCGAGTGGCCAAAGATCAGGAGCATGGGAGGGAAGTGCAGCCAGAATTGAGGAGCAGCACCCTCAAATAATGAAAGGGGGCTACAATCTCTCATGCTTCATGTTTATTTGAACCACGGACTCATGTTTGTGTACCAATTCTTAGAAAGTCATGAATTTAGCTACCTGCTCCAGTCATTTACAATCAAGTTGACTAATGAATAAGTACTCCTTTGCTTTAACTAACCTTGAGCTGAGGTTTAGTGCTCATTTGCCAAATGTACATTTCCAATTGCCATTTGTTAATTGTTCCTTTCAGTTCTATTGATTAACCAATAACAGTTGCAAGTGCTGTGTCTCTCATTGGTCAGGAATTTACAGGATGTTTGAAGGCAAATTGTCAGCATTCATACCTCTCTGAATCCGACCACAAATTTAAGACAAACACAGATTATCGAGAAATTCCTGTCGTTGAGGTCGGTCATTCACTGGCCTGCCACAGGCTACACAATGGGATTCGACCCCACCCCTGCCTCCCCACCCCCCCGAATCGGCAATCAGCAAAATCAGTTGACCTGGTGAGAATTTCCTCTTTTTCATTCTCATATCACTGTTAGCAACCTTAGGTGAGGCGTAACTGGGCTGTTAACAGTGATCTGAGTTAAAAACTACCTCTGGACAACCAATCTGGCCCTGAAAAATATGCGGAATGTTATTAAATGTCTCCAATATAATTAATTACTAGGGTGGGTGTTGTAGGGTGGCCGAGTTGTACTATTAGAATGGGTGCCAGTGTGCTTTGACAATAGTGCCCCTGGATGGCATGTCAGTGTCCCGATGCTTCCAGGAAGCACTGTGAAATAAACTTGATGTACCAGGCAGGTTTCTTGTAAGAAACAGTAAACTTTATTTACAGAGCTCCTGATGAAGCTACATGCTTGTACCAAGACCAAGGCTAGAAAGCTCCGTTCCTAAGATTCCTCATGCTTAGGTCTGATTCGTCTGTACAGTCACATGATCCCCATAACAGTATGAAAGGCTTAACTTACAATTACTACATTCCTCCCCCTTTAATTTTGTTTTACCTCTCCTATTTACAAAAATATCTTAACCCATATTGTATACAAATATATGCAGTTCATGCAATTATAGATTTAGTCTTTGATGTGATTTTCTGATTTGAGTAGAGCGGCGCAACTCCACGGCTTGAGATTCTTCCATTGGATCAACTTGTCCAGGAACTGCAGCATTAGACAATGGCAATTCTGAATTATTTCCTTCAACAGAGACATCAGGTATGTCTATTCTTTGTCGAACTGGCACCTCAGGGATCAAAGGTTCGACTTCAATTTCAAGTGGAGTAACTGGTTGTTGGAGTGTCTCTACTTCTGAGATGATCCATGTGTTTCCTAACAATCTTGTTTTCCACTTTTACTTGATATGACAAAGGTCCTGTTTCAGAGATGATTATACTAGGAACCCATCTCGGTCCAGTTACAAACTTTTGCACAAAAACTGTCTCCCCTACAGTAAATTTCTGGTCTTTACTGTGAACATCATGATTCACTTTCTGACTACCCTGGTTCTTCTCCACCTTCCCCTCTAAGTCAGGGAATACTAGGGTCAATCTTGTACGAAGGCAGGTTTCATTAGCAATCCAGAAGGTGTTGAATGTGTAGTTGCATGCAGAGTCATGCAATAGTTGAAAAGAAACTTGAAATTTGTGTTCCTAACATTCCTTCGGATAGTTTATTCATGCCTGTTTTAAAGATTTGTACTGCTCTTTCTGCTAACCCATTGGAAGAGGGATGATACGGTGCTGTTTTGACATGTTTAATCCCATTTAGGTTCATGAATCTCTGGAATTCTGTATTGGTGAAAGCAGTACCATGATCCAGAATAATGACTTCTGGTAGGCCATGTACACTGAAACATTGGCACAGATTTTCAATAGTTGCATAAGAAGTAGGTGCTCTCATTTCATACACACCCATTCACTTTGAATGCACGTCAATGATCACTAAAAACATGGTACCTAAAAATAGACCTACATAGTCTATTTGTAGAATAACCCAGGGTGGGCCAGGCCACTCCCACGGATGCAATGGGGCTGAAATGGGCAACTTTTGATGTTGCTGACACTGGAGACAGTGTTTCACCATTTTTTCTATATCACTATCTATACCTAGCCACCAGATATAACTTTGTGTAATAATTCTTTAATTCTTCAGAGTCTTGTGCATTTCACCATCCCTGCAATACCTGTTCTCAGACTCTTGATAAAATTGGATCCTGGTTTGTCCAATTCTTTATCTGCTTCACACAGACTGGTGAGGAGTCCAGAAATTCAGCAGAAGTGCAACATCTTGAGGTACTGGAGCATTTGTAATGCTACTTGGCAAAGGGAGACAACTGAGGACGTCTGCACTTGCTATACGCACACCCGGACAGTGCATAAAAGTGTACTCATATGCGTACAAAGTTAAAGCCCATCTTTGAATTCTAGCAGAGGCTATCAGTGGGATTGCTTTATCCTCACTAAGCAAACCCAGAAGTGGCTTTTTATCTGACACTATGGTGAAGTGTTGACCATGCACATATTGATGGAATTTCTTTTCCCCAAATATGACAGATAAGCCCTCTTTTTCAATTTGTGAGTGACCTTTCTCGGCTGCAGAGAGTGTTCTAGAGACATATCCCATTGGCCTTTCAGATCCATCCTCGATCTTGTGTGGCAATACAGCTCCCACTCTGTATGGAGATGCACCACAAGATAATATTAATTCCTTTGATAGGTCATAGTTTTCTAGCAGACATGACCAGTATAAAAGCCTCTTGACTCTTGTGAAAGCTGTACCTTCCAGGACCATCTGTCGTTCCTCTTCAATGATAAGTGTAAAGGGGCTAACACTGTACAAAGATTAGGCAAGAAGTGACCGTAATAATTTACCATGCCTAAAAAAGACTTGAGCTTCGTGACGTTGGTAGGAGAGGGTGCTTTCTTCATTGCCCTGACCTTCTTCTCTAATGGATGCAACCCTTGAGCACCCACTCAAACACTGACTGCAGTCACTTGGAGAGTGTGCTTCTCTTTTTTCAAACGTACGCCAGCCTCCAAAAATCTCTTCAGAACCTCTTCTGGGTTGGCCAAATGTTCTGCTTCCATGGACCCTGTGGTCAGGACGTCGTCCACGTGCACTATAACTTGGGGAATTCCTTGTAGTAAGATTTCCATGGTCCTTTGGAAAATCGCACAGGCAGATGACACACCAAAGGGTAGGTGTGTATACTAGTACAGGCCCTTGTGCATGTTGATGGTTACATACCTTCTTGATGTGTTGTCTAGCTCCAGCTGTTGGTATGCATGGCTCATGTCCAGTTTAGTGTAGGATCTCCCTCTTGCAAGTTTAGCATACAGATCTTCAATCCCTGGGATTGGGTATTTGTCTAATTTAGCAGCCTTGTTCACAGTTAATATGTAACCTCTGCAGAAGCGAATGGTTTGTTCTGGTTTCATCATAAGGACTATGGGTGCTGCCCAATCTGAAAATTGGATTGGCTGGATTATTCCTAACTTCTCCAAGTCTGTATCCACCTCCTCCTATAGGGCATGAGGCACAGGTCTTGCCTTAATAAACCTGGGTGTTTCTTCAGAATCCACGTATATTTCAGCTTGTAGACCTTTTATTTTTCCCAACTCAACTCAAAATACTCTGTCATACTTTTTTAACAACTCAGGAATTCCCCCTGTCTTGTCTTGAAAGATTTCTTACCAGTTAAGTTTAATTTCTTTCAGCCAATCATGACCCAGAAGGCTAGGTCCTTCACCTGTTACAATAATCACTGATAGCTGGGCTGTCTGTTGCCTGTAGGATATAGGCACAGAGGCAATGCCTTTCACTTGTATTGCCTTCCCAGTATACATTTTTAGCTGAGCCATGGTTTGCACTAAACTCAATGACTGGGTACCTTCGCTGAGGTATTTAAAGATGTGTGTACCCCACCACTGTGGTCGATGCTCCTGTGTCAACCTCCATGACTAGAGGCTTCCCATTTACTTGAAGGATAACAGTGATTGGTTCAGTTTTCCTGGCCTTCAGGTTATATAGGGAATAGATATTAATATCAGCCACTTCTGGTTCATCTATACTGTGCACTTCATTCAACTTGGCCTGCTGTCTGAATGGCTGTCTTGATCTTGCCCTGCATTGTTTTATAACAAGCCCTTCTTTGTGACAGTCGTGGCATTCTGCCTCTTTAAATCTGTGGGTTTCCAGTACATGATTACCGCCCACATCAGTAACACTTTAATTTCTGGATTACTGGTGAGCTGCTTCCAGTATTTCTTTGTGTTTGTCAAGTGGTATGGACCATGTCCCGCTTTGTGGTTATCTCTGGTTTTCATGTCATGCCCAGTGGTAGGCTCCCACCCTAACTGAAGAACGGCACCATGTTACACACTCTGTAAAGCCTGAGTCCCTCTCAGCACTCTCCATTACTAGTGCTTTCTCCATGGTGCACTTCAGGTCTATATTAACTTCTGCAAGTAAATGGCGCTGAATGTCATCATCATGTATGCCGCAAACCAAATGATCTTGCAACATGTCATTTAAAGTATCACCAAAGTCACAGTGCTCTATGAACTGTTTTAACTTCACGACGTATGTTGTAATTGACTCACCGGGGGCCCTTACTCTAGAGTTGAACT
Source organism: Cetorhinus maximus (assembly GCF_964194155.1). Taxonomy (NCBI): domain Eukaryota; kingdom Metazoa; phylum Chordata; class Chondrichthyes; order Lamniformes; family Cetorhinidae; genus Cetorhinus; species Cetorhinus maximus. The sequence goes on along the minus strand of NC_135890.1, from coordinate 48,807,417 downwards.
TGAATCTTTGCATGACCACCGATAGTTTAGGCTGAAAATGTGCTTTCACGAGGTCTACTAGCTTGTTGAAGGACCTGGAATTTGGCACATTCGAAGCGGTCAGACTACAGATTAGGTTATACGTTTTGCTCCTGCAGGCACTTAGAGGAATTGCCTTCTGTTTCTCTTCCGCCGTTATTTCATTCACCACAAAGTAGAAACATAGGCACTCTATGCACTGATTCCAGTCATCAATTGTTGAGTTGTACGGGTTAATTCTGCAGAAGAGTGGCATGACTGCTGAGTATACTTTCCTTTCTTCCCTTAAAAATCGAAATACTCACATCTGGGCGAGGGGTGCGGCATTGGAGCCTTTTATCCTCATCGCAATTGTAATAAACTTGGAGTACTGGGCAGGTAAGAAACAGTAAACTTTATTTACAGAGCTCCTGATGAAGCTACATGCTTGTACCAAGAACAAGGCTAGAAAGCACTGCCCCTAAGATTACCTGTGCTTAGGACTGATTCATCTGTACAGTCAAATGACCCCCATAATAACATGAAAGGTTTAACTTACAATTACTACACACTAGGATTTTCAAAGTGGGGGTTGGGGAGAGAAGGGGAATGGGGGAGCCAGGAACCCATTCGCCTCCAATTAATTGTCTTTAAGCTCCTTGAGGAACTTACTGACAGGCAGGGAAGGACCAGAATTTTCAAGTCGCAGATCACCAAACCCAAACAGTGGGGTTCATGTTAGTGCAAAGTTGTTGGGTGCAACATGGGGAGCCATCAGGTAATGATTCTCTGAGGAAATATTTTTGGCACTGAGTGTACTTGTTTCAGATTGGGTGCAGCACCTTTTAGTGGACTGATTACTTCTCTGTGCCGTGAGGCTGCTGGCCCTCTGATGACCCCCCTCCTTCTATTCTGCAAGGCAGTGGCAGGTCCCGTCATGGCTGCTGTCTGCCTTTGAGGATTGTGCTCAGCAGCCAACTCCCACCCCCAGGTAGCACTCAGCCCTATTGATTGGACACTGAGCTCTTTGCTAGCCCAATTAGGGCATCTGCATATGAAGATAGTGTCTTGTGAGTGATGCAGGTGCAACATAGGGGCGGGGCCCCAAAATCATCCAGGCACCAAGCTCCTGACACCAGATTGAAAATCAAGCCCCAGATTTTTAAAACCAGATATTTTAAAAAAATTAAAATTAAAATGTTTAAGAAGTTTTTTAATGATATTTCAGCACTTTATTTTGCTCTCTGTAAGTTTTTTTTTAAAAAGTGTTCTGATTATTAGTGCTGTTCATTTCCTGTTTGGCTGTCTGTGAGAATTCTTTAATGTGATTGGCTGCTTGGGAATCCCCATTAAACCAACACTACAACCAATTGCACATCGGAAGGGTTAAAGTTTTTGCCACAGAAATACAGCTCTCTCAGCCAGACTTCCTTTGAGGTTCATAGCCACTGAGTGCAAAATCTGGGCCATTATACCTCACACAGGATAAGCCCATTTTTAAAAATGTATTTTTCTACTTTTACCATTTTCTGCTGTTTTGTTTAAAATCTGCAATATTGGTTTCTTATTTACTCAACCCACCCCTTTTTGTTTTTTCAGTTGCATTCTGTTTATTGGAATTACTGCATTAGAGCATTATTTACGGGTCAGATTTGTGCTCTTATGTTGCACTATTGCAGGAATGCACAATCTTACTCTTGAGTATCTTTTCAAAGCTCATGTGTGAGATTGTGCTAAAAGTATCTCCCAGCTAAGTGGCCAATTGGAAAGCAATAACAAGAATATTGCTCAACAAGCTAACCAGCCAGTTAAGTGGCATAAGTCGCAGATATAAATTGCTTATGAGCCAGGAGCACAGCCGGAATTTCTAAGAGAAATGGAGGGAGGCAGCAGAAGGTGTAAGACCAGATTTGATGGCCACATTGAGGAGCAAGAAGGTCCAAACAAAGTTCTTTCTTATGGAGTGGAGAGGCATCAAGTCAACATCTGGAGGGCTAAACAGACCAACATGCAGGACGTTGACCTGGGATCATGTAGCAGGAGACACTGGAAGGATACCCAGAAAAGAAGTGTCAAAGTAAAAAAATGATAATTAAAATAAATAAATGTAGCCTGGCCACATATGGTGATAACTGTTGATAATATTCAAACCGTTACAGATGTCAGACAAGTTTACATGAATATAACCATCATCTAACAAAACTGTAACCATACTTTTAACACAAAAATTCCAAAGCACTTCACAATTAGGGAGAGGAAGAGAATGTTGAGACGGGTTGGATGAGATTAAGAGGAGTGACCTAAAACCCAGTGAAGGGTTTTGAGGAGGTTATTACAGGTAGAGAGAGAAAGAGAGAGGCGGAGATGTATTCAGGGGGGTGTTCCAGACAGTAGAACCCAGGTGGCTGAATTCTCTGCTACCAATGGTGAGAGAAAGGAAGGAGTGACACACGGAATGCTGGGGATACTTGATCCAAGTTGGCACAGTCACCTGCTGTAAATATAACACCAATGCAAGGAAGACATGGCCGTGTAGCCTAGCAAGGGAGAATCGGCAATGATGGAACTTGGAAGAACCGAAGAGATGATAATTAGCCACACAAGTCTAACAATTACCAGGCACTCAGACAGCACTCAAACAGTTTCACAAATTTCCTGTAAGCTAGACAATTTATATTCTGATATGTTATGCTTAAGGGCAGAAAACTGCTGCTGTCTGACATACACAGCATGAAATATTCACTCAAAGGATTACACCTCCTTTACCTAACAGGAAAAGATTGCTTTCAATGGAAGGAGAGAGGAGTGGAGGCAGGTGCAGAGCCTCAGCTGATTAAAACTAATTTTTTTGGAGGTATTATACAATGGAGCCATTGGGTAGACACAGCATTGGCCAAGTACAAGCTGGAGGGAAGAAATATATCCCAGGTTATTGTATACTTATAATTGCAAATATTCTCATGTAAGGCACTGACTGTTATCTTGTGAAATGTGCCATGTGCTATACAGGCTGACTTATCATCTGTTCTTTACCTCCTGTTACAATTTTGCCAGAACCTTAGGATCATTAAATGAACTTTCTCAGTGACAAATCTCATCGCAGCACTCAGTATCATCATGGAACAATCCAAAGATTTACACACTGGAGGGTTCAGTGATAACATAAACAAAGAAAGAGCCATATCTCAAAAGGTGACAAATAGTGATGCCGGAAAGAGGAGGGCTGGCTGCCGAGGGATACCATTAATTGGGCTCTGTTAGTTACTTCATGATATAAATCTCTTGGGGCCAGCAGTGAAAGGGTGGATATTGCAGGAGTGCATTAGTCACTTGCCTCCTAGAACTTTAATTTACAGTTTAGTGGGAAGCTATTCAGCCCATCATGTCTGTACTAGGGCAACCCAAAACAATCCTCATTGCCCCAACTCTCCCTATATCTTCCATTTTTTTGAATACCTACTCATTTGTCCCTTGAAAAATGGAACCATTTTTGCCTCTAATGTGACTAGTGGCATAGAATCCCAACTTCAACAGAACTGTATAAAGTTATATCTCTATCCACTTTTCACTCTCTTTGTGATGATTTTAAATGTATGATTGCTTATCACTGACTCTCCAAGCAAAGGAAATAATCTTTCTCTATTAACTCTATCAATATCTCTCAATTTTTAAAAGTCTATTAAATCTCCTCTTAACATCCTTTGTTCCAATGAAATTTGCTCCAGTATCTGTAATAAAACATGTGCCCTCACATGACACTGTCACATGAGCAGGGACATGTTATTAATTAAGTTTTAAATTTTTTATTTTATTTTTATTTGCTTTAGGAAGCCTTATCCCGCCTATGGGCGAGGTTTCCTAAAAAAGTGAAAAGGCTGCTTGGCCTTTCTGCCTCCCCGCCACTGTAAGGTTGGATGGGAAGCGAAAAATTGAACCCAATTGATAATCTAATGGCCTTAACAAGCCGTTTAATTGTCGGCAGATGTGCTGCCGACTCTGGCAAGCGCCCACCGACCGACATATCGTGCGACTGCGCGTTGACATCGGGACGCTCGCCCAACGTCAACACGTCATTTCACGCTCAAGTGGGTCGGGCGTGCACCCGCCTGCCGAGCTAAAAATTTTGCCCCAGACGTTGCTGTCAGTGGTTCTACTCTTCTCCACAGGGTGTGTTGTTAAAGTCCCCACAGATAGCGATCAAATGGAAATCACTGAACAGATGAGAATTTATCCTCTTATGCTATTGGTCTCACAGTACAAACCCTTGCAAAAAGCTACAGCTTGTAGAATTAGGTGTAACCGGTTTCTTAATAGTGTATAAATGCATAGTTACTGCTGAGTAATCTCTCTGTCTCTGAAAAACTAATTTTGTATTTGTGGTAAGTCAAATTTCATCATTATGATAAAAAAATTCTACATATTTCATTTTTTAAAAACCAGTCTTGCTGATGAAATTTCAGCTTCTACCTTAACCCCATGTGTATGTTCCAATCATTTATTCCACTTCTCTGTAAAATGTCATTAAAAGTGAAGGATCATTAGTGCATTTTACTTACTGGTTTGCTGTTGGTGAGGATACTTCAGTGTGATTAGCTGCTTATCCTGCTTGATGATATCACAGTTGCTGGATGCCTGGAGATCCCCAGACTTGGCACCAGATTCAAACCGCCGTCAAGAAAATGGAAATCAGTGCCACCAAGATCTCTAGATCTTTGAGGTCAGCTTTCTTTAAGGACAGCTTTTTCTGAGGGCAGCTGTGGGTGCCTTTGCTTTGCTGCTGACCATGATATCTGGGCCATTATGAACTAGAATTGTCTGATCAGCTGTTCCAGTTCTTATCACAAAAGGCACATTATCATATCAGTTTTGTTTTACGCTTACCTTGATCCTGAGAACTGCCTGAGGCATGGATGCAGTTTGAGGATGGGGGTGGGGTGGGGTAAGGTGGAATAAGGGGTACACCCTTTAAATATGGTTGAGAAAGAATTACAGTTTTATATCTTGGATAAATGAGTTCGTTGGCCAGCCAAACTCTAACTGCACGATTTGCTATGTTCTCATCAATTGCTGCTCGCAATCAATAATGGGGAGAGACTGATGCAAGAATAAACAGTGATAGTTTATTGAGACATAGGGCAGGGCATCTGATCAAATGTGCTCACTCAGAAACCTCCAGAACTAGACTTACAGTTCCCAGTTGCCTGCACCGTAGAGTGATTCGTCGGTGCTGTCACATGATCAGTACACTTGCATTCTCTTAAAGGGACAGGGTACCTCATTTTACCACAAACAGTTAAAGGAAATGGCAGAACTGGAGATTGGAAAGGAAATGATCTTAAGTAAACAGAGACCAAGATTACTGGAAGCTATGAGGCACGTACAGCATTTGCCCCAACAGTATCAGGCTCCCTGTTTCTTTTTTGTGTGAGTGTGTGTGCAGTTGTACAAAATCTGCTAAAGTTGAATCAGTTTACAAAATTATTTGAAGTAGTATTACAGACTGCAGCAGTTCAAGGGTGCAGCTCGCCATCACCTTCTCAAGGGCAATTAAGGATGGGCAATAAATACTGGCCTAGCCAGCAACACCTACATCCCATGAATGAATAAAAAAAATGAGTGACTGTACCATGTGAAATTTTCTCTTTTTAACACTGCCAAAGTTCTCTCTTCCTAAAGATTTATTGACTTGAGCACTACTTGGAGTTTACAGTGATTTAATTACAGGAGACTGTAATTCATGACCCTTGACATGCCTCACTGTTGTGATCTTGTTTGGCTCTAATGCGCAGAAACCCTTTAAGTCGAACATGATACATCAGTTCATTTAAATAAATGTAAGCATGGCTACTTAACAATGCTGAGAGCACTTAACCTGCTGGTGTCAGCATTTAGCAATTAGTTGCTACGTTTATATGATGAGTTACATTGATGAAAGTTGAATATATTGTTCGCCGTTTACCTGGGCTGTATGACCGAGGAGAACTGACGGTGTTCAATGACTTTGATATTTGCTGTGCCACTGGCATTTGCATTACATTTTTATAATCAGAAGCCATCGTGTATGCAACAAAAGAAAGTTATGCAACATACATTACTACGAATCATTATTCTATCTATCTGCTGAAATTCGCTGCAACTTCCACTGTCAAGAAAGAGTCACAATGAAACTTATTAAATTAATGGAAACAATGGGCTTTGTGAAATGACTGTATAATCTATTATAGTCTTCTATAAGTTGGCATTCAAATAATTTTTGGGTTCCTGCAATGTTAAATTTGCTAATTAATATGTTAATGTCTCACTGGGCGGTGACCTCCTGCTACCTCACTGCAGGTGGATGCAGTCTTTCAAATGTTCAAAAAAGCTCCTGCTTGAAGTAAGATGAGCTACTTTATTCTCTTGAAGTGTTTACAACCTCGTTTTACCAACAATTTGTTTAACACCAACACTGATGGAAAATCAATAAATTTTAAAAACCTTGTTGATTTTATGTTTGATACCTATCACTTAAAAGTGAATTGGATAATTATTTGGAAGGGAAGATCCATTGAGGGAATGGGTAGGGAAATAATATTAGAGTAGATTAAGTTAAGGAGCTAACATTGAGACAGGCACGATGGGCCAAATAGCCTCCCTCTGCAAATTCTACCATTCTGTGACTAAATCAGTTGCGTTTTATGTTACGTTTGGAAAGAATTGGCATCAAGCACAAGTGAGCAGATAAAGCCAAGACTTTTGACCTGATTATAAGTTAGGTCAGGAAAAAACGTACGATAAATGAACAAGGTACAAATATGCTCTTCCTCTGTGAACTAAATTGGTAAAATAAGAACCTTGGCTAAATGCAAGCAATTTAAGTACTGCTTCTGCTCCCCCTTGCTGTCTTTGCTTTCATCCAGCTCTCCTTTGCTGCCTGTGGCTGTTTCTGGTTCAACACTGCTGTTTTGTCTGCAGCCTGTGTTGATCTGGACAGCTTGTTCCAAAGTAGGGAGTTGGTCGGATGTAGTAACTTTTGAAGGTCCTAATTTTGGCTTCATATGTTCTGTGCTACTTTTATCTCACCTGTACTGCTCACTTATTAAAATTTTGGCACCATATTACATCACCTCATAAACATGCAGTTTAATATATTAAAAATAATGGGATGGTCAAAAACCATAAATGTAGGATTAATAATTAACCAGTGAAGGGAGGGAGGGGCATGTTGCTGAGTTCTGCCTAACAAATTCCACTTTGACCACAATTTAACGCATTCTGAACAATGACTCCACTGAAGATAGAACATCTTAAGTTGGTTACAACTTGCTTTGTGATCAACAGACAGCCTGACTAACAGTTTATCATGAACCATACAGACTAGCTAAGTTAACTAAAATAGGTTATTCCATGCTGCTAAACTGAACTCTTATACTAGACCATTCTGTGCTAAGTAAATGGGGTAATTGTCAAGTAAACTGATAATGCCATCTTAGTGTTTATTTTGAATATGTTTTGACTGATAATCTCATGGTATTATGAGGCAATATTGATCATGGTAATGGACCAACATGGGATACCACGTGACCAATCACTGTACATAAGAGGATATTCAGCAGTCCTGTACTTCCAGTGGGAAGGAATGTCAACACGTTGTGCCCTGGTTTCCCACCCTCACATGTTTTGAATGCAGCTCCCACATAGGACGCAGAATCATCGGATAAAACCAATGTTAAAGATTTCCTTAAGTCAGAGATAAGCAACAAATGGTTAACTTTGGTCACCATTGCACACTCCAGAAATCAAAGCAAACAGTGTTACACGATAGTTGCACTGCTTGGAGTAAGTTGAAACTGAAAAAGTAAATTATTGTTTTTGTTTGCCAGGAAAATCAGTTGGTTTCTGACCTGATTTTGTCACTTGCATTTATATCATTTTGATGGAACAAGATTTTCTGTTCCATTAGTGCATCTCCATACAAGCATTGCATTGCAACTTAACAGTTGAATGTTTATAAATCCTGATGAAGAATTGTCATAAATAAAACTATGTATTTATAAAAAACACATCTAGTACCCCCAAATTTCAGCTGTTTTCAGTAGGTAGGGTATGAGAGTTGCTGCCAATTTCTATCACCAGTGTGATGCACAGACTGATAGAAAGGATAGCCTTCTAGTAAGTCCTTATAGACCACTCTAAGCTGTTGCTGCCTCCATTCACAATTCCCTTGAATCTCATGTGTGCAGTGCTTTCACTGCTTCATAGCAAACTCTGCATGCAATGTAGGCTTTTACACTCCATCAGTGCTGTTCTGCAGGATGCTACTGAACACTGCTTGAACGTACCTGACAGTTCCATGCATGCAGGATGAATGACACGCTGAGAAATTCATAAGACCAAAAGACTCTTCTATGTTATTTACTTTCTCTGTCATTGTGTTATACATAGGAGAATATATCTTTTCAATTCACATCTTTGTGTGTAACCCCAATGATAGATCACAGTGGCTAAAATACTGTCCATTAATGTCTCCATCTTAATGAGACAGCAGTGCAGTGGCAGTATTCCTATTTATGGCTATCCTTCAAATGTATTAAAAATTAATTTGTGTGCCATAGAATATAAGTCTTCATCTTTCAAATTGGTCTGTTTTCAAGATGCAGTGAGGATGCCTGCAAAATATTTCTTCCGCAAGCCCGTAAGAGAGGGCAGAGCCAAATAAAATTGCTTTCTTTTTAAAATGGCTAAGACACACAAGAATAACAAAAATATGTTGTTCATGTGCATTAGCTACTGCCAGTGCACAAAAAAGATCAAATGGAATAAAAAGTAGAGAACATACAAATCTGAAATCAAAATGATTTCTGTGGTTCAGATTTTTATATAGGTCTGATCAAATAGCCCTCTAGCACCTCACGCTGTTCACTGGATTTGGATGCAGTTCTATCTTGTATTGTTTCAAATTTACAACTGCCATAAAAGTTGTCAGAATCAGTGACTTTTGTTGATTTCATATTTACTCAGAAATTGGTTAGAATATGGAACTCACTTCCATACGGAATAGTTGAGATGAATATCATAGCTGCATTTAATGGGAAGGTGGATAAAGCCATGAGGGAGAAAGAAATGAAAGATTGTGCTGATAGAGTGGGAGGGTTGGAGGAGGAGGCCCATATGGAGCATAGACCAGATGGGCCGAATGGCCTGTTTCTATGCTGTGCTATGTCGTTTGTTCCAAAGCTCAACTTAATTTTGTGCCCATTTCTACTGCGAATGCATTTTTAGCTGCATCACAACAGGGTTCACCTGTGGTACTATCGAGGTTGAAATCGATTTAACGGCCTTAAGCACAGGATGAGCTTTGAACAGTGTGGAAATTTATTTTCTATTTTATCTGTAGAATTAAATCAAAAAAATTAACGGAAAGAACTGGCTTGGAATTTATCAATTATGCTTGGAGGTTTGTATGTGATGCCATTAGGAAGTCTTCATACATAAACCAACTCACAAAGAAACTGTCACAACCAGTGCTTAATTGGAATATAATCAGTGCTACACCAATTTGTCCTGGACTCCTAACATAACATGGAAGATCTCAAGAACATGACTGAAAACTTGGTGTATACCTATAGATTCATTTAACAGCATTCAAACACTAAAATCACTGCCATTCAAAGGTTCAGTATGAATGATCATAGTAAAAATAACTGATAGTATTCTTGACAAGATTGGCATTGGACAACATCACAGTAGCTGGTTTTAACCAAATCTAATACTAGACTTCAATTTTGAAGGTCACTGCATGCACTTGACAGAGTTTAAGTAGTACAATACGTTTCATGTCACATTTCTGACTTAATAAGCAAACACGTTGTTAATAATTGCAATGACAATAGGGATTGAATGTCAAAAAGTAATCCATTGCTTGTAAAACACCTTGGAACATCCTGAGAAAAATACTGTTTAAGTGTAAGTTCTTGCTCCACAACTGGTTCCGATGTGGTGAGATTCTTGTGTGTCTGTATTTCGTGTTAAACTCCAGGGTTCCCCAACACATCGCTTCGGATTTATTTTTCCTGCAACCTTTGCAATTACTTTTTAAAATTTATGAATTCTTGTTATCTTGGCACATTGTGCTTCTTTTGAATGCCTTTGTCATGTCAGGCCAGTAAAGTAGATCTCTATCTTTTGTCTTGTGTGGTATCTGATAAATCTGTACATGTATTTTCTAGGAACTGTTGTTGTTATGTCTTCGACACACTGGGCAGAATTATGCCCTCGTCTGGCAGGCTCAGTGGAGGCAAGCGGGTGCGATTGGGAAGCTGACCACTACCCGTGATTGGGCTGTGACCGTGATTTCATGCTGGCGGGCCAAATAAGGCCCGCCCAGCGTGAGCGCCAGCTGCAGAATGTTCGAGAAGGGGCAGGTGGGGGTGGGGGCCTCTCGGCCACTGAGTCCAATGGTGACCCAGCGGCTGGTTCAAAAATGGCGCAGGCAGCCCCAGGGAGGCTACCTGCGTCGGAGTTGCTGCAATGACATGGCTGCAAACGAAGATGTAGACGACAGGCGGGAGGGAAGGTTAGCTGGGCACTTGGCCCCCCGTTTTTCCGATGAGTGCCTCACCGCCCTCCCAGGGGAGATGGCTGCCAGAAGGGACAACCTTGACCTCGCAGATGGGAGGAGGAGGCCACTGCACGCCAGAGCTGGCCAAGGGGGTGAGCCCTGGCTGCTTTGACTGAGTCCCTTTTAGCTTGAGAGCCATGACTCGGATGTGCCCTGCGAGGTGTTCCTCAGTTGGGGTTGGCCAGGCTGCAATGGTGCTGCAGGTAGAGAGTGGACTAACCAATGCCCCTCTGTCCTTTCAGGAGAAGACACCCCATAACAATATATAGCGGTCACGGACTGGCGGAGAGCCCTCACACCTCCTCATCTTCTCCAGATATGAGCAGGAGGCTAGGAGCTCGAGAGACACCATGTTCCTCAGTCAACCGGCCGTGGAGAGGCTGGGCTGTTGGACGAAGGTAAGAGTGCAGTGCACTGAGGTGGGAGTTTCAGATACTGCAAACAATCTTGTGCAGTCTCATCATTGATGGGAGCCTCCAGACTGGATTCATTAATCATTAATCATTGAAAGACGGTGGCACCATGATGCAGATCTCCATTGTCTCACCAGGGCGCCAGGCATGCACAGTGACAGTGCGATGACTTAAACTAATGACATGTCCTTCTTCTCCCATAGATCTGCCTCCAAACTGCCAATCGTAGGACCTCCAGGAGCTACCCATGAAGCTGGAGGACCACGATGCTTCAGAAGCACCTGCACCACACCCACTCTCTGAAACAGGCACCCGCACAGATACCAGCACCTCGGTGGGCATCAGTTCGGTGGCTAGCGTCTCGGTGCACATTGGTGAGGGCAATTGCTGGAGACCAGGACGATACTGAGTCGAAGGCTGATAATGAGCCTCTGGAGTTGTCCAATAGGCAGCAGATGCTGGATGCCCAGCAGGGTGTGCGGGAGGATCTGGAGACCCATGAGAGTATGCGTGCAATGGTCTCTGTTGTGGAGGAGTCCCTGCAGAGCATCAGCACTGAGTTGACCCTCATGGCTGAGCGTGTTGCCTCCTCCATGGAGAGAGTGGCGACTCACATGGAGAGGCTGGTCCAGGAATAGAATCAAGGGTTCCTGGGGTTGCGCCCGGACTTGCAAGCCCTTACACCAGCAATGACCTCAGCTGGTCAATATCCGTGTATGAGATGGATGAGGTACACAGTATCCCAGCTAGGTGCCCATTCACCAATGGCGAGCAGGGAGGTCCACAGCGACCTCACGTTGGTGCACAAGCTGCTTGTCATTTCTGTGGGCTCCTCTAAGAGTGCTCTGGATGACAGCAGCAGCTCCTTTGCTCCTCTGCCAGTGACCATGGCATCTGATGAGGTGGCAGCAACTGGGGAGATGCCAGCCATGGCATTGGCTGTTCCATCCTAGGCAGAGCCATCACAGGCCAGAGGACGACCACCAAGGTCATCTAGGCCAACAGGACAGCAGAGTGAGCAGGCTGCCTCCAATGCTGGTGCCAGCGAGGGGGGAGCACCTAGATGTAGCACTCGTAAATGTAAATTTAAAGCACCTTAAACACAAGAGGGACGGGTCACGGGTGATCTTTTGTTCTCCCATTTTGTTTTCCTTTTTTAACACCTGATATTGTTCTGTTTCTAATCTGTGAGTGCCAACATTATATTACATTTGCTTTTGTGTTATTGGCCTGAGTATGCTTCATTTGTTTTGTAGGTGCAGGGTGCACCAGTATGTAATGCTGGACGTGGGTTGCTCGAAATTTTATTGCACAGGCACTGAGTGTATCTTGGGGGCAAAGGAAATGGTCATTTCTGAGATCCAGGATGGAGGCGGCAGCCCTGGCATGTGGTGGGAACGGTTTTTTGGCAGCCTAGCTGAAGGACCATTGGATCAAGGTGTCCCTGGTGCCCCTGCCTCCCTGTAGGTTACCGAGGTCTGCCTCCACGCCCTCAGCATTCTCCTCACTGTGCTCCTCTTCTGACTCTACTGGATTTATCCTCTGTGGCCTGTGGAGCTTCGCCAAGACCCTCTTCCTCCAGTGGGTCCCCCCTGGCCAGTGCCAGATTGTGGAGAGCGCAGCATGCAACCACTATCAGTGATACCCGCTCTGGGGGGTATTGCAGTGCACCCCCTGAACAGACCAGGCATCGGAAGCGCATCTTGAGAAAACCTATGGTTCTTTCTATCTCATCCCTTGTGGAGGTGTGACTCCTGTTCTACTGCTGCTCTGCCTCTGTTCTTGGATGGCGGAGAGGCATCATGAGCCACTTTCTGAGGGGATAGCCCTTGTCACCCAGCAGCCATCCATCCAGTCGGGCTGGAGCACTGAAGAGCCCCGGCACCTGGGAGTGTCTGAGGATGTAGGCGTCGTGGGAGCTGCCTGGATACCTTGCACAGACTTGTAAAATCTGCATCCTGTGATCACACACTATCTGCACGTTCATGGAATGGAAGACCTTCCTGTTGACGAAGGCACCTGGCTGACCTGCTGGTGCCTTGATGGCCACATGTGTGCAGTCGATTGTACCCTGGACACGGGGGAACCCAGCAATCACTGCAAAGCCTCTGGCTCGCTCAGTCTGGGTGGCCTCGTCCATACGGAAATGAAAGAAAGTCAATACCCGCCTGAACAGAGCTTCTGTCACCAGCTTGATGCAACTGTGGAGCTGATTGGGAGACTCCACAGACCCCCCACCGACCCCTGGAAACAGCAGGAGGCATAGACGTTGAGGGCCACTGTCCACCCACACAGTCAGAGCTGATCTCAGGGCCGATCATCTGACAAATGGAGGTCACTGACTCCCTTGAGAGGCAAAGCCTCCTTTGGCATTGCACCTCAGACATATTGAGGTAGCTGCATCACCGCCTGTAAACCCTGGCAGCAAGGTAGTGGCATCTTCTGCGTCCCCTTATACCTTGGACTAACTGCGCCCCTTGTGCCTGTGCCTCTCCTCCCACAGGTCCCTCCCCTGGAATCTGCTTTGGGACACCTGACCTCCTCTCCTTTTTGCCCCTCTCTTCCTCCTCAGAGGAGGTGCCTCCAGCGGAGAGCACAATCCCCATTACCAGGGTAAGGAAGGCTGCCTGATACCTAGAAGGGTCCACATGGTCAGAATCCTCAGGGAGCCTTGGAGACAGCTATGAGTCCTGAAATGATGTGTGGAAATGCTAAGAATGAAGCCCCGAACAGAGATGAAGCTGCTAAGTACCAAGAAGCAACCAACAGCAAACTGCCTCCAAAACTCCTCACTACTCACATCGACAATGCTGCTGACCCTTTTTATTCTGCCCGCGGATAAGGCTTGGCAAATTGTGGGCTGCCCAACTACCTGTTTTTCCTGTGCGACGAGCGAAAAATCCCACGGACAACGTTAAACTGCCTTCAATCCGGTTGTTAAGGGCCTTAACTGGCTTCTTAATTAATGGCGATTGTGGCTCCGACTCCTGTGCGCGCCTGCCGATAAATATCATGCGAGTGTGCAATGACGTTGGGACACTCGCCTGACCTCATTGCGCGTCGTTTTACGCTCGTTCGGGTCAGGCACGTGTCTGCCCGACAAGCTGAAAATTCTGCCCACTGATTTATTTTCACCTTTCTGAGCACAATATCATTTCCTGCAGTCAGCTCATTTTGAAAATACCACTATTCCTTGATACCAATCAGTGTATCTAATTTAGCTTTTGGGCACCTAGCTTTCTCATTGCAATTGTACTAGCGGGTCTTGTCTTGTCTTGTATTTCGGTCAGTGTACTGTCTGATACAGGTGCCATTACACAGGCTGCAGATTGTGTTTCATCTTCCTTTGCACCAAAGTGTAGTGTGGCCCCACTTCCTATGTCAAGCCCTTCAAAGCAGATGATTCTGACAGATAGTACATTTGTTACCATTGATTCTAGATCACTGCCTAGACCAGACTAATAAACAAATCCTCTTGCTATTGATCCCATATGGATTATTCCTGTGTGTTCAGTATGGAGTTCTGCCAGAATCCTATCTCTCAAAGAACTGGGTAGCACCAGTCTGTGACTCCACTTGATGTAGCCCTGGTCACATGGCTGTATTGTCTTCGGTTCAGGGTCTAGAAGGGTTTTTTTTAGGATTTCTCTTAACTAAAAATGCTACGACAAACCATTATTCGTAAAACCCACTCTTATTTATTTACAGATCTAAGTACATCTCAGTACTCTACACAACGTTGTACATCTGCTTCCCACCAGATCTCAGTCTCTTAATCATGTGACATTGCATCATGGTTACATCAATAATTACATCAGTACCAGGTGCTCCTGATGTTAACCCTTTACTCTACATCTCCCCTCAAGTCTTGTTCTCAACTGTATACATCTTTCTACATCTCCCCACAAAGTCTCAGGCTTAAAGTGTTGCTTTGAGCAATCTCCCTAATCAGGCCCTGATTTCATTTTGAGGTGGAGGACAAACTGCACTCTCTCGTCGTTCAATAGCAGTGTATTCCACCTGGGTGATTTTAGAGTTTCTACTTGTTCCTGGTTCCTTGTCTCCATTTGGGTCTAAATAGTTCCAAGGTTCCATTGGTTTCCTTCCCAATGATATAAAAGCTCTTCGGTTCCTTCTGATATTTCCCTGGTTCATCTCAATGCTACAGGATCTCAGTTGTGGAGCTCACTGTAACAATGCCTTCTTTCTGTTGATCTCATATCAACACTCTCTCCCCGGGCTGTAGCACTTTCAAGTCTCGTGCCCTGTGTCTTGAATTGAAATTATGAACTAGACTGTCTCTTTGTTGCTCCTCACACTTCCTAACTTTCTCACGATCATCTGAGGTAATGTTAGGTTGTAGTTTTTGTTGTGGAGCTGCAAGTTGTATTTGCAGCTTCTTCCCATCAACAGCTCTGATGGTGAGAGCTTGTTTTTCAGCAGTGAGGTTCTGTGGTTAAGAAGGGCTAAGTTAATATCTTTGTTCTTTTTCATTAATTCCTTGATTGTTCAAACTCCTTTTTCTGCTTCTCTGTTCGACTGAGGATATCTAGGCGAATGAGTCACACGCATGAAACCATATTCCTGCAAAAAGTTATGGAACAGTTCGTTAGCAAACTGAGGACCACTGTCTGACACCACAACATCTGGGATGTGTCATGAAGATTCTTTTTTGTGATGTACTGACTGCCTCCATCATGTTGCTCCATTTATTCACGTCAAACCACCTGGAGTAGTAATCAATGGCGATGATGAAAGCTTTGCCTTTAAATTCAAATAAATCCATTCCCAGGGGCTGCCATGGCCTTGAAGGAAAAGTGGAAGCTGCCAGTGGTTCGCTCTGCTGTTGTTTTCCACTGCACACTTAATGCAATTCGTTATTAACTCTTCAATGGTATGACTAATGCCTGGCCACTAATCTGACTGCCGGGCTCTTATTCAGCATTTCACTATTCCCAAGTGCCAAGTGTTTTAGGGATGCCGAGTCTGTTGTTAAAAACTAACAGCAGGATTTCTCAGTCAGTGTGCAGGGGTGGGCCCGACACGCCGACGTGTAAAATGACACGTGACGATGTCGGGGGTGTGTCCCGACGTCATCGTGCTGAGTTGCGATGTTTCGTTCGACGGGCGTGCGCTGGAGTTGGCTGAGTGGCCACCGATATGTAAACGGCCTACAAAGACCATTAAGGAACTAATTAAGGTAATTGTAAATGCTGCTCGTCCAATCTTAAGGTTGGTGGGCAGGTGAAAAGGCCAAGCGGCCTTTGCGGTTTTTAGGAAATCTCATCTATGAGCGGGATGCGGTTTCCTAAAGCTTTTATTAATTAAATTTTTAAAATTTCATTAATATAAACTGGTGCCCCATCTCATGTGATACAGTCACATGAGGGGACATGTTTAAATACATTTATTTAATTTTTTCAACATCGATCCAATCTCCTTGACGCAGCCGAATCTCCTTCCTTCCTCTGACCGCACAGGTAGCGCTGAGCTTAATTGGCCCGCCAGTGTAAAATGGTGGCGCGGAGCCGATTGTGGGCAGTGATCAGCTCCGCGACCACCCCCGCCCTTGCCCGCTCCTGCCAAGCCCACCAGCCGCCTGAAAAACTCAGGCCTAAGAAATCGTCAATGGTTGTGAGATGTTTTCTCTGCTTGAAGTATTGGCGAAGTACTAGGTTGTTGGGACTATGCTCTGGCCATCCATTTTAGCAATGCTTTTTTATTTTGCTGCATTCGTCATCCTGCTGTTGTGCTTGCTTAATTTCTTGTAATCTCAGTGGCTGGTAAGTGTCTGGTAATGAGTGAAGTGTAATATTTTGGTTTGGGGAGCCACAGTTACCTAGGATAGGCAGTCCAGTGCTCATAAGTAATTTTAAGGTTGTTTATTAAGTTTATCAAGAAGCAGCAGTTTTAAATATGATGCATGAACTAAATAGACAGGAAAAGTATACGGTCTCTGACAGTGGAGAGCTGTTTACCGATCCGGAAGAACGAACAAACGAAAGCAGCCGATTTCTGCAGCCTGGAGTGACAGTTTCAGTCTCTCTCAGTCTTTGACTGTTTGCCGATGGCAGTCATCTTCCCTCTTTGTTATTTTCTTCCTCAAACCAATTGGGATGTCAGGGAGATCTTTGTCTTCTTCTAAGCGAGGGCTGGGCCCCTACCCCTATGAGCATCCATTGATACACCCTATTTCTGGGAGCTGGAAGCTTACCTAGTGTCAATCAGCTGTTCAAACACTTCTGACCAGTGGCTATGGGACAGGCATCCAAGATGTCAGAAAGGCAGTGCACAGGGTGCCAGAAGGTTTCCTGCTATCTGTTCAGGAATGTTTGTAGAGTCTACTGAGCTCAATGTGTGGAGTGCAATCTTCTTGACCGTTATCTTCACTTTGTCTTGGTCCTTGATTCCTTAGAATTGTTTGTTTTTATTTCAGAGAGTGAGGGAGAGAGAATTAAATGCTATGCCAGCTAGTTCCATGAAAGGTATATAGAATTCTAAACAAAAACACTATTTCCTAAAGGCCCCTATTTCTAACAGAAGTATATGCTCTCATTTCCTCAATAAAAGTTAAATCTTCAAGCTTGACTCCATCCGCTGGTATTCATGATAATGTATCTGTTGTAGTCTGGTACTTCCAATTAATGTACTCAGTAACTGAATCATATCTCATAAGTCTCAGTCTAAAACGTTGAATTCTGGAAAGCATTTTTGCAATTTCCTTTAATTTAAAAAGAGTAACTAAAGGTTTGCGGTTGGTTTCAACTTTAACCCTTAATCCCATGACATAATCAGAGAACTTCTCACAGGCCCAGTGGTTGCTAATGCTTCTTTCTCAATGGTTTCATGCCTCTTCTCTGTGAGTGAGAGATTTTGAGGTGTAATAAATTGGCCTTCTTTGCACATCTTTTGGAACTTGAAGCAGCACTGTGCCCAAGCGTGCTGATGCATCCACTGCTATAATTGTTGACAATTCGGGATCATAGTGTGTTAGGATTTTGGGTGAAATTAGAAGATTTTTGATCTTATCAAAAGCATTTTGCTGGTCCACGTTCCAGCACCACTGTCGACCTTGTCTCATGGCTCATTGATTTTGCCAAGTTTGGTGGGAGCTTGTCTATTTGGTTGACCATCCCAAGGAAACTTGGTAATTCTGTGATTTTTTAGGCTGTGAAACCCTCTACTCATCTTGGTTTTCTTCAGGTCAGCCGTAATTCCCAAAGGTTGCGCAATGTGCCCTAAGAATTTTATCAAAGGCTTTACAAATTCACATTTGTTGTTCAGTGTCAAACCAGCTTCTTGTTGAACCTTGAGGACTGCTCTCACTCAATGGCCATGTTCTTCTCTTGATGAGCTGTGTACGGGAATGTCCTCCATATGGCACATTACTCCTTCCATGCCTTCCATGGCCGGAGACATCATTCTTTGGAATATCTCAGGTGCAGAAGCAATTCCAAATGGTAACCTGTTGAAACATTAATGATCAAATGGTGTGATAAGTGTAGTTAACAATCTAGATTCTTTGTTCAGAGGCAACTGTCAAAAGCTACTGTTAGCGCCCAATTTTAATGAAGAGAGAGCTTTTGCTAATTTGCTGAGACTTTCGCCCATTAATGCCATCAAGTGGATCTCATGTTCCACTGACTTGCTTAATTGAGTCAAGTCCATGCAGATCCTAATTGAACCATTAGGCTTTGGTAATGTGACCATTCCAGAACACCACTTTGTCAGTAAGGTTACTGGAGAGATGACTCCTTGTTGGAACATGTGTTTAATCTTGCTCTTGACTTTGTCTAAGAGTGGATGTGGGACCTTGCTGACTGTGAAGAAGCATATAGGCTTAGCATCCACCCTTAGGGTTACATGATATTCTGTTTTCAGCTTTCCTACTGTTATGACGTGGCAGATGATGTGTAACAGGCAGACCAAATCTACAAGGGAAACTTGGCCACATTTTCACAACAGTTTTGCAATTAGTATTTATTATGAGAAGATGTGTGCACTGAATTCAGAAGCAATGAGTCCACTAAGACCTTTAGAGATTTAAAAAATTAAATTAAAATTCTTATTGACAAAAAGAAAAGATTTAAAGCACACACATAAGACTACAATTACTTACTGCTATAATAAATCCTGAAATTCCTAATTAACCTGACTCCCAGCTACACATCCCCTTTAAAGCAACAGTCCAAATAGATTTTAGGTTTTAAAAAAGATTGGCAAGTTAACACAGCACCCACTTGACAGTGGAATTCCAAATGGTTTTCTCCAACTTCAGTTACTGGACACAACAGAATTATGCACAAATGGCTGGAAGCTTTTTCAAGGCTGTTTCACACACTCCTGTTAGATCTTACATGGCCCTCCAACATAGCCTTTCATTCTCCTTTATATATGTTTCTCTCTCTTTAATATGTACATTCCATTGTTCCATATATCTTTGGAACTGTACCTTTCCCATAATATAAAAACTTTCATGTTGCCAATATTGTCAGTAACCATTGAGAAAAATAAACATAATCCTTAGCCTTGCTTATCTGGCTAGTTATAAACAGACTAACATCCCTTTGAAATTCAAACCATCCCTTCACTTATTTAAAAATGCAAATTCCCTTCACACCTTACATGCTAAGACAGCATCCATGTTTACTCATTAGCATTTCAAGTACATTTCTATAATTAGCTTCTTTTGATAATTTCAAGCTTGCAGCCTACCTGACTCCAAATGTAATTAAATCACACAGACAGAACCATCTACACTCATACCCATAAACCTACCTTACAACAAACCAGAAAAATATTATGAAAATTATTATACTTTTGTAACACTATACCTGAAAATGGGGATGGAAATTTATTCCTGAATACCTCACTAGACTGCTCATCAGCAATTGCATCAACCTTGTGAATGAACCTCAGCTGTAAGCATGCTTTTCTGCTCAACAATGATGACTCCTGGTTCCATATAGCATACAGGGATTCCACAATTTCTTTATCCTTGTATCTTAACCTTGCCAAGTGTTGGCCTATTTCTTTCAGTATAGTTCCTCCTGGACCTTGCAACTAAATGGATGATGGTGGTAACATAATATTTTTAAGCAATTTTACTTCATCAGGTGACACTGAAACACAAGCCCCAGTATTTGGCTTGAATCCTGTGGGGCAGCCATCAACTTTTAATTTAAGGCTCCAATAATTATTTTCTGTTTCATTAATTGCTCCTAAGAAAGTTATTTGTTTTTTTCTGTGGCTCTTCAACTTCTTGGATTTTATTTGGTTTCGTTGTTAACTCTTTCTTCCTATGAGCTATAGGAACTTTGGATCTGCAGACTGTTTTAAAATGCCCCAACTTCCCATTGTTATGGCACTCAGCTCCCCCTGCTGGGCATTCTTCCCGCTTGGGCAGGGTTTCCCTGCCACACAGTGGGCATTTCACGATAGTGGTTGGCATGTTTTATCCTGATTATTTGTGGGATTTTGCTTTACTGTGCTTTGTCTTTTGTATCTGACATATTGAATTGCTTCACTCTTTTTTTCCCAAGGGTCATCACTTCACCCTCCCCTCCTGCCCCAACCACAAAACTGCTCTGTTTAGTTTCCTAAGCTCAGTCTGTCATACTATTTGTACTGCTTCTGTGAGAGTGAAACCTTCCCTTGTTAGCAAAAGATGTCATAGGGTTTCATCAAAGACCCTAACCACTAGAGGACTGCATATTAATTCATCTCTGAGGGTCCCATAGTTTCAATTCTCCATGAGTCTGTACAAGTCATTTATAAACGAATCCATGGAATCGCCTGTTTTTTTACCTCCTCTTGTTAAATTTCACTTGCTCAATGATCATATTTTTTCAAACACTGAAGTACAAATTGAATGCCTGGAGGACATCCTCATATGAGCTCGAAGCCTTATCGATGCTCTGTCTTGCAATACATCATGTGCTATGGCCCCTACTGCATAGAGTAAAGAACTGACCTGATCCTTCTGGTCCTTCTTATGCAAACCTTAAGCTGTTCTGTATCTGGAGAATCTCTTTCTCCAATTGTAAGAGCCTTCAGTGCGTCAGAACAGTCCTGGGAGTGGCAATGTAGACCCCATGCCCACCCTAAGCTCTGGATCTGTTGCTGCTTCAGTAGTTTGGCTTGTAGATTATACTTATTGAACTGATCTGTACTCATTGCTGTTTGGACTCTGGGTCTGTGTGTCTGCTTGCACCTGTAGCACCCACAATGCTCCATTCTCAGATGAGTCTTCAATATTTTGTCATCTTGTCATTTCTCCAAGGATTTGTAGGTCTTTTAGACCTGTAGTTTTCTCCTGGAGTTTTTCTGGATCCTTATGTTCTGTCTGCTACCACCAAGTTTCGAATAGTTCACATGAATAGTCAACAGAAACCAACAGCTGCCACCATGTTTCATCTTAGGTTCAGAGTCTAGATGGTGTTTCTTTAGGGTTTGTCTGTTACCCTAAGAATGCTACCATAGACTGTTATTTATAAAAATCATTCTTGTTTATTTACAGGCCTATGTACATCTCAGCATTCTACACGAGGTTGTATTTCTACTTCCCACCAGATCTCGGTCTCTTCGTCATATGACATTGCATCATAGTTACCTTATTAGTTACATCATTTTCGGGTGATCCTGATGTTAACCCTTCACTTTACAGTGACAGCTCCTTACGATGATTGTGAAACGGTTTCAGTTCCTCTTCTGTACACTAGTGAAATTCTGTCTGTCCAGTCAATATCGGTTCATTGACTCTTTCAACACTGAGTCTTTCAGAGTTCCAGCTGCACTTTCAGTTGCTGTGATTGGAAAGTCATCGTCTACTCCCTCTACTATGAAGTTTGCACCTTCAAAGCCTACATCTGAGTCCTCATGCAGTAAATGCAACAGTGTGTCAATGATATGATTTTTGAAGTGGAATATTTGATGTTGTACTCATACTGTAAGAGAAGTACAGCTCACCGCTGCATCCTTGACACTGCTATCATTGATATTGCAGACCCTGGTCCCAGAATAACTACTAGAGTTTATGATCTGTTGTTAACATGAAGATTCCACCCAACAAAATGTTGGTTCTGTAAATGTTTCCAGTGTTTCCTTTTCTTTCTGTGTGTAGTTGCGTTCACAGTTGACAACATTACATGCTAGGGGCTTTTCTTAACCGTCATCTATGACATAACTGATCACTGCCCCAAATCCATAGTTTGAAGCATCACTTGCTAGTTTCGGATGATGATTTGAATTGTAATGAATGGATAGTGCATCACTGGCCAAGCTTCTTTTAAATGAATCATAAGCATCTTGTGGCGCTTTAGAGTGTTTCCATTTCACATCTTTCTTCAACAACTTGCTAACACCATCACAAGCTCTGGCAGAAATTGCAAGTAATATTGGACCATGCCTAGAAAGGATCTAAGCTCGCACATCTTTTGGCTTTGGGTCATTGACTGTAGCCTTGATCTTCTCTTTCACTGGTTGTAGCCCCTATTCTTTGCTTTTCAGACCAAGGTGCACAGCCTCAGATTGCACGAAAGCACACTAGCTCCTTTTGAACTTCACATTGTATTCATTGAGCTTTTTTTTAACACTTCATCCAAAACTTGAAGATTTTCTTCCCCGGTTGTGATTACAATCAACACGTCATCCAGATTGCACACACAGGGCTGAATTTTCCCCCTGTTGGGGGGGAAGTTGATGGACGAGCGCGTACGGGCGCGCTTCCAATTGGCGCCGCCGGTCGGAGGCGCGGCACCATTTTACTTGGGTGGGCCAATTAAGGCCCGCCCAGCGTGATGTCTGCACGGAAGCGTTATGCCCTCCCTGTGCGGGTGGGGGATTCCCAAAATCGAGAGTGTGCTCTTTCGCGCGTGCGTACGAAAGAGCGCACTCATCTCCCTGAGGCTAAGTGCAGCCTCAGGGAGATCATCTGTAAATGTAACGAAGTCAAAAATAGAAAGATAAAATTTCCCTTACATGTCCCCTCATGTGACAATGTCACATGAATTGGGATATGTCCATAACTTTTACAAAATCTTTATTAAAAATTTTTAAAGCCTACATGAAACCTCATCCTGCCCGTGGATGAGATTTCATGCTTTTTCTAGTTCCCACCAGGGCTCCTGGCCTGCCCACCAACCTTAAGGTTAAATGGGCAGGTCCTTTAATTAATTAATTGACCTGTCAATGGCCTCAATTGGCCATTGACAGGTCAGCAGGCACGCAGCTGATTTGGCTGCGCTCCCGTCTTCCTGAAAATTTAAATCAGGTGTGGTGACATCGGGAGCTCCCCCTGACTTCACCGCGCATCATTTTACGTGTCGGCGAGTGGGCCCCGCCCCCGCTCGCCAACTCGTAAAATTCTGTCCACAATGTAGCACACCTTTGAAAACTCGTATCCATTGTAGCTTGGAAGATTTTTAGAGAAGGCTTCACATCATAGGGGAAACTTCATGTAGGGGCATAACACTGTGTGTGTGTTTATTATGTGATACTGTTGACTCTCTCGATCTACATTGAGCTGTGCATGAGTGTGAGGCAAATCCAACTTCGTGCATATCATGGATCCCACTAACTCTGCATACAAATCATGGGAGGTTGGTTACAGATATTCTCATCATCCACTGCCTGGTTGATTGTGACTTTGAAGTCCATGATTAGTCTCATGGTTTTGTAATGGGCACTACTACAATTGGGGTTGTCCAATTACTGTAGTCAGTTTTCATGAGCATGGCATTTCTCTCTAGCTTCTTTAGTTGGTTTTGTTTTGAGAGCACAGTTTGGTTTTGAAAGCATAAGGAACCAGCCTAATCTTGCAATATACTGGTCTCACATCAGGCCTGATTCAGATGTGTACTTCCATACCAAATATGTCTTCTTAACTGTCCTCAAAAATGTTGCTGTAATTAATTTATAGCTGTTCAGACTTCTTGATCATCTTAAGCTGAAACGCTTGCTTCCAGCTTAACTTCAGGTTACAAAGCCAATCCTTGCTCATTAACATTTGTTTGTTGACATATCTCACGGCAACAATGGGCAACTTGAGGGACTTATATTGGACATTGCAGTCCACATGCTTCTAATACCTCAGCAGAGAAGATTTCAATTGAACTGTGCTCTGAGTTTGAGATGCATCACTGAATTTGCTGTCATATATGTATTCACAGAATCACAGAATCACACAGTGCAGAAGAGGCCCTTCGGCCCATTGAGTCTGCACTGATATTGCTTCATATGGAACAAACTCTAGCTTTATTGATGTGCATGTTGATATACTGTTGATTTACCAACACAATTAAACAGAAGTTTCTGTCATTTAAGTGATTGCTAGCGACATAGATAGAGCCCAGCCTCAGATTCCTTTTGCTTAAGCATTCTGGATTCACTTTAACATTGTAAACTCTATCCTTGTGACATCGCTGTTTTCAATTACTGCTGGGATGAATTCTCTTTCCTGCTTTGGTCTTCGCTTGACAAGCAGTTGCAATATGGCCTATCTGTTATGTATTACACTGAGTAAGACTAAGACATGCTCAGCTGCAGGCATCTAATATTGAACTAACTATATTTACACTCCCTAACAGAGAGGGAACAAAGAAGGCAATATGACAAAATTCGCAGATTTTGCAATGTACGACACTCCCTCCCTATTTAAAAAAAATTGTACATGAAAATGTAAAGTGATATCCTGTACATAATTACCCAGAATATAATATGACTAAATCAACATCAACGAAAACTGAACATTTAACAGGTTGGGTTGCACATTTATTATTACTGCAATCACAACTATTACATATATGATCAAAATAATCCAGAGAATTTACATGTAAATAAGAATATTTTCCTTAACATTAGTGTGTGTTTGACAAAAATATTATATTTGACAAGAAGTAATGAAAAGAAAACTTTTTCCTTCTTCCTTCCGACGTACTTTCAATGAACCTATCTGACTTCTTTCTCTTTCTGCCAGGGTATCTCCTTCCATTTCCATTAACTTGACTTTGCTCTCTCAACATCTCTGACTGTGCCTAACCTGAATTTTGACTTTGACTATTAACTTCACTTATGGTTGAGACTGTGACATTGATTGATTTGTCTTCATCAAAGACCCTGACTCATTTTGTCCTTCCAGTGGATTGTGTAATACTGGCAAACTTTCAGTTTCTTTCTGACTTTCACTTTGGGCTATAGGAAGAATTTGGATTATAGGAGGTTTCTCATGCTCTCCCTTTGTCAGATTTCCTCTTTCATGAAAATGATCTACATGATATTGAGGGAAACTCTTCACAACTCCAATCACATCCATATCACCTCAGTGGTTTCTCACCATAACCTTCTAATACTGAAAAGGCTTTGGGCCCTGACAATATTCTGGCAATAGTACTGAAGACTTGTACTCCAGAACCTGCTGCACCACTAGCCAAGCTGTTCCAGCACAGCTACAATACTGGCATCTACCCAGCAATGTGGAAAATTTCCCATGTATGCCCTGTACACAAAAGCAGGACGAGTTCAACCCAGCAATTACTGCCACATCAGTCTACTCTTGATCATCAGTAAAATGATGGAAGGGGTTATCAACAGTGCTATCAAGCAGCACTTGTTAGCAGTAACCTGCTCACTGATACTCAGTTTGGGTTTCCACCAGGGCCACTCAGCTCCTAACCTCATTGGTTCAAACATGGACATAAGAACTGAACTCCAGAGGTGAGGTGAGAGTGACTGCCCTTGACATCAAGGCTGCATTTGACTGAGTGTGGCATCAAGGTGCCCTAGCAAAATTGGAGTCAATGGAAATCAGGGGGAAAACTCCGCTGGGTGGAGTCATACCTAGCACAAAGGAACATGGTTGTGGTTGTTGGAGGTCGATCACCTCAGTTCCAGGACTTCACTGCAGGAGCTCCTCAGGGTTGCATCGTAGGCCCAACCATCTTCAGTTGCTTCATCAATGACCTTCCTTCCATCATAAGGCCAGAACTGGGGATGTTCGTTGATGATTACACAATGTTCAGCACCATTCGCGACTCCTCAGATACTGAAGCAGTCCTTGTCCAAATGCACCAAGTCCTGGACAATATCCAGGCTTGGGCTGACAAGTGGCAAGTAACATTTGCACCACACAAGTGTCAGGCAATGACCGTCTCCAAAAAGAGAAAATCTAACCATCGCCCCTTGACATTCAATGGCATTACCATCGCTGAATCCCCCACTATCAGCATCCTGGGGGTTACCATTGACCAGAAACTGAATTGGACCAGCTTTATAAATACTGTGGCTACAAGAGCAGGTCAGAGGCTATGAATCCTGCAGTGAGTAACTCACCTCCTGACTCCCCAAAGCCTGTCCACCATCTACAAGGCGCAAGTCAGGAGTGTGATGGAATATCCTGCACTTGCCTGGATGAGTGCAGCTCCTACAATACTCAAGAAGCTTGACACCATCCAGGACAAAGCATCCCACTTGATTGGCACCACATCCACAAACATTCACTCCTTCCACCACTGACGCACAGTAGCAGCACTGTGTACCGTCTACAAGATGCACTGCAGGAACTCACCAAGGCTCCTTAGACAGCACCTTCCAAACCCACGACCACTACCTCCTAGAAGGACAAGGGCAGCAAGCGCATTGGAACACCGCCAACTACAAGTTCTCCTCCAAGCCACCCACCATCCTGATTTGAAAATATATTGCCGTTCTTTCACTGTTGCTGGGTCAAATTCCTGGAAATCCCTCCCTAACAGCACTGTGGGTGTACCTACACCACATGGACTGCAGTGGTTCAAGAAGACAACTCACCACCACCTTCTCAAGGGCCATTAGGGATGGGCAATAAAAGCTGGCCTAGCCAGCAACGCTCGCATCCTGTGAATTAAGAAAAAAAACCTAACTCTTAAGGTGAGCAACGTATTGTAGGCTGTGGGTTTAATCCGCAAAAGAACAGAAAATTGTCTAGCCCATGTCGAAGAGAAACATGAAAATTACAGCTAGCTTGTCACCAAGCAAGTACTTCTACAAAGACCGCTTCCCAATCTGCACAATTCTTTCTGCAGTGCCATTCGATGCTGGGTCATATGGTGGTAAGAGACTGTTTGATTGCATTCTTACTCAGAGATATTTCAAACTCCTCAGATGGAAACTGTGGATAATTATCTGACACCAACACCTCTGGCAACCTATAAATTGCAAACCAACTTTTCAAACCATCAGTAGTTTTGGTACTTGCAGTATTGGGCATAGACTTAACATTTATCCATTTGCTTTCGCTATCAATCAGAAACAAGGTACTCTTTCCCTTCTACTTCAAAGAAATCAACATGTACTTGTTCCCACGGTATTTTTTGTGTTTGACCATGGCATGTAAGGAATTTTGTTGCATCATACCTCATTCTGAGACACACTTCACAACTATTCACCAACTCTTCAATGTCTCTATCTATCAATATCTTCCAGGGGCTGTTTTTCCCTCTCTAACCCTTAGTGGAATAATTACTTTTAAACCCCAGAGGAGACAGCCTTGATCTATGCTCAGTTCATTTCTACATGTGAAATACTCCTGCAATTTCTCATCATCACACTCTTTAGGCCAGTCATTCATGACATAATTGAGCACTTTACTGAGCACCACATCCTTGTGGGTTTCTTTACTAATTTCTCTAACAGATCCGAACATGTCATTTGTGTATGTGAAGCAATTCACAGGTAACTCAGTGGTTAAAAATGAATCAGTCTTTGCAGGAAATCTTGAAAGAATGTCTGCCTTTGCTTGATCTGCTAATTTATGATATTCAATATTGTACTAATGGCTAATTTTATCACTTAGTCCTCCTTGTTCAAAGACCACTTTGTGCCCTCCTAGCATTTCCTCAATATCAGACCGTATTCTTACTGATCCCTACTGTAATTAACTTGGCCTAGTTTAATTGTATATTTTACACCAATTCCTTACCCTCAAGGATACTCTGTCCCTTCCTAGCACTACCAATGACAAGTAATAGGATGCATCATTATATTCCACTCCAACACTAACAATGGAATATTGGGCTAACTAGCCTGTTCCACCCTGGTTTTACATAAAGGGAATGTGATTTAGGGATTTCTTATACTTTCTTCCAAGATAACAGATATTGCTACAGCTGTATCAATGATGAAAGTAAATTGTATATCTCCAACTTTCGTTCTTACTGTGGATGCTAGAGTTTTAGCTTCAGCCCTATTACTCTCATCTTCTACGTGCTGATTTTCTTGCTTTGTGACTAAGTACAACTCTTCATCTTCCTGCTTGATAACACAAACTTCTGTTTCCATATCAGTCATGTGTGCATTTGAGAACTTCCAGACTCTTGAACTAGCTTTAGATTTACCATGACTTCGACCTGGTTCATGGCTGTGACCTGGAGCTTTACCATGACCTGGAGCATTACTGTTTCCTTTACTCCTGTATGCCGTCTAGATGTGACCGACATTCCCACAGGCTTAATAACACTTTGGCCGGAAATGGGGCATTTAAATAGATGGCGGCCACCATGGCAATGATAGCATCTAAATTTGTGACTCTGAGACTGTGAACTTGTCTGCTGTGGCCTGAAATCCAGTGGACCTCCCCTACTGTTTCAGGGAAAGAACTCTCCTGCACTTTGCAACTATCTCTTCTTAGCATTTTCATGGCTGGGGTCTCATCATAGGTCTCTTTCCACATCAGCTTATTGCTTTTGCTTAAAAGCTTTGCCTGGGTTTTGTTGTTCTTTAGGCCTCCTACGAATGTGTCTCTAAGGTCAATTTCTAAGTTTGCGCCATACCCATAGTGTCAAGAGACTTTCTTTAATTCGAGAATGTAATCTGCAACAGTCTCACTTGACAACTGCTTCCTTTCACGGAATGCAACTCTCAGTGTAATCTCATTCTTAGTAATACCATAAGATTCCAGAATCTCATTAATTTCAGAATAGTCCACAGTACTGGGGTCTCGTGGGCTGTTTTGTGTGCAGCACTTCCAATGTTCAAATAACCAATTTTATGGGCAACACTTGCTGATTATTTTTTTCTCCAGAATTAACTATTGTTTTTCTTGTTCTTAATCTGACTGGGGATCTGAGCAAAGAAGGAAAATGGCATCAGGACAGATTGCAAAAAAAATTACCTGAGTGATTTTAATGCTATCTCAAGGCTGTCAACTTGGGAATAAAATTGATGGATTTGTGTGCTTAGTGTTTTGCCAGTTATTAGTTCCTGACTGATATTTTTTGTAACTCTTTAATTCAGTCACATATACTAATTTGGACATTTGATAATTTTACAGATAATAGTTATTTTAGGAGATCACTCAGTTTTGACCTATGCGATACTGGACATGTGATGTGCTGAAGACTGGAACTTGTGTAGTGTGACTCCTCTAAAAGGTTTGATACAACAGATACATACTAGATTTTTACGTAAGATTTTTAATAATCCAGATGGGTGCTAGTACGCTGCACTAGCACTAACCAGCATAGCTTGGATCCCCTGGCCAACCCATCTCCTTTCTGAGCCATTCATGTCAAAATATATTTATATTTGCAAACTCAAAAACCTTGAAAGTGTGTCATGGAAAGATTAACATGAGCTTATTGAATTCAGATTGAAATTCCTAGGGCAGTATTTTAATGTGCTCTTTATGACACCGAATCACCAAGGCTGGTATTTTCTGAGCAATTAATTATTAAGTAAGTTATTTAGGTTCTGTCCAGACCATGTCCTGGATGCTCTTAAAAGAAAGGAGTTGGGCCTGCTAGATTAGCATCACAGTCATGATTGGTTGAATCATAACATCTTGGCATGATAATGGTGTCCAATACAATGTTGCAGCAGAAGTAAGGTCTACCAAGGTTTCCAGGTCAGAATTGGGCCATTGTTGCTGCTACAATTTGCATTTATTTAGCCTGTCTAACTTGGTGAGAACATTCCAAGGTGCTTCACAGGATGTTATCAAACATAATTTGACACCAAGCTATTAGAACAAAAAACAAAAAAACTTGGTCAAGGAGGTAAATTTTAAGGAGTGGCATCAAGGAGGAGAGAGGCAGGATGGTTTAGGGAGGAAATTCCAGCGCTTAGGGTCATGGTTGCTGAAGACATCACCATCAATGGTGGAGCGATAAAAATCAGGGATGCGCAAGATGCCAGAATTGGGGGAGTGCAGAAATGTCAAAGGCTTTTAGCCCTGAAGGAGACTATTGAGATAACAAGGAGAGTGGTATGAAGGATTTGAAAACTAGGAAACCTTGTCTTCCAGCATATCTCACTATCTGCTGGGAGTGTGGTATCAGTGCATTTTAAAATTGAGGTGTTGTTGGATCGGGAGCCAATTTGGTCAGGCGGACACTGCGATGGGTTAACAGAACTGGGTGTGAGTTAGGACAGCAAAGCTTAGGATGCACTCAAGTTTATGAAGGGCAGAAGGTTGTAGGCTGACCAGGAGAGTATTGGAATAGTTGAGCGTGGAGGTAGACAAGATATGGATGAGTGTTTCATCAGAGGCTGTGATGAGGCAGCAGTGGATGTGGGCATTATTACGTGTGCAGGAGTACTCAGTCATGGCCATGGCCTGCAACATCCAGAAGGTTGTAACCAGCAGTAATTATATGGCACTTTTTTGAAGGAGGCTGATTTTACAGTCACGATACTTTTTAGCTGCCCTGCTGGCTTTGTGTGCCCTTTTATTCCAGCAGCACATCTTGTTTCCCCTCCACTCTAAAGGGTGCCCAAGAGTGCCAATATTTTGGGCACCCACTTGCTTTATTCAAATTACCTGACCCTACCTTGACCTCAGAAAATTTGACGTTGAGGTTCTCCTCCCGACACTGTTTTACCACTGCCATTGTTGCAGAGCTGGAGCAGATTTGCGTATGTTCAGGATCACTATGTTTGCTCTTTTGTATTAAAGCAGAGAGTAGCCAGAGATTATGTATCAAATTTCCAATCCCGTGCTCTCACCATGAGCCTCACCAAAATGGAGAGTGGGTCAAAGAATCAGTACTACTGTATTGAAACCT
The DNA here is from genome assembly GCF_964194155.1 of Cetorhinus maximus. Taxonomy (NCBI): domain Eukaryota; kingdom Metazoa; phylum Chordata; class Chondrichthyes; order Lamniformes; family Cetorhinidae; genus Cetorhinus; species Cetorhinus maximus. The sequence goes on along the minus strand of NC_135890.1, from coordinate 48,776,371 downwards.
TGTCTTCCAGCATATCTCACTATCTGCTGGGAGTGTGGTATCAGTGCATTTACCCTTGTACTATTGATTAGATTTGGTATCGTTGAGCTGTGTGCAGGACAGCGCTTTATGACAAATGGGACAATATTTTGACAAGATTATGTCTTGGCTCTAATAACATTTTGGGGGAAATATCCCCCATGAGAAATTGGTAAATTCATAAACACCTTCATTATAAATGATTTTACCATTTTGTCACATGTAACACAGTGAAAATCCCCATCCCCTACCCTTCCTCCTGATTCATGGTCTGATCTTTAGACTATGCACGACAACAGCAACCACCTGTATTTATATAGCACCTTTATGATATAAAATATCCCAAGATGTTTCATAGGAGCATTCACACACAACACTTGACTATATGTCTATAATATGATTGCTTTTTAGAGAAGAATGGAGTTGGAATTTTAAAAAAAAAATAAAGATTTGATTGGTTATTCTAGAGTATTGTATCCAACCCTGGACAAAATTGTGAAAGGTTTTAATAGAATAAATAAGGGGAAACTATTTCCACTGGCATGAGGTTTGGTAAAGAGGGCACAAATTTGAAATAATAGCCAAACGAATCAGAGGGAACATTAAGGGAATGTTTTAACGCAGCAAATTGTTGTGATCTGAGATACACTGCCTGAAAAACTGGTGGAAGCTTTCAAAATGACATTTACTTACAAAGGGGGTGAAGGAGGTCTTGTGATGCAGTGGTAGCATCCCTACCTCTGGGTTCAAGTCCCACTTCAGGACTTGATGGCCTAAAGCAGGTGTGTTTATAGTGTTGTCAAATAAGTTGGTTACCAGCCTGCAAAATCTTCCAATAAGAGCTGGAGAGATTCCTTGTTAGCCAAAGTGCAGAAGGCAACAGCAAACCACTGCAGTACTTTGCCAAACAATGGAAGTCCATGGTCACCAATGCCCTCTTAGTACAAGAAAGAGGACTTGAAAGGGGAAAGTTTTGTAGGGCCACTGAGAAAGAAGGAGTGCGACTAATTGGATAGTTTATTTTCAAAGAGCTGGCACAGGCACAAAAGGGCTGATTGGCCTTTTCCTGATCTGCAAGATTCTATATCCTGTGAATATAGATTTAAGCCATTTTTAAGGAAACATTTTATTTCTATCACATCTGGGTTCAGAACAGAGGACTTCACTGCAGTCAATGAATAGAACAAGAAAGAAAGTGGGTATTTTGCGAGGTACAGCTCCCAGGTTGGAACATTGCCAGATGTGCAGCAGATGCTGACAATCAGACCTTTTACAGTTATAACCCTATCTTTAACACTTGTTGCCTTGTAGAAGACTCCATGCTGGGAGCAGGGCTTTGCAAATTGATCCATGCAAGATGACGCAGGGAAGAAATGCTAAAGGCTTATTGCTGCTTAACTGCATTCAGTGAAGCTTTATTCCTTGGCTTTTCTTATAAAAAAGGTGCCAACGTAAATATCTCTTTGTCATGCTTTTAGGAAACAGGCAACAGCAGTTCTTTGGTCAGTGAAAATTAATGGATTTTCATCCTAACCTCTCCTGGCCAAATAGTCATGTCAAACGAGCTTACAGAACTATAATGTGAAATTTCAACATGTAATGACAATCTACAGAATCTGAACAAAGCAACAATGAAGTTACAAAGTTATGACAGAAGATCAGTTGTGAAAATTACAATGTACTAGAGAAAATGCCCAGAGAAGCAGAATGTCAAAGAATTGCTTTTTGAAAAGTAATTTTAAAAATTGAGAGGGAGGTAATATTCATTTATGATTTCAAATCAGTACATATAAAACTCCAGGCCTGTTGGCCTCCTAACCCCTCTAATACAAAGTCCTTATGTACATCTATGTACACTGTGAGGCCTTGTTCATACTAGTCATGAATTACTTTATTAGCAGCCAGCGTGGGGCAGTTTCAAATGGGAAAGGTTACAGATCCCAAGGAAATGGTCGAAACTCTGCAGGTAAGGCTGCAAAAGAGACCGTGTGCTCTAAGAGTTGAATGGAATAATACAAAAGGAGGTCAAACCTTACCTAGGTGGTACTACATGTGAAGGTCCACAAATGCACATCAAAGCCTTTTTGATTACTTGGTGATTTTGCAGACATATTTTAACTGTCACAGCTCTGAGTTTGTCACAATGTAATTAGTTTCACTTGAAAGATAAAGGCTTCTGCGATGTTTTATAGTTTTTATGCATGTAGGAGCTTACTTCAGTAATGAAGGATCATTTGATTTACTGGCTGTGGCAAAGGAACTAACTTGCTTTTGATCTACAACAAAAAAGCAACTGAAATCAGAAAACCCAGCATTGTAAACACCATTTGAAAAGAAATTGAGAGAATTAATTACTTACAGCTATGCAGGATAAGTCAAATGTAATAAGTATAAAACAGTTCCAATAATATCTATTCTTGTTATCTAGTGAATTTAAAATGTAGGTACAAGAATTGACTTCATGCAATCCTGTACGCATTCCACAAGGGGGAGATAGATGTTTGCTCTTCCCTTGCTCATCCATGCTTTGCTTTATGGGTCTGTGTGAATACAGGAGCAATAATACTGTATCTGACTAGGATTTAATCCTCAACTCTGAGGATCTTTCCAACTCTTACACCAGCTTACATTTTCCCATGAATGTTCATGCTGTTGTGGTTGAATGTCACCCAGGGTAAAAGTTAGGCCATTCAGGAGTGATGTCAGGAAACACTTCTTCACATATAGGGTAGTGGAAATCTGGAACTGTTTCCCACAAAAAAGCTGTTGAGACTTAGGGGGCCCATTGATAATTTCAAAACTGGGATTGATACAGTTTTATTAGGAAAAGGTATCAAGGGATATGGTACCAAGGCAGGCAAATGGAGTTAAGACATAGATTAGCCATGATCTAATTGAATGGTGGAACATGCTTGAGAGGCTAAATGGTCTCTGCCCCCATTTCGTCTTTTACATTTCAGTCCTAATTTTGTTTTTCTCTTGTTTTTGTACCTGAAGAGCAACTCTTCATTATTCTGCCATTCACATCTCCTCCAAACACATATTTTGTTTATTTACCTGTCCCACTACTACCCCTTTGGCTCTCCAACCCTTATGTCATTTAATGTCTTCTGCCTGATCAGAAACCTTCCCCTTTGTCCTTTTTCCACCCTCCCCACTTGACCTACTTAACTTTTCCCTGTTCTGATGAAAGATCATCGACCTGAACAATTAATTCTATTTGTCTATCCACAGATGTCACCAGACTTGCTGAGTATTTCCAGATTTTTTTTGTTTTTATTTTAGACTTCTAGCATCCACAGCATTTTGACTTTGTTTTATTACAGAAATCAAGTTGGACAGACAGGAGTTCTATTAAAAATAAAAGGAGGTTTCAGAAGTAAAGTTAGGTAAAGAGGAAGAGGATATGAAAATTGAGATGAAGGGTAAAAAACAATGAAAGACAAATATTTGCTTTGAATAAAGCAAAGCTATTTCTGCCATCTCTTAATTTTTTTCTCATGCTCTTGGATTTTAGTGTTCAGTTGCTCTCTCTTTCACCCCTACAAAGTCTCTGGGAGTTAATGCATTGTAAATGCAGGTATCCTGTCCTTTGTTTCTGATGTGGCAGTGTCTCCTTTGGCTTAGATAATAATTTTTCTTTGTCACTCATTTCAATGTGTAGCTTGTGAGAACATGTAGCCAGCTCATTGAGCTCATTGACACATAGAACATAACAAGTGTTATTTGTACAGTTTTTGACTGCTGAAAGGTCTGAGATTACAGTTCAGGATACTATTTCGGGTCAACTTTACCAGCATAGAGTAATGTGGCTTTGTGCAATTTTGTCAGTGTTTTCTATTACTTTTTCTCTTCTCCTGCTTTACAACATGGTTTATATGTTCTTTCAAAGAGACTTTGTGAAACCTGTCCATCAACAGATGGAAGAAGGTTTGAGCTGAAATCATATACACACTTGGGGATTAAGTGACACAGTGGCTTAGAACGCTGCTCCACAACATGACTTCAAATCCAGTTTAGACTGAACACATATAGCCACCCCTCTGCAATGATGCATTTAAACTGCACATTTAGCATCAGTGCAAGGCAATTTCCACTTGACACTAATGCTAATTAAATAGAACAAGGTCTGTAAATGGAAGTGCTCTTTGTGGTTTCTTCCCGAGACCAATGTATGGCAGCTCCTGAGCACTAATAAGGTTGACAGCTAGCTCCCTCTGCCAGATCCAACCTCGTCAAGGAGAAAGACGATGAGGGCGACATACATGATGAGGACTTGACCTGGAAAAGGTTGGCCAGGTGTGATATCAGTGAATGCGAGGTTGGTTGTGCTCCAGTCTCCCCATTTCATTGTGGGAATCGGAAAACTGGCTATGTTTATTTGTGCTATACCTGAGCTGAGAGTTACTTGATGAACATATTGATGTTTGAGTAGAAAAGAAGGGCAGCAGTACAACATTCCTGGTAGTAATTGGTGACCACAGTACTTGCAGGTCTGGGGAACAGGTTAGAAGACAAATGAAGAAATACATGCATTATATAGTGCCTTTTATGATCTCAGGAATCACACAACACTTTAAGGCCAATGGTGTAAAACCAAGAAGATGTCAGACCTTAAGAAAGCTGCCATGGCAGAGCTGCACCATAGTATTACATATTAGATAGATGGACAAAGGTACATGTTGCAAGGTATTGCCTGCTAACCTCCTACATGTTTGTTATTTGCCCATGCAAATCCTTAAGATCATACTTCTAGCTCTTTCATTTCCCGCCATTTGAAGGGGCACGATACGAACAAATTTTTCTGTCGTGCACTTTCATTTGCATGGATTGAAAATTAAATTTGTCTTGTGTAAAATGCATGATAGCAATCCGCAAATCAGGAAATGGAGCAGGTTGAGAGGCAGGAGGGGAATTGCTTTGGGGAAGAAATTTCTGTAGGGACTGGATGAGTAACTTGCTTGCCTTGTGTGCCCAAATCAAGGTGGCAGGAATGATCTTGGCAATCAAAAAATATACCCCCATATTCCAGGTTAAAGACTGAGAACCCAGCTGACAGTATAAAGACTGTCTGAATAAAAACAGGAAGTGCTGGAAAAACTCAATGAAACTGTGGAGAGAGAAACAGAGTTAATACCTTGAGTTCAATATGATTCCGAAGAAGCGTCACATTTTACTCGAAGAGTCACAATTTTCCCCTCTGAAGTCTAAGTTCGGTGGTGGGTGCGGAAATGGGAATCATTCCCATGAAGGGGGGGGGTGGGGGTGGGGGGGTGGGGGGGGGGGTGGAGGTGGGACAGCTGAACACGTGCAATCTTGCGCTGTTCAGCTCATTAATTATGCATCTGTGCAAAGAGTGGCGGATTTTGTGGCATGGGCTGGCAGGAAGTCGTGCTCCCAGCTGTTACCTCATAGGCTCAAATGGTCTGGGTACCGTATTTAAAGGGCACCCGCCAGCCTCCCGCTCTTTTGCCCCTAGATCTAGCCTCTGCTCCACCCTTCAACCTGGCCACCAGCCTCCTGCTTCCAGCCTTGGCGCAACTTTTGCTATCGGTACCCGATATGAGTGCAGCTATGAAAGGTCCTCAAGAAGGCGAAAGCAGTGTGACCTCAAAGTCATGGAAGAAGTGAAGCTCTCCACGTGCCAGCCACTTATATACGGCTGTAGAACTAAACATTTCTAATTTCCTGCTGGCGGGGAACTTAATTCCGGTGAGGTGACCTTTTAATGAGCATGCCTGACATGCTAATGCATGCAAAAGGACTTCCTGACATTGTTCGCCAGGAAGCTTGACCTGCCTTTAACCCGTCTTTAAAGCTCCAAGATCAAAATTCTGACAGTTCATCCCAACATGGGGAAACTGATTTTTGGCCTCACGCCAAATTAAGTTTTCCCGCCCACCACACTTACTGCTGCTGGTGGGACCATAAGATTCCGGCCATTAACTCTGTTTCTCTCTCCACAGATGCTGCCAGACCTGCTGAGTTTTTCCAGCACTTTCTGTTTTTATTTCAGATCTCCAGCTTCTGCAGTATTTTGCTTTTATTTAAGACTGGGCTGGTGTTCATACTGACGATGCATAGGTAGAACTGAAGATGAGAAAGTAAGTGTGGAATAGAAATGGCCGCAGCCATCTCAGTAACTTACTGTGCAATAGGTCAAACCAGTTTTAAATAGAAGCAAGCAAGCCCATGTGACCATTTTGAAAGCACCATATCCAACAAAAATGAAGACTCTAAGATAAAAGCAAAACACTGCAGATGCTGGAAATCTGAAACAAAAACAAAAATTGCAGGAAAAACCCAGCAGGTCCGACAGCATCTGTGGAGAGAAAGACAGAGTTAACGTTTTGAGTCCGTATGACTCTGCTTCAGAGCTAAAGAGAAGTAGAAATGTGGTGCAATATATACTGTTTAAGAGAGGGTGGGACAGGTGAAGCTGGATAGAAGGCCAGCGATAGGTGGAGGCAGAGGAGCGATTGCAAATGATGTCACAAACAAAAGGTCGGAGGGATGTTGATGGTGGCGATACTGGCTAAAGGAGGCGCTAATGGTGACATTAAGAGTAGAAAGCAGGATGAGCAAGTGACAGATAACCCTAGTGGGGGTGGGGTGGGGGGAGGGGACGGTGTGGGAAAAAAAGATTGAAATAGGCTAAAAGGTGGGGATAAAACGATGAATGGAAATAAAGTTAAAAAGTAGTAATAGAAATAGGTAGGGAAAACTCTCTCCTCCATCCTCACCCCTTTTTGATCCCCATTTTTCAGTATTTATTTTTAATTTATATATATATTTTTCCCCACCTATTTCTATCCTCACCTTTTAGCCCATTTCGATCTTTTTTTCCCACACTGTCCCCTCCCCCCACCCCTCCCCCTAGGGTCATCTGTCACTTGCTCACCCTGCTTTCTACTCTTAATGTCACCAATAGAGCCTCCTTTAGCCAGTATTGCCACCATCAACACCCCTTTGACCTTCTGTTTATGACATCTTTTGCAATCTCTCCTTTGCCTCCACCTACCACCAGCCTTCTATCCAGCTTCACTTGTCCCACCCCCTTTAACAGTCTATATTTCACCACATTTCTACTTCTCTTTAGTTCTGAAGAAGAGTCAAAATGAAGACTCCTTGTGCATGTACAGAGGTAAAAGTCATTTAAAATATCAGGTTTCAGACAGAGCAGATTGTCATCAAGAACTTTACCCAACAGTCTCAAAAGAATAAATAAATGAAAGTACTGCGGTTGTTGAGGTTCTTGTGATCCCTCTTTTCTAAGTATGGGTTTTTGGGATATGGGCATTATCAGGAAGGCCAGCATCTATTGTCCATCCCTAATGGGCCTTGATAAGGTGCTGGTGAACTGTCTTCTTGAACTACTGAAGTCCATGTGGTGAAGGCAGTCCCTTGGTGCTATTAGGAAGAGAGTTTCAGGATTTTTGTGCAGTGACTGCGAAGGAATGACGATATATATATCTGTGACTTGGATGAGAACTTGGGCTTAATGATGTTCCCTTGGAATTACTTCCCTTCCCAGAGGGGAAAAAACAGTTAAAATTGGGAAATAACTGGCACTGGTCTGAACTACAGTTCCATTTTAAGGTGCACCAATCATTTCCCCCAAGTTTTATTGTTTTTTTCCTTCCATCCTATGTAGTGGAGATTGTGGATTTGGGAACCACCTGTGAACATAATAGCTGAAGTGATTGTCAAAGCACAAGAAAGCAGAAAGCATACATCACTGTGAGGAGCTATTGTAGAATCTGTCAAAATCCATGCTCATTTAAAATTAGCTCCAATACATTTTTTATCCATTCTTCCTGAAAGAAGACCCCTGCCAATGAATTAAAACATGCAGCTACGTATCCCTTCAAAGTTTGGAATAACCTATTAGATGTAAAAGATGACATACTGAGGAATCTTCTACTGAAGGGGACATTGGACTTTAAATTTCCCTGGTCAATGTGCATACAATTGGATACAAAATTGTATCTGACTCCCAACCATATGTATGAACATATTTTATTTATGACACATAGTACAATGTCAAATCTAATGTACAGTAAAAAGCACATGATGAGTGAACCATTTTGCAGCCATTTTCAGGGGAAGATTTTATCCTTGTACCCAACCGTGTTTCTTGATGTATCCAGTGAACTTGTATATGACAGTTAGAATTGTAATTAACAAGACGTGTACATGAAGTTTTCTAATGGCTCCCACATTTGATTCATCTGTGCATGTGCATGTTAACTACATGATATTGAACCAACTGAGTGCAAAAAGGAGAAGCAGTGCGACACAGTATTAGGCTTTTGGCTGCATAAAAATTGTGCTCAACAATAAGAGTTTTACCAGAATATTGACAGTCTGCCAGTAGCTCAGTTACATCAGAGAAAGTTGCTGAATAGCTAACTATTTTTCAACCTGAAGCGTGTAAATTGATCAGAATATCAACTGTTTGAAAAATAGTTCAGATAAGTCATTATCCACAATTTTAAGTAGAAAGGCTTTGGCTTAACTGGTTCAAAACTAGTTTAAATTTACAAATGTAGATTTTAACAGAAAATCACTAATTCAGACCAACCAAAGGGCTACTCAAAGTGGTAGCAGGTTGACTCAACTGACATCAGGCGCACGAAGGAAAGCAACAAAAAAAAGTGAATAGTACAGACCAATTTCTTCCAGATGGGAAACAGCTTTGTGACTATGTTAGATTGCTATGGACCAATATTTTTGATGCAGATTAAAGTCCATTTAATATAGAAAATTGCTAACCTTTAGGGAGGCGGATTTGATTGCCTGTAAAGTGTCAAATATAGATTTACAGCACAGGTTTATTATGAGATTTCAAGGCTTATGCCCTGGAAAGGGATCAGTTTTTAAATCTGCTTGTCCCTGTGTGTGGATCAAAAATGTAATCAATGACAAAAGTGTAATTGTTTCAAGTTATACTCAAAGTGAATTAAATTGTTAATCTGCCTTATATAAAATCAATGTTTTTTGTTGGATATGTAATAATTGGTGTGAAGTTGTGGGGAGACAGCCCTCTGTGTGAGAATAACTTGTGAATCAACATCCTACTACTGTAAGAGCTTGTGATGGTTTAATTTTCATCATGTTGGGAGCTGTGTCTCTGATGCAGACATGTACTGCAGGGAGTGTGGGAATTTATTGTCCTATTGAGGTTCGTGTTTATGAAGAAATTTCTGCTGCTTGTGGAGGGAGATGTTGCCTTTGGGAGGGCTTTGCTGACAGTAGATGTTTGGTTACTATTGGGCATACTTTTGCATTTGTTCTTGGATTGCACAGCCTGTGAGGGATTGGTTCATTACTTGACCTTCATTTGGTTGAAATTAAATGTGAAGTGAATGGGAGTTAAGGGACATTTGTTTTTCTATAGAAATAAGTTAAACAAAATAAATACTGAGTAAAACTGAAAGTTTTCTCTAGAATAGAGAAAGAGTATCAGAATGGGGGGAAGGCTTTGGTTGAAAATAAAACAGCATAGCAGTGTGAAAATGATTAGGACAAAATAGAGAGCAACATAAAATTAAGCATAGTTTCTATGATTCACTATTTTAGTTCTTAAAGCACTGTTACAAAGCAGATTTAATGCTTTTCTTTCATTAAGTACTTTGGTGGGTGTTTGTGGAGAACAGTAAAATTCATTTTCTAGACCTTTTCAGTTCAGAACTCTATGCATATTGATAAGCATATTTTTGGATAAATCATTAGGACTTTATTAAATATTGATGCTCTTCCGAATAAATCATTCCAACCTTTCTTAACAAAAGATAGTCTATGAAGTGTGATACTTGGCTAAAATATAATGCATAAAGATTTCAGATGATTGTATGACAACTTATGAAGTTATTTTAAAATCATATGTATTGAATCTATGTAATAACTTTAATGTGCATAAACCTTTAGTATTGTAACTATTGTGTAATTACATTATCCTATATTACATTATCCTAAAACACAGTTAAATGACAGTGTGCAGTATACACAATGTAATATTTTGATAAGGGACTCTTAAGAGTGGGCTTTGGCTTGTGGACGGCTGTGGGAACTGGCTCAGGAGCAGTCTCCTACTCTATGCTTGCACGTAAATGGGTTATATAAAGTGAGAGCAGAGACCTGTAATGGGGTGGAGAGTAAATTTCAATGGGTTGAAGGTTAAGTTTCAACAAACCCACTCTCCTGGTTTAACTTCAGTGGTTATGCAACATTGTAGAACTGAGCTATCTTCCATAGTTCCTCAATCCACATGGCCAGTTGGGAAGATATGCACATCCCATTTGAGGAACAGAAATGCTTGCTTAATCATCTAATGACTTCAGTTGGTATGTTTTGTTTCCTTTAGTGCAGATTCAAATGGGCATAATTAAGATTTTAGAATAGATAATAACACATTCAGAATGCATGTAAGTACTCAGATAAGGGAGGCAGATCTTTCACTTTGAAAGGATGAGTGTGATCAATTGCATTTTCAGGTTGAAAAAAGTTGCCTTTTAATCCTATTTCTACTCATTTTCTTACTGTACACTGCAAAATCCATTTGTGAATGTGAAATTGTTTCCAAGGTGAAGACAGTACCATGTATGCTGAAGACTTTAAAAGACAGTAAATTTATGATGGGATTTGTTTGGGTGATGGATATAAATAACTTGATTTATGCAGGCTGTGCAGTCAGTTACATATCATTCCCCACTTCTGGTATGATTTAACTATTTTCCCATTCCAACAGTGGTTGGTTGATGCTGCGACAAATTTTTATAGAATTATCTTGCTGCTCAGTGGTTAAACAGCAGTTCCCAAAAGCAGACTCTATCTCTTGTGATCAAGAAACTCTAGCTTTTCTGTAATTTGCCAATGCAAAACTGCATATCCCAAGGATTAACAAGATACTCTACTTACCATGATCCAGTTTCTGGACTAAATGTAGCCTTCTGCTCCTTGACCAATCTTACTCTGAAATGCTTGAACCACTATCCAGATTTTAAAGGCTACAGGGATTATTTTTTAATATAAAATTAGAAATACATAGCCCTAAGATTCAACGTATAAATTGAATAATATTGTGGGTTATTGACAACTTTAGACCATGTATTTGATGCTGCTTAGCAACTGGCACTGATTTGTTGGGCCTTTTCCTCGATTTCTGATCACCCAGCTGCCCACTGGACAACCGTGTTGTGCCTCTACTCTTGGACCTGATGAAATCAACATCTGCATGTTCTGAATGTGTATAATTACCACAGAAGCTCTCTTCCACTGATCCCCCATGTCTTAATTACATTGAAACTCATCAAATAAGATTGAAGGTTGTTGCTGCATCCCTGGAGAGGGGGCAACTTTAAAGGCAGAGAATTTCTGCAAGCTGATTAACTAATACAGCCATTTGCAGATTCTTAGAGATCGAAGATTTGAATTATAATATATAATACAGATCAGGCGTTTTGGACGTGGGTTTCACTCTGCTGCGACAGCTAAAATTGCATAGGATAGCATGGAAATGGGAGCAATATAATGCACTGATGCCCACCACTTCCATCTCATTGCCCCAACCTCAATTTGTCCTTCTGGGACCAATATTGATTGCTCCTTCCCTAACGACAATATACAAATTACAGGGGTCTGACAGAGTCTGTTAATGCTGCTCCCAAGGTGCATAATCGCAGAAGCCAGGTATAATGGCAGGAATGGCTTCAAATGAAGCAAGCTGGAGGAAAAAAAAATTCATATTTAATGGGGCTACTGTGTGCTCTCCAGTGGCATTTGTTGGTGCTGATGTTTATTCTTCAATGGTATTTGGTGGGGTAGAGCTGGGCAATTGCCTCTCACTAACAGCAATTCTAAACCAGTGAAAATCCATGCTAAACAGACACTGTGCCAAAGCGTTTACTTGCTCTATCATTGAATTAACTATAGCTGAGTGGGTGAGCTAATTGCCACATAGTTTTAATATCCGCCACTGGAAAGCTGCTGCATCTTTCTCTAAAAGCTCATCAATCAGGCATTAACAGGCCCTAACTGACAACAGCAGACTTTTGTTTTGAAAAATACAACGTAAAAATTTCCCTCTCCCCTTTTCTGTGATCAGTGAAACAGTAGGGAGTAGTATAGAAAATGGAAAAATTGAATAGTTCCTGTTTTTTTCCCAATTTACTGACAGTTTAAGCTTCTATCACCTGCTGCTGTTGCCACTACACAGGAGAAGACAACAAGCTTCAGAATACATATTGAAATAAAACAATAAATTGCTTGCCAGACAGTAAAAAAATTAACATGTTAAAAATGTTATGAGCAATCTATGCTTCTCTAGGATTGGCTAGATAGGCCAAAATCGCCTTAGCAAAACTTGTACAATGCTGTGTCCCTTTAATGATGGCACTTATTTATTTTTATTTTAAGCGTTCAGGCTTCAAGCAGTCTTTCATTTTGAAGGCATATATTGTATCCAGCATATGTTGACTGTGTGTGTTTCCAGCAAAATAAGAAGTTTAAGGTAACCTGAGGTTATAAATTAGGGAATGGTAAAATAGAAAGAGAGAGCAAATGAACTTGCATTTACACCCAGCCTCTTGAATTCTCAGGATGTCCCAAAACACTGCATGATTACTGAAATAGTTTTTAGGTGCCATCACCATTGTTATTCAGGGAAGCACAGCAGTCAGTTTTTGTATAGCAAGGTTCCACCAACAGCATTGAAGAAAACAAGAAGTAACTCTCTTTTGAAGGTATTGATTGGGGGATACAACTCCCTTGATCTTCCAGTAGCGCATTCAGGGCCTTGGTTTAACAATTCACCTGAAAGATAGTACCTCCAACAATGTTGATTTCCCTCAGCCTTGTACTTAAGTGTCAGTCTATGTGCTCACAATTGTCTAGAGTGTGACTTGAACTCCCAATTCTATGATTTACAAAGTTCTGAGCTAAGCACTAAAACGGTAGCTGTTATATAAAGTCTAATTCAATATTTTTGGTGGGGAGTTCCACTCGCATATACGTAGGATATCGGCTACACACTGACCTGCACTCCCTATGAGTGTGGCTTCTTGCTGAGTGCACAGAATTCATGGAAATACTCCTATAGTGGCCTAGCAGCAGCAGAGTCCAGGCAGAACAATGCAGAAATGTCAATAAACATTCTGCTTTAATTGTGATGAGCCATGAATTTACTTTATTTTGAAGCTGTACATGCATTCTGCAATTTTTTTTAAATGAAAGAACAAAGATTTCACTTTGTGAAGTAAGGCTTAGTTTTTATCATTAACACATTTAGCCTGGTCCCTAGCAACTAATTTGGGCATAGCAAGCTCTCACAAATAACAATAAGCTGTCTTTTAAAGTAATGTTAGTTCAGATAAGCATGTAGGCCAAGACACTGAGGAGAACTCATCTGCTCTTGTTCAAAATAAGGCCATGGGACCGTTTATATTGACCCAAGAGGGCAGATGTTAGTTTTCCATCTCAGCTGAAAGGTGGCAGCTCCAATAATGTAGCATTCCCACAGCGCTGCACTGAACTGTCACTGTACTGCATGTGGTCAAGTGGGACCTCACACAGCTTTCTAATGCAGAGGCAGGAGTGCAAACGCTGAGCCAAGGCTGTAAAACAAAACAGCAGCTCCTGCCAGAAATATAAGAAAAAAAAAGCAAATAGTGATTGATTGAAAATTTCAACTTGCACTCAACATTGAATCCAGAATTCTAAACGCAGTAAGTTTCTGATCTTGTTTTAAAATATGGGCGCACACAGCCCTCGGCTTTCTTGCTTCATTACTGTAACGATCTCTTAGGGTGTCCTCCCAAGCGTCTTACCCCCAACTTTATTTCGTTGTCATTGATCTGCACAAGCGAAATGCCAATCCCGTGCACGTCTTCGTGAATTCCAGTCCGCATATTGTGGCCGATCTACTGGAGGAGGCGCCGCTCTCTGTCAATGGCATATCCAACCTCAGCCGGCAGACGTTCCTCTCCTGACTGGCGGAATCGCTGGCAGCAACCCCCTCCCACCAACACCCCCACCACCCCCCCCGCCCCCCCTCCCCGCCACAACCTCCTCCGTTTGCAACCCAAAGCCTCAGTCCGCACAGTCTTGTCCCGACCTGGTGTGTCGCAGACGTGCAGAGGCAAAGGAGTTTTAGCAGATGGGAGCAGCAGCAGCAGCCGGTGTGTTGTTTGTTTTCTTTGCCTCCTGCCGTTTCAGGGAGAGGTGATCATTTAAAGGTAGAGGTGGGAAGTTAATGACAGTGGACGGCAGAAACTGAGTTGAGCGCTGTTAGTTAGTGGGAGCGGGTGGATGTAGTAAATGTGGACCCTCAGTGAGAGTGCCCCTCACGAACCAACTGCAGCCTTCTCTCCCCCTTTGATGCAGAATTGGTGGATGCAGAGTGGAGTAGATAACCTCCTTCCCTCCCAATTATCTCTCAAGATCCCCCAACCCCGTTGCATTTGGACGGCGGGCGGGGGGGACGGAGGGGGTTGGGTGGAAACAGGTTTTTAAATTTTGATATAAACCAGGTGAAGATGAAAAGCCACTGTTTGCTGTAGCTGTCAGTGATACCGTTAGTCACCATGTCTGCAGCCAGAGGTGATGGCAATGCATTGCCATCGTTTCCCTAAAGTGCCACATTGATCACAACCCAAGACCCCCCCAGAAATGGGAAAGTACAGTCTGGTGGATTATAGCAATCTTGTCAATATTGTTTTGTTGATGTTAATGGGATTACTAACGAAAGTAACTTCGACCTGTTTTTCTTCTCACACTTTATCCCCCCCTCCTCCTCTCCCTCACATGCAGCGGGTCGCTCTTCAGCAAGAATGAAATGGTGAAGTTTGACTTTGGGATTGACAAAGGTTTATTTTTTTTTGGTTGCTGGGCTGTTTTCACTGCGTGTACTGATTGAAGATTGAGCCGGTCTCCTCCTGCCTGTGGACCATGGCGAAGAGTGCCGAAGTGAAGCTGGCCGTCTTCGGGAGAGCTGGCGTTGGCAAGTCAGGTAAAAAAAAAGGGGCTTAATCTCGGGAGACGACCTGTAACCAAGTGTTATTTATAAAAAAAATCCCCCGCCCCCCACCCCCCCCCCTCCCCAACCATGTCTCAGCTCCTTTGATATGAGCAATGTTGTAAATTACTAACATGCCAGGGGCTGTCATTGAATACAATGCAAAAATGCGACCTATCCATTCAAACGGCTGGGTGACTGATTTAAATTGAAATGTTGCATTTACAATATTTAGCCCAATTCATGGAGTGCACTAAAGGTGCATCAAAGCCAACCGCAACTGTTCATTATTGGGGCTTTGGGAGGGGGGAGGGGGGCGCAGTTGTTTTGATGTTTGCTGCTGTTGACCTCCTCCCCATTCACGGAGATTTCCTTTCACAAATAATTCCATGCCTGAGCCGCGCTGCTGTTATTTTCCTTGCCGTACAGGGTATCAACAAGACTGTGCCTCCCCGCACTGTAACGATCAAAGTGCCAGATCCGAATGCACCACGCAGCCAGCTCAGTCAGTGCCATCTGTGGGCAAGTGTGCTCTCTCTCTCTCCCTCACGAGTTAGCACCGGTGTTACTGTTCGTTCTCGAAAACCCAGGCGAGGGTGTCGAGGTTTCACTGAATTGTGTGAACATAGTCATTGTTGGGGGTCGGGGGAAGGGGGTGTAGGGGGAGTTTTGGTGGAATATGGTTCAAATCCACACAGGATTCACTAACAACCACAAAGAAGAGAACATGAATAATATCCAAGTCAGTGCAAGTTATAAACCACGGGGCATTTTATAGCGCAGAGACTAATACGGAATGCTAACATGGAATCTGGAGTTATGTCGAGGTGCCGGGTTAGTTCTTAATGCTGAAGAGTGAAGTGTATTCCATCAAATTGTCACTTTTTCAGTAGTCTCCACTCTCCTTCAGCGAGATCAAGTTTGATTTAAATTAATGCTTTCCATTTGGTGAAAGGAGGAAAGTATACTCCCACATGTTACCTGGCATCAAGCTACTCATTCAGGATCTTATTGAATCTTACCTTTCTGTCAGTGCTTTAAATATTTTAGTCTAGATTACTTGAGATCAAATTCCTTGCACAATCCTCATTCCCTAATGAATTGTCTTAATACGGAAAGATGGGAGTTGCACTTTTTAACTTGATTTTTAATGTATTATTTCCATTCTTCCTGATTTCCTGCTCTCCTGCATCAGCCAAGAGGCTGGGCTGCTTCAAATCATAGACCCCTTCACAACTGGCCTCACAGTTGGTCTGCATTCTCCCCTAGGCTACAAGCAAGTGAAGCTCATTCAGAGACTGGCAGTGAGCTTGTACATCTGACAAGGTTGACTTTCACTTTTTGTTCCACTGTTCAGCCTTGGGAGTGGGAATCCAGCAATGTGTACTGTTAGACTTCAGGGGTATCCTAGATGAATGTATTGTTAATTAAAATTAACTATTGTTAATCAAACCGCCATTTAAACAACCTGCAGAATCAAATCTTTTGAAACTTTATAAACATTCAAGGAATCATTGTTGTCATTGGTAAAAGTGAGGAGATGCTTGCAAAGGTTAAATGGCATGATCAACATTTGTGACCCTTTCATCAGGTTGGGCATTTCAATTTGATTATTTTTAATTTAGTTTCAGCAGTCTTTAATAGAGCACCAAAAAAATTGTGAGAGGCTTTGGGCTCCAACCAGAATAACATCTGCCACAGATCCTTGTGGGCAACACCATAATGTAGAATTGGAGACACTGGAGCAGAGGCCCCTGCAGACTGTCAGTAGAGTAAGCCAAATGCTCCATTGAAAATAACAGATGGCGGACAAGCACAATGTTGTCATGTTTTACATGAATGCCTGGGACAGGTCCCAAAAGTTAGTTAGCAAGAGTAAGTGGCAATATTGGACTATATTTTTCAAGCTGAATATATTTAATTGAATTGTTGTCTTTCCCCAATTCTGTTTTTAAAGTTGTTTGTCTTCCCCTCAATATCTTTCACCATTCTCTGATATGAAGGATGGATTGACGGATACACTCGCAGGCATCTATTGTATCTGACTTCTGTGATGTGCACTCATAAAAATTCCAATTCTCTTTCCTTTAGGTCTGTCAAATCCCCGATACTGCACAACAAGCTACCTTTTTACCTCCAACTCCTGCAATATCATGTAGTCTCAACAATTGCCAGAGTGCCTTGGGGATTTGCCTGTATTTACCACCTTTCACTGCCCACTGATGTGTGTCTATTCTTCGGTTTCCTGATAACTCTGCTGCTAATATCACATGCTAGTGCAGCAATTCCGTGCTGTTGCCCTTTTTCTGCCCTTTACTAGCAAGGGAAAGCAAAGGGATGCATTTGTAAGCTGGGTTAGCCTAGCAAGACAAGAAAAATAATCTGTCGAGACTACTGTTACTAGACACTTATCACTGGTGATATGAAGGCTGGGTTAGACCCACTTTCTAAGTGTTTCTTTGCTTTCTTTTATTGATCTTACATTAGGAGTTGGACAGGTTATTTTTATTCATTCACAGGATGTGGGCTTCGCTGGGTGGGTCAGCATTTATTGCCCATCCCTAATTTCCCTTGAGAAGGTAGTGGTGAGCTGTCTTCTTGAACTGCTGCAGTCCATGTGGTGTAGGTACACCCACATTGCTGTTAGGAAGGGAGTTCCAGGTTTTAGACCCAGCGACAGTGAAGGCAATATATTTCCAAGTCAGGATGGTGAGTTACTTGGAAGGGAACTTCAGGTGGTGCTGTTCCCATCTATCTGCTGCCCTTGTCCTTCTAGGTGGTAGTGGTCGTGGGTTTGGAAGGTGCTGTCTAAGGAGCCTTGGTGAATTCCTGCAGTGCATCTTGAAGATGGTACACAGTGCTGCTACAGTGCGTCGGTGGTGGAGGGAGTGAATGTTTGTGGATACAGTGCCAATCAAGTGGACTGCTTTGTCCTGGATGGTGTCCAGCTTCTTGAGTGTTGTGGGAGCTGCACTCATCCAAGCAAGTGGGGAGTATTCCACCACATTCCTGACTTGTCCCTTGTAGATGGTGGACAGGCTTTGGGAAGTCAGGAAGTGAGTTACTTGTCGCAGGATTCTTAGCCTCTGACCTGCTCTTGTAGCCACAGTATTTATAAGGCTAGTCCAGTTCAATTTCTGGTCAATGGTAACCCCCCAGGATGTTGATAGTGGGGGATTCAGTGATGCTAATGCCATTGAACATCAAGGGGTGATGGCTGGATTCTCTCTTGTTGGAGATGGTCATTGTCTGACACTTGTGTGGCAGGAATGTTACTTGCCACTTGTCAGCTCAAGCCTGGATATTGTCCAGGTCTTGTTGCATTTGGACATGGACTGCTTCAGTATCTGAGGAGTCACAACTGGTGCTGAACATTGTGCAATCATCAGCGAACATCCCACTTCTGACTTTATGATGGAAGGAAGGTCATTGATGAAGCAGCTGAAGATGGTTGAGCCGAGGACACTACGCTGAGGAACTCTTGCAGTGACGACCTGGAGTGGAGATTACTGACCTCCAACAACCACAACCGTCTTCCTTTGTCCTAGGTGTGACTCCAACCAGAGGAGAGTTTTCCCCCTGAGTCCCATTGACTCCAGTTTTGCTTGGGCTCCATGATGCCACACTCAGTCAAGTGCTGCCTTGATGTCAAGGGCAGTCACTCTCACCTCACCTTGGGAGTTCAGCTCTTTTGTCCATGTTTGAATTAAGGCTGTAATGAGGTCAGGAGCTGAGTATCCCTGGCGGAACCCAAACTGGGCATCAGTGAGCAGGTTATTGCTAAGCAAGTGTCAGTTGATAGCACTGTTGATGACCCCTTCCATTACTTTACTGATGATAAAGAGTATACTGATGGGGCGGTAATTGGCCGGGTTGGATTTGACCTGCTTTTTGTGTACAGGACATACCTTGGCAATTTTCCACATAGCCGGGTAGATGCCAGTGTTGTAGCTTTACTGGAACAGCTTGGCTAGGGGCGCAGCAAGTTCTGGAGCACAAGTCTTCAGTACTATTGCTGGAATATTGTCAGGGCCCATAGCCTTTGCAGTAACTAGCACCTTCAGCCATTTCTTGATATCACATGGAGTGAATTGAATTGGCTGAAGACTGGCATCTGTGATGCTGGGGACCTCTGGAGGAGGTCGAGATGGATCATCCATTTGGCACCTCTGGCTGAAGATTCTTGCGAATGCTTCAGCCTTATCTTTTGCACTAATGTGCTGGGCTCCTCCATCATTGAGGATGGGGATATTTGTGGAGCCTCCTTCTCCAGTGAATTGTTTAAAGTGTCCACCACAATTCACGACTGGATGTGGCAGGACTGCAGAGCTTAGATTTGATCCGTTCGTTGTGGAATCGCTTAGCCTTGTCTATCGTCTGCTGCTTATGCTGTTTGGCATGCAAGTAGTCCTGTTTTATAGCTTCACCAGGTTGTCACCTCATTCTTAGGTATGCCTGGTGCTGCTCCTGGCATGCTCTCCTGCACTGTTCATTGATCCAGGGTTGATCCCCTGGCTTGATGGTAATGGTAGAGTGGGGGATATGCCGGGCCATGAGGTTACAGATTGTGTTTGAGTACAATTCTGCTGCTGCTGATGGCCCACAGCGCCTCATGGATGCCCAGTCTTGAGTTGCATGATTTGTTCGAAATCTATCCCATTTAGCACGGTGGTAGTACCACACAACACGATGGAGGGTATCACCTTGTCTCCACGAGGACTGTGCGGTGGTCACTCTTACTGATACTGTAATGGATAGATGCACCTGCAGCAGGCAGTTTCGTGAGGATGAGGACATCAAGGAAGATTTTCCCTCTTGTTGGTTCCTTCACCTGCTGCAGACCCAGTCTAGCAGCTATGCCATTTAGGACTTGGCCAGTAGTGGTGCTACTGAGTCACTCTTTGTGATGGACATTGAAGTCCCCCACCCAGAGTACATTCTGTGCCCTTGCCACCTTCAGTGCTTCCTCCAAGTGATGTTCAACACGGAGGAGCACTGATTCATCAGCTGAGGGAGGGCGGTACGTGGTAATCAGCAGGAGGTTTCCTTGCCCATGTTTGACTTGATGCCATGAGACTTCATGGGGTCCGCAGTTAATGTTGAGGATTCCCAGGGCAACTCCCTCCCAACTGTATACCACTGTGCCACCACCTCTTCTGGCTCTGTCCTGCCAGTGGGACAGGACATACCCAGGTATGGTGATGGTGGTGTCTGGGACATTATCTGTAAGGTATGATTCCGTGAGTATGACTATATCAGGCTGTTGCTTGACTAGTCTGTGAGGCATCTCTCCTAATTTTGGCACTAGCCCCCATATGTTAGTAAGGAGGACTTTGTAGGGTCAATAGGGCTGTGATTGCCGTTGTCAGTTCTGGTGTCTAGGTTGATGCCAGGTGGTCCATCTGGTTTCATTCCTTTTCTGTGTCTTTGAAGCAGCTTGTTACAACTGAGTGGTGGCTTGCTAGGCCATTTAGGAGTCAACCACATTGCTCTGGGTCTGGAGTCACATGTAGGCCAGGCCAGACCAGGTAAGGACAACAGATTTCCTTCCTTAAAGGGAGCATTAGTGAACCAAATGGGTTTTTACAACAATCGTCATCATTAGACTTTTAATTCCAAATTTTTATTGAATTCAAATTCCACCATCTGCCATGCCAGGATTCGAACCCAGGACCCTAGAGCAGTTCCCTAGGCATCTTGATTACTAGTCCAGTGATAATGCCACTCCGCCATCGTCTCCCCCAGGTTGAAGAATAGTTGACGTGGAAAATAATACAGGGGATTAGACGAAGAATGGGACCAGATGCAAGGATGGAGGGACAGGTGGAGAAAACCTGGGACTTAAAAAGGACGAGGGTAAAACCTTCAGGATCACTGATCTCAGTAACATTGATGAAAATAGAAATAAATAACAGATTAGGACAGAGAGAGGAATTGTGAAGTTAGAGGTGAGTGAGAGGAATCACTTGTCAGGTAGCTTTTACTTGTGCTCTGTGCACAATGAGATGGTAGACAAGTCTCACTATACATGCATGTGTTAACGTTCATAGAAAAATAAGCATCATTGAGTTGGAAAAAGAAGTTTTTGCCATAAAAGAATAAAGGTTTTTGGAGGTAGTTTTAGTTATGGAGGTGACGTAGGAGTTTCACTTGAGGTCACTGGAGGCCGGCCAAGAATCTCAATAAATGAAGCAGGACCAAAGATAGAGCCATCAAAATTAAAAGCTTTTGGCTAACCTTGTGAGACAGGAAGAAACCACGCCTTTAAAGCAATGAAAGATTCTAGATTATTACTGCGGCATGAAAAAGTAAGGAGAAATTGAAGGTGCACTGATTTAACCATCGGATTCTGGGGGGGGTGTGGGTTTTGAGCACATTGATGGAAGCTTATGAATGTACAGTGAACTTATCAGCAAAAGAAATGAGTGTGGGATGGTGGAGTAAATCATTGACGCAAAGAACAGATTAGGTGAGAGGACAGAGCACTTCGTTAATGGGAAAAAAGTGTCAGAGGATGAAGCATCAACTACAGCATTGATTTTGAGAGGAAGCTAGTCAAGCATGAACATCTTTTGGATGGGAAGCTACATGTTAGTTACTTGTTCAGATCCTGTGAAAGATTTAGCTTCCTTCAGTGCATTTTTATTTCATGGGCACATCACTGAAGGAACAAAGGAAAAGACCATAGTCATTGGCCACTTTGTCAAAACATTTGGTCCTAAATATTTGGGAGAGATACAACATTTATTTCCCACCTTCCCCATATTAGGAGCTCACTATACTGGGAATATTGGCCGTGATCTCACATCATGTTCCCACTTTTTTCCTTAAATTTGCCTTGGTGATATTATTTTAAAGCATTGGGATTGAACATGCTGACACTATTGTAAGCCAATAATATAATTTCTTTGGGGTATAACTCAGTAAACTATTAAAAGTGACCTCTTTTATGAAGTGCATGGAAACTTTTAAATTAAAACATAACCATTAGTTGAAACAAAGTAAATTTCTAAAAGGAGAATAATAAACTGTGAAAGCTCCCAGCTTTACTCTGATGGCGCTCCTCGTAATGTTCAGTTCATATTCTAATATCGGAGCACTTCTGACAATGGGTGTAAAGTTATATTAGCAGAATTTAACTTCAATGTTTTGCTTTCAGGATGACAGAAGGGACACAAAGGCAAATTTTAATGTGTGAGATAAGGTGTGGAGCCTCCCTCGCAAGCAGCACATTAATGGGGGAATTACAGTTGCTCCCCATGATTTTCCATGTATTAATTTTCAGTAGAAAGCAAGCATCTAATTTGCTGATACGATCCCCAATGGGAAAAACTGCATGCCAAACATACTTGCTGTCTAGAACTCCCTGCCCACTCTTTAGGTCTCTCTGTGATGCAAATTAATACCTGTATGATAGAGTCATCCACATCCACACATATATCTGTGGCCCTCAGAGGCAAATAATGAGAAGCTGGCCATGTATTCCCCAAACTCTTTATCGATTGCTGCATGGAAGCATTTTTGCTATTGCCTTGAATAATTGAGAGGAGGATATTCACATATAGGGATTTGCAGGCATGAGCTCACACCTTACTTCTCTAAGACAACATGGTGAAGATTTTGGCCTCTTTGCCACTTCATTTTTCACTGAGAATGGGGTGGTAACGAGACCAAAATTAAAATGGCTTCCTTCTATCTGCACACTGGAAGCCTGCCTACTGTCATTTTTTAAGCAGGTTTAAGATTAAGCAGGGGAGCTGGTAGATTAACATCAACAGCACAGGGTTTGATCCCTATTCCTGTTCCCTCACACGACCCATGGTTCAGCAAATAATCACCACCAAGAACCTGCCTTCAGGCAGTGAACGCAAGAGGAAGTTTAGACAAAGCAATTTGAGGTCCTGTGTGTAGATGGGAGAGTGATGCCATTTTATCCAGCAGCAGACGAACCTCCCATTGCCCTGAGCAGAAAGCAGGGTTCCCTTAATGGCATCACTGGAAACTGTGCTGTAAATAATGGCCTGGTAAGAAGAATTAGGAAGAAAGATGGACATAATTGCTCTTTTTATGTTTTGTCAAAAATCCTCCCACATGCTAAATTTCATGTTTGATGCCTCCCCTCCTTCCCCCAGGCTTGGCTCTCCTCTTTAATGCCTTGCTGCCAACTCAGCTCCATGAATGGACCACTATGATTCCCATACATTTCCAGCATGGCTTGCATTGGCCAATTGTTACTCCCAGACCATTGAGGCCCAACCATCAAAATGGCTCAGGCCTCTCACTAGCCACATTGGACAGGGGATATGATCACTTTGCTTACTGGTCTGCTTGATGTACGAACCATTTCAAAATCGCATCCCTGGTATGTTGGAGCATTTTGAGAGGAGCTATTTTAAATAGACTTAGTATTAAATAAGACAGAGATTTCATCACATTCAGAAAGACTTGAATGAAATTATACCTGACCCAATGCGGCAATTTGAACTTGGGTTTTGTTGGGGGAGGGAGTGAAATGCTAGAAAAATGTGAGTGCACTGAGAAGCCAGCTCTGACCTTCTGACTTCTGCCTTTAACTGCAGCGCATTAGGCTGTGTGTAAGAACCACCCTCGGGAGAGGAGAATTGTCTATTTCATTGCTATAATTGAGCAATTAACGTAAAGCTAACATGGGCGTTGAATTTTAATTCTGATGCTTCCAAGAACATGCCGGTGAAAACAAGGTGAGAGGAAAGCAGTATTTGAGAGGGCTGAAGCCTTTTTGGGAAATGTGGGATATACTTACATTGAAGGCAGTTCAGAGAAGATTCACTGGATTGTTTCCTGGGATGAAGGAGTTGTCTTAAGGCGATAAGTTGAGCAGGTTGGGCGTTCACTCATTGGAGTTTCAAAGAATGAGAGGGGAAACATATATGATTTGGAGGGGGTTTAACAGGATAGATGCTGAGAGGATGTTTCCCTTCATGGGGGAATCTAGAACTGAGGGCACAGTTTCAAAATAAAGGGTCTTCCATTTAAGACAGGGATGATGAGTAATTAAAAACAAAAAACTAAAAAACTACTGCGGATGCTGGAAATCCAAAACAAAAACAGAATTACCTGGAAAAACTCAGCAGGTCTGGCAGCATCGGCGGAGAAGAAAAGAGCCGACGTTTCGAGTCCTCATGACCCTTCAGCAGAACTTTTTGTGATGAGTAATTACTTCTCTCAAAGGGTCATAAATCTTTGGAATTCCTGACCCTGGAGAGCTGTAAGAGGGTTGAGCCATTGAATATATTCAAGGCTGAGTTAGGCAGATTCTTGAACTATAGGGGCATCAAGGGTTATGTACACAGGCAGGAAAGTGGAGTTGCGGTCTAGATCAGTGCAGTCATGACCTTATTGAATGGTAGAGCAGGCTCAACGGGCTGTGTGCCTCTACTCCTCCTATTTCTTATATTCTTTTGTTAAGTACTGAGCACTTATCGCTTCTGGGTTAAAAAGCTACTGACAGTTGAGCTGCAGTGACTTCCGGGTTTCTCGTGTGCTCCTGACCTCCTCCCCCACTCCACCCCTGCTTTGGCGCACCCTGAACTTAAAACCCAGCCCCATGCTTCAAGAAAGAAGATGAAAAATCATGTTAGGTAAGGAAAATGCAATGCTAACAGGAAGATTATCAGAAGAAACAATTGGAAATTACATTGTTAGATATTATATGAAGATAGTTGGAACTTGTAAAAAATTCACTATAATTGACAAATGTCAAAATATAATGATTAGTTGAATAGATTTGTAATATAGAGAAAGTATGCTGTGAGAGTGGTTCCCTAGTGTTATAGTCCTATATCTAAACTATGTTCATATTAGTGAGGTTTAGTATTGATTGCTTGTGGTAATTGATGTCAGCCCTGGCTTAAAGATCATGCTTTTGCCTCTGAGCCTGAAGGTCATGGCTTCAGATCCCACTCGAGACATGAGTACGTAACCTTGGCTGACACTTCAGTGCAGCAGGTAGGGAAGTTCTGTCTTTTGAATGCGATATTAAACTGAGCCACCATCTGCTCACTGAGGTGGATGGGATTGATATTATTCAAATAACAGCAAGGGAGTTTTGGCCAATAGTTATCCTTCAACCAACACAACTAAAGCCTACCATCTAGCCGTTGATCACATTGCTGTTGTTGGATTTTGCTGTGTGCATATTGGCTGCCAGCTTTCATGCATTGCAACAGTGATTACAATTCAAAATTAATTCATTAGCTGTTCAGCACTTTGGGATGTGATATGTCAGTGTGCCCACTTCATTGTTTGCTAAATAAAATTGGAGTTCTACAATTAAGGGAAATATATTGTAAGTAACTATACAAACTAAATCAATTTATGTTATCTATGGGTAGTTACCATGACTAAACTTCAAGCTGAGAATAACTCATATTGTAACCTTGCAAATAATACTTTTGCAGGTATGTTATGTTAATCATGTGTTCCCCCCGTATGTTTTCTTAGGGAAGGTTAATATTGAGGTTTATGCAGTTTGTACATTAATTTTCATGATTAGAAATTCTCCATGAATCTACAGATTTTTCTGTAAACCATTCACATTTTGTAACTCTTACAAATTAGAACCTGCTAAATTTAGGTAATTGTGATAATGACAGGCAACTGAAGTGTCACTGTTTCTATTAATTTAACTGTTCAAATAACTTTTTCATAAAGTTTTTCCTCTCGCCATCCCATGTTGACTATTCTCACCTAGTCTGTGTATATTTTTATTTGTGAATCATAGAACTGTAAAGATCTATGTCACTTGGCTGTGATGCTCTTTGTTTGAGCAATTCAAAACTAACCCTAGTGCCCTGTTCTCTTCCCTATTGCCTCACATCTTTATCTCTCTCAAACACTTATACAGTTTTCTGCCAGAGCCATCCTCTGTGGTGATATTTTCCATGTCCCAACAACGCACTGTGCAAAGAAAACACTCATAACCTTTGCCCTCACTCTCAGTCATAATTTTAAATAGATCATCCTTCATCATTGGCTTCCCAACCAGAGGAAATATTCACTCTATCAAAATGCTTCATAAATTTTAAAAACCTCTATTATTGTATGTCAGTCTTGGCACAATGGTGGCACACTTGCCTCTCAGTCAGAAGAAGGTCACGGATTTAAGGCCCACCCCTGAGACCTGAGCAAATAATTTAGGCTGACGCATTGCTCAAGGTTTCACCTTTCAGATGATTTGTTAAACTTTGCCCCCTCTCAGATGGCCATCAAAGATTCCGTGGCACTCTTTGAGTGAGAACAGGGCAGTTCTCTCAATGCCCTGATTGACACTTGCTCTTCAGTCAGCATCTTTAAAACCGGTTATCTGATCATTTATCTTATTGTTGTTGTGGGCTCTATTTCTTTGCAAATTCGCTGCCATTTTGCTATCTCTAAAATCTCCTCCAGCCCTACAAACCTCCGAGATACCTGTGCTGCTTCAATTTTCCTGAACACCTGCCTTGGTACCATTCAACTGCCTAGTCCCTAAGCTCAGTAATTCTACCCCTCCGCAACCAAATCTTTCTGCCTCTCTACCTCTCGCTTTTCCCCTTCAAGATGCTCCTTAAAGCTTACCTCTTGACTAAGCTATTGATCATCTGCCCTAATGGCTAATAGTGTGGCTCGATTTCAAATTTTGTTTCATAATGCTCCTTGAAAGTGCTTTGGGACACTACATAAATGCAAGATGTATTGTTTCACTAGCTGTAAAGTGCTTTGCTGCATCCTGTGATCATGAGAAAGATTATTTTAAATGCAGGTACTTTTGTTCTTTAAATCTCTTCTTTGCCTTTGAAGCTCCAGTGGAAAGAGTCCCCATATCTCAAGCCTCTTCTCTTAACCATCGTGTCTCATTCCTGGAATCACTCTCGTGATTCTATGCTGTAAGCTGTCCATGGCTTTACTGTCCTCTACTTTCTTATTGTTAAACTCTGTGGTGCAATTTCTACATGTCAATATTATTTTGGCCTTATATAATGCTTTCTGAGAATTATGTGTTAACTCTTCGATGATTCGCTGTTCTTGTACTCTCTTCAGTGCCATTCGGTTAAGTCTATAACACAAATCTTTTTTGCACTACATTTTTGTATAGAATACAAAAACAGGGATGTAATGATGTAATAATGGAATTGTATAAACCACAGGTTAGGCCACAGCTGAAATAAAAGCAAAGTACTGCGGATGCTGGAAATATGAAATAAAAACAGAAAATGTTCTTCAGAGTAGAGCAGTCGTGCGGACTCAACGTTAACTCTGTTTCTCTCTCCACAGATGCTGTCACACCTGCTGAGTTTTTCCAGCATTTTCTGTTTTTAGGCCACAGCTGAAATTTTGTGTACAGTTCTGGTCGCCACAGTACAGGAAGGGCATAATTGCCCTGGACAGAGTACAGAGGAGATTTACAAGAATGTTGCCAGGGTTTGAAAATTGCAGCTATGAGGAAAGATTGGCTAGGCTGGGGTTGTTTTCCTTGGAATTGAGGAGGCTGAGTGTTGACCTGATTGAGGTGTACAAGATTGAGGGACCTAGATAGAGTAGTCAGAGATTCACTGGTTCCCCTAGCTGAGGGGTCAAATACCAGGGGGCATAAATTTAAGGTGATTGGTAGAAGGATTAGAGGGGACACGAGAAAAAAACTTCTTCACCCAGAGGGCGATGGGTGTTTGGAATTCACTGCCTGGTTTGGTGGTGAAGGCAGAAACTTTAAACTCATTTAAAAGGCACCTGGATCTGCACCTAAAGTGCTTTAACCTGCAAGGCTATGGGCCAGGTGCTGAAAGGTGGGATTAAAATGGGCAGCTAGTTTTTCTTCTTTTTCAGCTGGGGCAGACATGATGGGCTGAATGGCCTCTTTCTGTGCTGTAACTTTTCCATGGTTCTATTACACTTATACAAGTTAAATTGCACCTGCCTTCTGTCTGGTCATTCTGTTAACCTGTCTATGCCTTCCTGAAGTCGTTTACAATCCTCTTCAGAGTTTGCCAAATCTGCTAACTTTCTGTTGTCAGCCAATTTTGGAGATTGTGTTCTCTAGTTCTTTGAACCCAAGTTCAAATCATTAATATATATAGAGCAAAAGCAAACACATCACCACCCTGGGGGTCACATCACTTCCAACTCTTCTGCAGTCTGAGCAACAGCATTTACACTAAACATTTGGTTTCCAGCCTGTCAACCAATCTCCCTCCATGCTTCTAGTATTTCCTTATATCATATGTTTGAATTTTTAAAAACTTTCAAATGTTCACTAATTTTATCTCACATTATAGGGCTGGATTTTACAGCATACTGCAGTCCCTGCCCCCTGGCTAAAAGGTTATTGGGTGCCCACCCAGCAGAATGATGGCTGCCCCGCTGTCATTTTACACCTGGTTGCCAATTAAGAGAGGTGAGGCGGATTTCCATATCTTCATGGACAGGAAGTCCTCACTCAGAGAACTGCCGGCCAATCTGAGGCTGGCAGCTCTCCAGTACTGGCAGTGCCCCCGGGAGTGGTGGCCACTGCCAGTACTGCACTCGGGGCTTGAGGGGGTGAGCTGAGCTGGGTCCAGAATTGCAGGTCAGTGTGGTGTCCTGCTGGGGCCAAACTGACAGGCCCCAGTGAGGGGATGGGGGCTGAGGGTTGAGAGGCCAGGGTGAGAGGGGAACCTGGGTGGGGATTACTCCTTAGAGGGGGCAGTGGAGGTTCCTCTGATGGGGCTGCCCATGTCCAGGAAACAGAGAGAATCCTGTCGAGCTGGATGTTTGAGGTGGGCCTCTCCTGCCACCAGTTAAATCCTGGCGGCAGTGGGATGAGACCCTTAGGTGGGCATTAATTGTTGACTTAAAGGCCTCAATTGGCTCATTGGTGGGCTGGCTGCCTGAGGCCACCCCAGCTGCTGGTAAAATTGCGATGGGGTCAGGAGTGAGTGGGTAGTTGGTGGGCAAGTTGCCTGCTGGATTTAACATGCCCTCCGCCTTCAAACCCACTAGTGGTGGAATGTTAAATCCAGTCCATTGACTGAGAGGTTACTCACAACTGATGTTAAACTAACTGACCTGTAGTTAGCCAGTTTACCCTACTACATTGAGCAGTGTTCTTAGTGGTGTACTCTCCAGTCCCACCGCTTAATGAAAAATTGTGTCCAGGCTTTCTGTTGCTTCCTCTCTGTCTACTCAACCCAGGGTACATTCCATCAGGTTGTTGTGACTTAACTACCTTGGGTTCTGCTAGTTTTTTCAGAATTGATTTCTTTTTACAGTTGGATCTGAGCAATTGTATGATACCTTCCCCCAATGCCCTTACATTCTGATGTGCATTATCATTTGTAAAAATTGATGCAGAATCTTTTATCTTCTCCCTCCACCAGACCTTCACTCTCCACAAATTGACTCCCCACTTCACTTTTTATTGACCCACCCTCTCTATGACTGTTCCTTTTTACATGCTTAGAAATACCCTATTTCCTTTCATTACATCTGCTACTATCACCTTTTGCTCATTCTCATCTCTGCTTTCATCCCTATATTAGACTTTCTATATTCTACGTGATTACCTCCATTATTATTAACCTTAACTTTAACATATGCCTCACTTTTAAATTTTAGTTTGATTTTAACTTGTCTACTTCTTCACGAAGCTCCATTCTTTGCATCCCCATTTTGTGTCCTGTGGAATATCTTCATTTTCTGGCCCCTGTATCTCATATTTGAAGAGATACTAATTCTTTTGCCCAGTTTGTTTGGCCAAATCCTTCCTTATCTCTCTGAACTTTGCCTTTTTCCAGCACCCTTATCTTTTTTCTTCATTGTCTTTTGATTTCTTACATTGGATCTAACTATGCTAAGGTCACTTTGAGCGTTGAATCTGTTCTGTTTTTTGTGACAGCCGCAATCGTTCACAAACAGAATTGATTTATTCAGTGGTTTCTAATTGCAATAACTATTTATTCAATAAAGATGATGTAAAAATGCCATGATGATAGTGAAATAATTGACCTTTGATCAGTTTATTTGAGAATTATATTGACACAGGTGAGGAACCTATAACCTTGCATTGGCCTCAGAGTTATTTGCTCTGTGCAAAGAATCACAGTATGGTAGAGTGCTGGTGGGATCATACAGTTCCCTGTACAGTGAGTTCTGAATTCTTGAATATGTCATCAAGGAGGATGCAGAACAAAGCCTGTAGTTTTCATAAAGTGAAGGAGGGAAAATCAAGTCTTCAGAGGCAAGGTCACATATCTCCAAATAACTATATTGTGAGCAACAATAGTGTCTGTGTGTCTATATGTCTGTGTGTATGTGGAAAAGGGAGAAAACTGATTTTTAAAATATGTAAAAAGCTTGCCAATTGGAGATGGCACGAATTGGAAATTTAATAAAATAGCCTGTCAAACAGTATTGCACAAATCCCCAAACAGTGTTACTTTTTATGATCTTTCATGTGTTTCAGAACTGCAGGGGTGATCCCTCCATCTGGATTATGCATTCAATACAGGGGATGCAACATTCATGCTAGATTTTGTCAGTAAGAAGTGTCTTGTTTATTTTAAGTGGTGTTTTTGAAAGTCTATGATTTGAGCGTGGGCTACAGGGACTTCCTGGAGTTTGAGTTCAGAAGCTTTGCTAGTTCCAAGTGCTGTCCTAAGGAATGCGGTGTGGAAATCAGGAGCTGGAGTAGAGGGGAAGTGAAATTTTATCCAGTCAGGAGTAGAAACCCAGTATGTGCACCTCCCAGGCAGCCTAAGTATATGGCTCTAGTAGAACACAAGCTGATGCAGGATAAGTAAAACTTGTTTTTAGTTATTACGTTTCTTACCCAATAAATATCCAGATCTTAAAATGATCCCTAAATAAGCCTTCATTGATTTTTCACTTCTATCTTGACACTGTTGCCAAGCGGTGAGGTTTATTAGAATCTTGCTATTTCTGAGATACTTGTGCCATTTGGCTCTGTCAATGAAATTATTATGATTCCGCATGGCTGATGCTGAGGTTTACCCATCAGGACTGTACTTTGAGGAAACTCACATGTGTTCTTGTTCCCAATGAGTTTTCATCCACATGGAAATCATAGGGGTCAGGTGTGTGAACTTCAGTTGGTATATGTGGTGAAAGTGTGCACATTGTATTAAAATTTACCTTGATGTGCCTATTTCAAAGGCATGTGAGCAAAATTTGTGTTTAGTGTGGTTCATAATGTTTGTACTTGTTTCCTCTCCATTACCCCATCAAGAGCTTTGCTACCTGTGTAATTATCCTATTTTGCCCTATTTCCCTTTGGCTTTTCCCTTCATATTTTCCTAATTGAGGAGATTTTTTTTGATTCCTTTATCTCTACAATTATGGATATTTCCTTTGAATGAGATAAATTTGGAAAACAACCAAAAATAACCCATAAAGCATAACTTCAAATTCTTGCATACTCCCCGATTTAATTTTCCTAAAAAGTACAAATTGGAAAAGTCGCCACCACTTTGTTGTGATAAAGCTGTGAGTCTCCCAGGTCTGGATTTTTCAGAAAACTGGCCCTGATTTGAGTGTTAGCAGTGCAAATGGTACAAGGGATGGCATTTACATCAGCGAAACAGGATATAAAGAGGCTTAAAAACATTTTAGAGGATTAGCAAGCTCACAATTTGCCAATATTAAAAAGAAACGGCTGGAAAAAGGTACCCTTGGTGAACTATTAGGCCACCCCAGAGCCCATAAGGAATCATGTTTCCTCTTCTTAATGAAGTTCAGCACCATACTGTTGTCAGGAACAATTGCTACAAAGTCAGTGACTGCGGTGGAATAATATATGGTGCCATCTCATTTCTGTTTCTCATGCTAAGGAATTACTTTAGGGAGCATTTTAACAAAAACTAGTTTTGACTCTCTCTCAAAGTAAAAACCTCTGGAGAAACCAGAGCTTGTCAAGGTTCACCTTTGTGAGACTTGGCTCAGGTGGAGCACTCTGAGCTATGAGTTGGATGTTTTGGAGTTCGAGCCCCACTCCAGAGAGTCTAGGCCAACATATAGGCCAGGGTTTCCTGTGCCTGCCAGCGTTGGGCATGTTCGGTAGCGTGAGCGGACAACATGGCGAGAAGTCCAAAGACCGGTTTCACGATGGCGTGAAACCAGTTTGTGATCAACCGCTCTGCCTGCCGATGGTGAGCCGTGTTTCACGCCATCGGACTTTGGGAACCTCATTGTGATACATCAGCACATCATTATAAAGCCAGCCCGCCGGACTCCTCTCCCCCCCACCACACCACCTCCCCCACCCCCACTGGATCATTCGCCCATGTCAGTTGGAAAACACGCCGGCATGTTTCACAGCAGCATATATAAGGCGTGCACTTGACAGGCTGCACTTCGCTCGGGATTTCAAGGTTTGTTTGCCTACCTTGCTTCAGTCAGCACTCCCAGTCATCAGCACCAGGCTTCACAGACAGCACCACATCACTTTTAGGGGGGGCTCACGGGTAGGTCTTTATCTACCAGATCAGCCATATGTGGGTGGTTTTTCAATGGCTGCAGGGTCAGGGCTTGCTTGGTGAAGGGGGAGAATTGGCCTCAGGCAAGGGAAAAGGCTGGAGGACGAGGGCTATACTGGGGAAGGGGGTATCCCAGGATGTGTGTGGGAGGCACATGTTGATCTGTGCAAATGGCCTCAAGGTGATGAGGGCTGAGGAGGCAGTCTCCAGAGGAGATGAGACCAGATGGAGATGTGAGGGTGTGTGTGAGAATGGGTGGTGATGTCCCTTGAGCTGGCAGCGAGTGAGATGCCAGTGAATGTGTGATGGGTTTGAGTGTGTGAGTTTAGAGTGATGAGAGGGTTGCCATACACTGGCTTCATGGATGAGATCATTAATCCTCTATCTGCATTGAATGGTCAACCTCTTCTGTGCAGCATTGACACTGATCACCACTGCCATCGCCTACCAAGCTGGAGTGCTAATGTAGCTGCTCCTCCTGCGGCCAGAGCGGGGGTAGAGGACATCACAGCGGCCTCCACGACGTCCAAAAGGCGCTCGAGGGCTGCAGTCTTCTTGCTTTCGGGCCAGGTCTTCTTTGCTGTGGTCCTGGGCAGGAAGCACTGAGCGCGGCTGCACTTTAAATGTGGTGTCTGGCGTGAAGAAACGGTGAGGTGATGGTGTGGCAGGTGAGTCAGAGCCCGCCAGCCATGGAAACTGCGTGTTTCCCGGGAGTGCATAATTAATACGGCAGGTGTGGGACGATATGGTGTGATATCTCGGCCGGCGGGTAAAACATCATTTGACCCACCCGCTCCCGCATTTAATGCAAATCTGGGTCAATTCTGCCCATCGTGTATTACCAAGGGCATGCTGCATTGTCTGAAGTGCTATCTTCTGTCTGTTACTAAAACAGATTATCTGGTGATTGTAACATTGCTGTTTTTTGGATCTTGCTGTGTACAAATTGGCAGCCTAGTTTCATTTCAACAACTTCCCAGAGATGGTTGCAGCATAATAACAAAGCCTATGACCAAATATAAACCAAGCTTAAATTAACTGATCACTATGTCGGAGGGCTCTCTGTCGCCTATATGCCTGTCAAGCATGGCAGAGTTGGTATCAGTGCCACTCACTTGTCCAGGTTTATTCCTTTGAAGTAAACCATTTACAATGGAAGCATTGCTTAAACAAATCTCATTCCAGAAAAAAAGCATGATATGATCCCAATTATCCTTTGTCAGAAGCTGCACACAGCTAAACGGGTGTTTGATGCTTGTGGCAATTAAACAGTTCCTGCAAGAATCCATAGAGCTACAAATACTTACACAAGAATGACGTGGGGCAGAATTTTACGCTTGACATGCAGGCACGTGCCCGACACGCCTGTGCATGAAATAAAGCGCGTTGACGTCGGATGAGCGTCCCGATGTCGACGCACATTCTTGTGATATTTCACCAGGCGGGTGCGCGATGAAGACGGAGGCGTGCCCACCATTAATTAAGTGGCCAATTAAGGCCCTTGAGAGACCAATTGACTCTGGGTTTATGTAGCCCGTGCAATTTTCAGGCTGTCGCACGGGCAAAACAGGCAGGCGGACAGGCCACAATTTGCAAAATCTCATCCACGGGCTGGATAAGAGGGGTCAGTGGGCTTTACAAAGCGAAGAGTGAGTAGTTTTGGATATCACTTGCTGCTGCTTGCTTCTGTGAACAGGACAGCTTCATTTCACTTCAGTGCTGCACTCAGAGCATTTAGAGGCTTCAGTTCAGGACCCAGTGTTGTCTTCCAGGCCCCCGGAGGATTCACACCGCGTGGGGCCTTCCATTACCTTGGTAATGGGGATTGTATTCTCCACTGGAAGCACCTGCTCTGAGGAGGAAGAGAGGGCCAGAAGGGAGAGGAGG
The DNA here is from genome assembly GCF_964194155.1 of Cetorhinus maximus. NCBI lineage: Eukaryota > Metazoa > Chordata > Chondrichthyes > Lamniformes > Cetorhinidae > Cetorhinus > Cetorhinus maximus. Next base: position 48,741,970 of record NC_135890.1, on the reverse strand, counting down.
CCAGGTGTCCCTATTCAGCTTCCAGGGGAGCAACCTGTGGGAGGAGAGGCGCAGGCACAAGCGGCGCAGGGCCAGCAGGAAGGCCAAGGCGGAAGGGGCCGCAGAAGATGCCACTATCCTGCTGCTAGGGTTTAAAGGCAGCGATGCAGCTACCTCAATATGTTTGAGGTGCAATGCCGAAGGAGGCTCCATCTCTCAAGGGAGACAGTGACCTCCATCTGTCAGAGGATCGGCCCTGAGATCAGCTCTAACTGTGTGGGTGGACACCCCATGCCAGTGGCTCTGAAGGTAACAGTAGCCCTAAACTTCTATGCCTCCTGCTCTTTCCAGGGGTCAGTGGGGGATCTTTGTGGAGTCTCCCAATCAGCTGTCCACAGTGGCATCAAACTGGTGACAGATGCACTGTTCAAGCGTGCATTGACTTTCATTCATTACTGTATGGAAGAGGCCAGCCAGGCAGAGTGACCCAGATGCTTTGCAGCGATTGCTGGTTCCCCCCGTATTCAGGGTGCAATTGACTACACGCTTGTGGCCATCAAGGCACCAGCAGGTGAGCCGGGAGTCTTCGTCAACAGGAAGGGCTTCCATTCCATTAATGTGTAGATAGCATGTGACCACAAGATGCTGATTCTGCAGGTCTGTGCCAGGCAACTGCCATGACGCTTAAATCCGGAGGCACTCCCAGACGCTGAAGCTCTTCAGTGCTCCGGCCTGGCTGGATGGATGGCTGCTGAGTGATGAGGGCAATCCGTTCAAAAGGTGACTCATGACGTCTTTCCGCCACCCAAGGACAGAGGCCGAGCAGCGGTACAATAGGAGCCACGGCACCACAAGGACGATGGTAGAGAGAACGATCAGTCTTCTCAAGATGCGCTTCCGATGCCTGGACTGCAATACCCTCCAGATTGTGTGTCACTGATAGTGATTGCATGCTGCGCTCTACACAAACTGGCACTGGAAAGGGGCGATGCAGTGGAGGAAGAAGATGTTGACACAGCTGCACAGGCAACAGATGATGAGTCCAGCAGTGAGTCCGAAGACGAGCACGCTCAGGAGAACACTGAGGGCATAGACGCTGACCTGAGTAATCTCCAGGGAGGCAGGGACACCTGGAGAGCTTTGACCCAACGCTCCTTCAGCTGGACTATCAAATAAGAACCACTACCACATGCCAGGGCCACAGGCTCCTTATTCGACCCCTGACAGGACTAGTTCGTTGGTCAACAACATACACACTATGTGCCAGTGCAATAAAGTTTAAGGAGTCACACATCCATCATAACATTATGACTTATCCCACATATACAGAGCAAATGAGGCATCCAGAGGCCAGTTGCAAACAAAAAATCCTAATTACTTCTGAGTGACAAACATAGCAGAAATTAACATTCACCGGTGTTTTACATTACACCATTTAAAAAAAACCCAGAAAAATGGGGGAAACAAATATCACCCATGATCAGGCCGTGTTGTGTTTAAGGTGCTTTAAGTTTTCATTTGCGGGCGCCATGTCTAGGTGCTCCCCCCTTTTTGGCACCAGCATTGGAGACAGCCTGCTCACTCTGCTGTCTCGTTGGCCTTGAAGACCTTGGCAGGCATCCTCTGGCCCGTGCAGCCTGTGCTGACCCCGCCTGGGAGGGAGCAGCTAGTGCCATGGCTGGCATCTCCCCAGTTGCCACAGTCTTAGCAGATGCCACGGTCACTGGGAGAGGGGCGGAGGAGCTGCTGCCGTCATCCGGAGTGCCCTGAGAGGAGCCCGCAGAGACAACAGGCAGCTTGTGCGCCAACGTCAGGTCACTCTGGACCTCCCTGCTCACCATTGATGGACGGGCATCGAGCTGGGATACTGGGCGCCCAATCCATCTCCCACACTGACACTGACCAGCTGAGGTCATTGCTGGTGTGAGGGCTTGCAGGACCGAGCGCATCCCCAGGAACCCCTGATTCAGCTCCTAGTGGAGCCTCTCCATGCGAGTCGCCACTCTCCAGGGAGGAGGCATTGTGCTCGGCCATGAGGGTCAATGCAGTGCTTATGCTCTGCATGGAGTCCTCTACAATGGAGACCAGTGCACGCATTCCCTCATGTAACTCCGCCAGATCCTCCCGCACACCCTTCTGGACATCCAGCATCTGCTGCCTCAGGGATGACTCCAGAGGCCCATCATCAGCCACCAACTGAGCATTGTGCTGGTCCCCAGTAATCCTCCGACCGCCGGCCCCCTGGGCACTCTCTGCCTCTGCCTGCAGCTCAAGCGAGTGTGAAGTGCCCTCACCAATGTGCACCGAGATACTAGATGCCCATCTTATGCCCACTGAGGTGCTGGTATCAGCACTGGTGCCTGCTTGACAGGGAGGGTGTGACGCTGGTGTGTGCTCAGCATGCTGGTCCTCAGGAGTCAGGGGTGGACCTTCAGGCTCCTCACAACGAGGGGCTGCTGCTGAGCCTAAAAGGGAGAAGAAGGACGTGTCATTAGTTTAAGCCATTATACTGTCAGTGTGCATGCCTGGCACCCTGATGGGACAGAGATCTGCATCATGGTGCCCTCGTCTTTCCATTATCAATGGACATTCCAGGTTCGAGGCTCACATCAGTGTATAGACTACACTGCAATGGTTGCAAAAAGCCACATCCTCACCTCAGTGCACTGCACTCTTTCCTCCCTCTGGCACCCTAACCTCACCACAGCCTCTTGACCGAGGTGCATGACGCCTCTCCAGCTCCAGGGCCTCCTGCTCGTATCACAAGAGGATGAGGAGGTTTGGGGGTCCCCTGCCAGTCCATGACCTCTCTGCATTGTTATGGGATGCTTTCTCCTGGAAGGATAGAGGAGCATTGATCAGTGTACCCTCCACCTGCAGCGCCAGTGCAGCCTGGCCAATCCCACCTGAGGAACACCTCGCAGGGCTCAGCACATTCATGACCCTGGAGCCGCAAGGCACTCAGTCCAAGCAGCCAGGGCTCACCTCCTTGGTCAGATCCTGCCTCATTGACATTTGCCACTCACACTCTTAACACCTCTGAGGTCCATGGGGGGATGGGCATCTCTTCTTCTGCAAAGTGACCCATGCCAACACGCTGCTCACCCTTCCTGGTCACAGGAGATAGTTAAAGCGCTTCTGGCACTGGACCCATGTGCGCCTCACCATGTTTTGGCTGCTGACCCTGGATTCCACCTCCGCCCAGGCCTTTTTGGTGAGGCTGGGGAGGGGGCCTTCTCCTCCTGTCCCTGGGGATATGTGTTTCTCTCCTGGCTACCACTTCCTCCAGGGGAGCAGTGAGGCACTCGCCCAAAAAACGCGGGGCCGACTGCCCCGCCGAGCTGCCCTCCTGCCTGCCGTGTCCACCCGCTGCAGCATCCGTGCACATGGCTTCCGCTTCCTTCAGTGGCAGCCTCCCAGGGGCTGCCGAGGCTGCATTTGAATTGGCCGCCGGGTCGCCATTGGACCCAGTGACATTAAGCCCTCACCCGCCCATCCCTTTGCGCTCATTGAAAGGCCGCATTTCACGCTGGGCAGGCCTTAATTGACCCACCTGCATAAAATCGTGGTGTGCTACCGATCACGGGCAGTGGTCGGCTTCCCGACCATCCCCACCCGCCCCCACCGAGCCCACACACCAAGCGTAAAATTCTGCCTGTGGTTTTACTGTATCCTGAATCTAGAACTCCCAGCATCAGTGATGAGATAACAACAGAGTGAAGACATGCGTTGCTGAGGGAGTGCTGCACTGTTGAAACCTTAATCTTTCGGATGAGACATTAAACCAAGGATCTATCGGCCCTCTCAGGTGGACATAAAAGATTTGTACGCACTATTATAAAGAAGAGTAGGTGCGCTGTCCCTGGTGTCCACACAAATATTTAACCCTGTCCAACCTCACTCAAACAAGTTACCTGAGCATTATCACATTGCTGCCCGTGGAAACCTGCTAGGTGCATATTGGCTGCTGCATTTTCTACATTACAGCAGTGATTGCATTTCAAAAGTAAGCGATTTGGAAGATCCTGAGGCTGTGAGACACACTAATAAATGCACTTCTCCTTTTTTTCATTCCTTATATATTACACTGCTCGACTGTTTGACAAAGCTTTTATATTTTCTATATTGCTGAAAAGACGGTGTACGCTCAGAATAAAGGTTTATCCACATCACATGCTTGATTATACTACAGTTAGGGGTGTTAGGCTTCCTGTCCAGTGCCTTCTCCTTACCCTTGATCATGTTTTGGGTACTATAGCTCTCTGAAAACAAGCACAGAGACCCAGACCTTCCAAGGAGCAGCAATCGTTATTGGACTGCCATGCTCGAGCATTTCTTACCTGGTATCCTGAGCCCAGCTTTTCCAGAAATACAGAAGGCAGTGTCCCTTGGAGAATTCCATCAGATCACAGTAGCATTGGGGGAAGACAGGACATGCTGCCTTTTTACGGCACCAGCTGCCGTATGGCACGTTTAAAGGTCCAGTGTGAATGTTAGTGAATGGATGAGTGGGTGAATGAGTGAATGGGTAGGGTGACAGGCTGAGGTAAGTGGGTAAGGTGGCAGGTGGGTAGGGTGGTAGGGGGTGGTGTAGTAGGTGGGTAAAGTGGTAGGGTGGTAGGCGGGTAGGGTGACATGTGGGTGAGGTGGCAGGTGTTAGGTGGGTTAGGGGGTAGCTGGGTCAGGTTGGTAGAGGTAGTCACGGTGGGACCAGTCAGGTCTAGTTGGGAAGGGTATTCGGGTTGGGTCGGGGGGATTAGTCGGGGGATCGGGGGCTAGTCGGGTCTTTGGGGGGGTAACTGGGTCATGTCGGGTTGGGGTGGTCGGGGGTTAGCAGGGGAGTAGTCAGGGAGTCAGGGAGTAGTCTATGGGGTCAGGAGGGTAGTCAGGTGGTCGGGAGGGGTGGCTGAGGAGTAGTCTGGGGTCAGGAGCTTAGTTGGAAAGGGTCAATGTGAGCAATTGGGGGTCAGCTATGTAATTACCCAGATGTTAGACCAGGTTTTTTATGCCTAACGTTTCCTGGGTAACAATCCAAGTAGCTGAGTAGGAACTGTCTGAATTCTATGACTCTGACTTCAAGATGGAGACATCCGTGGAGACTTTCGGGGAGCCAGGAAAATTGCCCGTTGGAAATTCAAACTTCCCGGGCAATTCCCACAGGGGTCGGTGCTTCAGGGTTCTGCAGGGTTCCCTCGCGCATCTTGGATCAGATGTCTGGTCTCCAATGACCCAGAGACTGCAAGATCTGGGCCAAAATTTCCCCTGTGGCCATAAGCATTTGGATACATGGCATGGCACAGCGCAAGATCTGAAGTAGAATTTTTATTTGGGAAATTGCCAAAAATAGTGTTCAAGCTCAATAATTAAAACACCTGACAAGAATTTATTTTATTGGTGTTGAGGATGAATTTAAGGCTTACATTTCACTGACCTATTTAAAGCAGAATATTGTATAAATAGTGTTGGCTGCAGTAGACTCACTAATATTATGAATACACCACATCAGTATCTTGCCAAATCGAATACATTAAAATACTTCTGTCTTCAGAAATTGATTTGGAATAGCTACAGAGTGTGCCTTACCTAGACACAGCCTCATTTTCTTTTCTTTCATGGGATGTGGGCATTGCTGGCAAGGCCAGCATTTGTTGCCCATCCCTAATTACCCTTGAAATGAATGGATGGCTTGGCCATTTCGGAGTCAACCACATTGCAGTGGGTCTGGAGTTACATGGCAGCTAAGGATGGCAGATTTCCTTCCCTAAAGGACATTGGTGAACCAGCTGTTTTTTTATGACAATCGACAATAATGGTTACCAATACTGAGACTGGCTTTTCAATTCCAGATTAAAATTTCACCAGCTGCTGTGGTGGGATTTGAACCCATGTCCCCAGAGAGTTCATCTGGGCCTCCAGAGTTACAAGCCAAGTGACATTACCACTACGCCACCAAGATTAATTTGATACTGAGTAGAATCCAAAATCCTTCCTGAAAATCCCACCCCCATCCACATTCACCTCCCCTGCCTCCTCCTTCCCACCCCCAGTGTCCATGTCTACCTCTGGGTCCCCACCAACCACCCTTGATGTCCTTTCGACTGCTACCGTCGAACCCTCACCCTCCCACCCTAACACCTCACTCTGCCCATGGTCATTCTCGTCATTCCCTCGTTCCATGCCCACCCTCAGTTCGCCCACCAAGAGGCAGTCATGGACTCATCAGAGCCCTCCCTTGCACGTTCAGTTGGACATCCCCCCCACCCCCAGGGCCCTTCCCCCCCAGAACCCCTTCTCCCATTTGGAACACTTGGAACTCCTCCCCTGCCTCCCCCACCCCTGCTTTGTCCTTCCTGACTCCTTCGGACACCATAACTTCTTCCTCCACCCTTAGCCTTTTCCCTCTCCTGACTCTTTCCTCCAGCCTTACTTCTTCCTCCAACATTACTTCCTCCCATCTCCACATTCCTTCCTCCCCCCCCCCCCGGACTCTGCCCCCAGTCCCCCTGCACTCCTTCCTCCCCCTGGACTCCCCCTCCTCTCCGCACTCCTTCCTTCCTCCTCCCAGACTCCCTCCCCTCACCGCACTCCTTCCCCCCTCTGAACTCCTTCCCTTACACCTTGCATCTCCCTGACACCTACCTCCCCAGTTGCTGTCTTCTCCCCTGTTAAACCCTCCTCCCCCTGTACTCCCTACCCTCCCAACATTCCTCCCCCTCCCAACCTCATCCCATCCTGACACCTTCATTCCCCCGCACAACTTCACCCCATCCTGACACCTCTTCCTCTCCCAGTTGATCCCAGACCTTCCTCTCCCACCCCCCGGTATATCTTCATCTCCCAAACACAGCTGGACCTTCCTCTCCACCCCCTCGACCCTCATCTGTTGTGAGCAGACCCTCAACGGTGACTTTCCAACTTCCATGAGCTGCTTCGCGGCGGAACCATGTCCAATGTAATCCACCCAGCATGCCATGGACGTTCCTCCAGTGTATCATTGCTGTTAAGCTCCAGCATCTTCTGTTCCTTAGATGTTGGTGATGTGAGCAAGGCCCTGGTGGTAAGTCCCGACTTCTGCACGTCACACTTGTCAAAACATGTTCTGCACCAGCGAGCAATCACGCCCATGCCGGCGGGCGATCCAGCCCGGGGAGGTGGGGGGATGATTCCGGTGAGCTGGCCTTATAATGATATGCTGATGTATTACAATGAGGCTCCCAATGTCCGATGGTGGGAAACATGGCCCCCCATCAAGGGGCTGAGCGGATGATTGCAAACTGGTTTCACAAAGTCATGAAACTGATCTCTGGCATTCTCACCATATTGTCTGCTCATGCCACCGAGCATGCCCGACGCCATTGGGCATGGAAAGCTCCGCCCATTGAATCTAAGCATGGACTTTGCCAGTTCACCATTGAAATTACAACACCAATCAGCTAGTTTGGCATCTTTATTCTTGTAATGTACGCATCTGATTTCTGTTTTTGGATTCTCTAATTCAGAGAGACCTCAAAACTTCTGTAATTGTGCAATAAGTAATGATAGGGAATATACGCCCGGTACAGTATTTTCCAATAATTAACTATTGATTATCAGTGGTAGAGGCTGGGTGGGAAACAGCCCTTAAGTGACCAATAAATGGCCACTTAAGGGCCTCGAATGGAGAAAGGGTGGGCTTCCCATCCGAGACCTTGTGGTAGCTCTTAAGCTACCACAGCTGAACATTATTGAGGACAGCACTGAGTGTTAACTCAGCTGTTGGTACCTGTGCTCCTGGGCATGGTCAGTGCTGATGAAACCCTAAAATGATTGACAATGCTGTTCTCCAGGGGTGTGGCCTGAATTTCTTGCTCCTCCGTCGGTGGGTTTTTAGGGTTGGGTGGGGGGTTGCGGGGGGAGGATGGAGGTGTGAGTGTGAAATTGAAGGAAAGGGATTCTCTCCGGGTTTCCGCCCACCCCAGACACATAGCGGTTTTACACTAGGACGGGCAAGGCCTCGGACAGAAAGCCCACCCTTTCCCCATTCGAGGCCCTTAAGTGGCCATTTATTGGTCATTTAAGGGCTGTTTTCCACCCAGCCTCAAAATTGAAGCTGGCAGGAGGAATGACCTTGCGTGGGGGAAGCACAAAATCAACAGACTAGATCTTGGCCAGGAAATGGGGGGAGGGGGCACCTCCATCAGAAAGCCCCTTCTGGCTTCCCCTGCCTAAAGTCTGCTGGCGTCTAGACCTCACCCCACCACTGGCCTCTCCCTCAGGACCCTGATAGACCTCTTTGCACCTCCCTATCCTGGGACCCTTTAAACTTACCTGGGCCCCTGGTGCCCAGATTTAGTCTCAGGCGTCCTCATGCTGTTCCTCTTCTGTCCACTGCAGTGCCTGTCGCTGCAGGGACTGGAGAGCTACCGGCCAATCAGGTTGGCCAGCAGCTCTCCAAGGTGGAACTTCCTCCCGAATGAGGGGTGGAAGCCCACCACTTAATGCTCATTCGAGCACGAAATGGCTGTGGGGCACTCGGAGTTGGCAGGGATGTGTTCCCTGCCAACTCTTCAGATAGTGGGAAGCGAGACCCTGCCATCCGAAAAGTTCAGGCCTGTGATTTTGGACTTTCCACATCTGGTGCAGATGGTCAGGCAGATTGCTCATTTCCATACCTAACCATCCAGTCAGAAACATGAAGGACCACGAGTCTAGCCCAGAGGTCAGTAGACTCAGTTCCTGCCCCTTCATATATTCCAGCTGATGCTGTTTTGGCTCCTGTGGTGCCATTTTCAACCTGAACACTCCAGTTAATATCCTCTCTTAAGTTGAACATTATTCAACAGCAGGAAGGACCTTCCACCAGTGCTATTTAAAGGATTGGCAACTACTTTCAGGTTAGTTGTTAATAAGTCCTAGTGACTTTTGCTGGGAATGCAGAAGTGTTTGATGGTTTATACGGTTAATTAAATCGGTGAAGTCTACAGAGAGTGGTGGGGAGCATGGCGAAGGCCTTGCTTCTGGCTTCAAGCGTTTTGCTGAGACTACTCGCTCCCAGATTTGGGTGCTGTAGTTTGTATCCCCCTTGTCCTGCAGTAGGATGGGAAGAATGAGCAGAAGCAACACAAAGGAGCACAAAGAGGGAGGAGAAGGAGGAGGACAAGGTTGCTCAGGAAGAGGTCATGTCACCCAGATTCTTCAGGAAACAACTCTTCTATATCAACCTTAGTGAAGAACAATGCACTAGACACCTCTGCTTCACCAAGGATTCAGTACCATTTGCAACTCCTCAGGTACTGAAGCAGTCCAAGTCTGCATGCAGCAAAACCTGAACAACATTCAGGCTGGCAAGGGAGACTGCAATGTATTCAGCTCTCTTTATATTCAGAGTCTCTGTGGCCAATGCCACACAACAGCAAGCCAGCCAATTGGATTAGCTGCATTGACCTGGATGGTGTTGAGCTTCTTGAGCATTGTTGGAGCTGCATTCATCCAGGCAAGTGAAGAGTATTTCATCACACTCCTGACTTGTGCCTTCTAGATGGTGAGCAGGCTTTGGGGAGTAAAGAGGTGAGTTACTGAAAAATTCCCAGCATTTGTCCTGCATGGGTCGTCCATTTAAGACAGAGATGAGAAGGAATTTCTTCTCTCAGAGGGTAGTGAATCTGTGGAATTCTCTACTGCAGGGGGCTGTGGAGACGGCCGTTAAGTATATTCAAGGCGGGGATAGACAGATTTTTGACCAGTAAAGGAATCAGGGGTTATGGGGAGAAGGCAGGAAAGATCAGCCATGGGTCTCATTGACTGGTGGAGCGGACTCGATGGGCTGGATGGCCTACTTTTGCTTCCACGACTGGGATTTTCCTGCCCTGTCGCGGGCGGGACCCACCGTGGGCGAGGCGGTGCCGCAGCCAGAAGTCCACTGACTTGCGGCGAGACCGGAAGATACTGGCGGCGGACAGGTGCAGAAAATCCCGCCCTTCGCCTTATGGCCTTATGGTCTCCTGAAGTCAAAGCCTTTTCTGGGTCAATGATAACCCTGAGGATATTGATGGTGGGGAATTAAGCAGTGATAAAGTCGTTGAATATCATAGAGAGATGGTTAGATTCTCTCATGTGAGACATGGTCATTGCCTGGCACTTGGGGGGCCCTAGGCCAACCTTGTGCAGCACCCCCCTGCCCCGCACCCCCCCAAAATTAACCTTCAAAATGAATATTTTGCATAAATATGAATAAAAATTCTGCATTTATAATTACAGATTTATTTTACATGAAAAATGAGAATATTTTGATAATGATTGTCCATTCTCATTGTTTGACGCTTTACACTGGACATGTGCTGGATTATAATGTGTAATATAGCTCCCATGATGTGTTCCTGCAACAGTTACTAGGTGATTTATGCACAATCCACACAATCAGTAATCATTATGATAGAATGTTCTAGATTAAATTGCACTCTTTGATATTATTTACTGATTTGCAAATTTGGAATAATCATGTAGATGTACAAATTCGTAAAACTGTCCATAAACAGAATGGAGAATGTAAGATGAAATTTTTGGAAAGACTGCAGTGTAACTACATGGGAATCCTAATGTATGTCAGTATGTGTGGATGTATATCAATACATACAGACCTGGCTTGTCCAACCTTTTCGTGAGGGGAGCCACATTTCAATTTTTCTCACACTCGGGGCCAATAATCAAATTTCAGGAAGATAAAGTTTGGCACAACATTAAACATGAACTTCAAAAAAAAACACTGTCGTATGAAAAGAAGTGACTTGCTAAGCAAAAAAAATGTCAAAACAATAAATTGATCATTTAAAATAAGGTGTAATAAATAAAGACGACCATTAGAGTGTGCAAGGGTGAGAGTGTGTGTCCAGCTCACTCCCAGTTTCAAGGTGCTCACTCACTCTTCCTCACCCACTGTGAGAGTGGGTAAGAGTGTGTGTTGGTGCATGGGGCTGAGGGTGAATGAAAACCCTGAGACTGGGAGTGAGCCAGACGCACACTCTAAACTCCCTCTCACCCCCTCCTCTCTCTCTTACACACAAACTCTCACCCATCTCTCTCACATGCACACACTCGCCCCTCTCTCAACACACACGCAGACACACTCACCCCTCTCACACACACAAACACACACAGACACTCACCCCTTTCCCTCTCTTACGCGCACACAAACTCACCCCTCTGTCGCACACACACAAATACACACTCCTCTGTCTCTCTCTCTCTCACTCTCTCTCTCACACACACACACACACCAACACACACCCCTTTCTCTCACAAACACTCACCCTCTCTCTCTCTGACATACACATGCGCGCACACACACCCCTTTCTCTCACAAACTCAAATTTCCCCCCTGCCCCACATCCCCCCAAAATTAACCTTCAAAATGAATATTTTGCATAAATATGAATAAAAATTCTGCATTTATAATTACAGATTTATTTTACATGAAAAATGAGAATATTGTGATAATGATTGTCCATTCTCATTGTTTGACACTTTACACAGGACATGTGCTGGAAGAAATGCACACACAAATACACTCACTCCTCTGTCTCTCACCCCTCTCTCTGACATACACACATATACACACACGCTCACTTGTCTCTCCCACACATACACTCACCCCTCACACACACACCACACACACACACACACACACACTCACCCCTCATACACACTCACTCCTCTCACACACTCACTTCTCTCACGCACTCACCCCTCTCACACACACACACACACAAAAACACACACACTTACACTTACAATTAACGTTATAAGAATGGTCAATCCTGTATTTGGATGGGTAATGACAGTAAACTTTAGGTCAGTCAGGTCTCTGGATTGGAGATTTACAGTAAAAATGTCCAGTAACCCAAATGGATGGGTGCTCAATGTTCCAGTTTTGCTAATACAAATTGGATCGTGCTGTAACAGGATCTTAGTTGAAATTTCACTTACTGCATGGTTCAGGAAATTGTCTGTAAACCACCCACCCACCCTCACTTGGTCACCACCCTCATTCACTCACCCTCATTCACTCACCCACCTTCACTCACCCACCCTCACTCTCACACTCTCTCTCACTTTCTCAGTCTCACTTTCACTCTCACTCTCTCAATCACTCACCCACCCTCACTTAATCACCCACCCTCACTCACCTACCCACCCTTACTCACCCACTCACCCTCACCCTCATTCACTCACCCACCCGCACTCAATCACCCACCCTCACTCACCTACCCACCCTTACTCACCCACTCACCCTCACCCTCATTCACTCACCCACCCTCACTCTCACTCACTCACCCACCCTTACTCACTCACCCTCATTCACTAAATTAGCGATAGGGGAAGGAGTTGTGGGGGGGAGGGGGGTAGGTGTGATGAGAGTGGAAGAGAGACCTGGAGCAAGGCCTGAGGCCTAGTGGTGCCCGAACGTGGGTGCCTGCCGAGGGGAACACTGGGAGCCTGGGGAAGGTGGCTGGAGCCCGGGCCGGGGGAAAGGCAGAGAGTCAGGCCAGAGCAGCTGGAGCCAGGGAGAGCTGGGGGAAAGCACCAAAAACCAGAGGAAAGTGGCCGGAGCCAGGGGAAGCAGCCAGAGCTGGGGGAAAGGGCTGGAGCCGGGGGGAAAGGGCTGGAGCCGGGGGGAAAGTGGCCGGAGCCAGGGGAAAGTGGCTGGAGCCAGGGGAAAGCGGCTGGAGCCGGGGCAAAGCGGCTGGAGCCGGGGCAAAGCGGCTGGAGCCGGGGCAAAGCGGCTGGAGCCGGGGGAAAGCGGCTGGAGGCGGGGGAAAGCGGCTGGAGCCGGGGGAAAGCGGCTGGAGCCGGGGGAAAGCGGCTGGAGCCGGGGGAAAGCGGCTGGAGCCGGGGGAAAGCGGCCGGAGCCGGGGGGAAAGTGGCCGGAGCCAGGGGAAAGCACCAGGAGCCGGGGGAAAGCGGCTGGAGCCAGGGGAAAGTGGCTGGAGCCAGGTGAAAGTGGCCTGAGCTGGGGGAAAGCGGGTGGAGCCGGGGGAAAGTGGCCGGAGCCAGGTGAAAGTGGCCGGAGCTGGGGGAAAGCAGCCAGATGCGGGGGAAAGCGGCCTGAGCTGGGGGAAAGTGGCCGGAGCCAGGGGAAAGTGGCCTGAGCTGGGGGAAAGTGGCCGGAGCCAGGGGAAAGCACCAAGAGCCAAGGGAAAGCAGCCGGAACTGTGGGAAAGCAGCCGGAGCCGGGGGAAGCAGCTGGAGCCGGGAGTGGGGGGCAGGGCTGGAGCCGGGGGAAAGCACCAAGAGCCAGGGGGAAGCAGCCGGAGCCGGGGGAAAGCACCAAGAGCCGAGCCAAAGTGGCTGGAGCTGCGGGAAAGTGCCAAGAGCCAGGCAAAAACAGCCAGAGTCGGGGGAAAGTGGGGAGAACTGGGGAAAGTGGCTACAGCCGAGGAAAAGCACCGGTAGCCGGGGTAGGCATGGGGAGTGGAGGCCCAGCGGACCCCAGAATCTCTCTCTATCTCCACATACTCACAGTTGCCGGTGTTTGCTGTTCCTCCAATTACAGCCTGTTTCTTTCCCATGTTTGCTTCTGATGGGCTCACTTGAGCCTATCAGTGGCAAACATGGGAGAGGAATGGTCTGTGATTCTGTGATTGGAGCAACAGTCACCATGCAGAAACCTCCAACCTCACTGACCCCTCTTACTGCATTTTGAACAACTGCTCCGGGGGCCACATAGAGGGGCTTCGCGGGCCGCAATCCGGCCTGCGGGGCATGGGTTGGTCAAGCCTGATCTAGACCGTTCATTCCAACTGCTGAAAGCTGTTTGGTTACTTATGTAGTCTCATGAATGGTTCATACAGTTTTTTTGCACCCCACCCCTCTCCAAATTTTGCCACTCCTGGTGACCGCCTAGTTTGCCTGTTGGTTGCACCGTCTTTGAAGCCCTGTGCCATGTTCCTTGACAGTGACTATAGTCTTTCTGGCAGGCTTCCTAATACACCAAGCATTTCCTAATGCACCAAGCATGTCCATCCGCCCTATTAAAGTTCTCATTTGAGCCTGCTGCAGTGCAGCATATATGCGACCTGTCCCTCTGAAGGGCTGGCACATGTGCTACCTTTTCTCCATGCCTTGGCCACAGACCACTTGTGCCCAGTATTGCATCATGTGCAGACCTTGCCTCTAACGTTCGTGCAGTATCAGTATCTGAGCTGGTGGCTGTGAGTGTGAGAGCGAGTGACAATGTTTATTCTTCATCACTGTCTTCCTGCTCTTCCACCACTGCTTGGCCAGATTGCAGCTCTTGGGCACCTGAAAGGAGAAAGGCACAAAGCGAGTGTTATGATGAGGGGAGGAGGAGAAAGCCAAGAAGGCGCATGCACACCCCTTTTGCAGCATGTAAGTTAGAGGAGATTGTGGGATGAAGGGGAATTGGGATGTGGGCAGGAGGATTAGCTGTGAGGAGACCATCAGCTTCAATTGTTTCTGCCCCGCCACTGGCCACTATCTTAGTCATTACTGCTTCCAAAGATGGTGAGCGCTGTCTCCACCATGGGGTTGGGAACATGCAAATGCATGTGATCCTGCTGGTTTGGAGCTGCTGTCTCCGATTGCGTGCTACTTTGTCCTGCAAATGTGTCTGTGAATGTGATGCTATGCGTTTGGGTGATGTGCCAATCATGGTTAAATAACTGGCAGTGTGTGCAGACTGTGAGATATGGGTGTGAGGCTGGCAGCAGTGCGAGGTGAGGTGAGGCGTGTGAATGTTAGGTCAGACTGATTGAGATTGTGGCGGCGTGAGTGTTGGGATGTGGAGCATTGAAGAGTGGGTGAGGCTAGATGGTGGGATATGGCACCTGCTCCAGCCAGAATGCACCTGCCCTTTAAGAGGCGCAGGCTAGCTTTAAGTGGTGCTAGCTTCCCAATTTTCTGCCCTGCTCAGACCTGCTCAGAGCCACTCTGAAGTATGCTTGGAGCTGGCTGCACGCTGCAGTTGTTGAAATGAGCAGGCAGCACAAAGTTTGTGTGCTGTCTGCATTGGAAATTAGGGGCACAGTTAAACCTCATGACCACTTCTGAGCCTTATCAAATTTCACGGCCTCAGTGCCTGGAGCGCTAACCCATAAAAGTTATCCCATGGTAATAAAAGCTTGGTATAGAATTTATTATTAATCAGCTGCAGTAGAATTGCCATTGATCAACTGTTAATCTTTTCTTCGACTATCATTAAGAACTTAAAATTCTCCACAAAGCAAAAGGGGAATAAATCTACCTCCATGCAGCTGTGTATCTATAAGGTGTTAAATCTTTATTTGTTCTGCAACACACAAAAATGATGAATTCAGTTCTGTAAAAATATTGCCATACATCTCAACAGCTCCACAGCTTGCTGGCAGCAGATGTGGTGAATATTTCTGCATGATTAATTCCATGTTCACATAAGGCCAGTTCATGAGAGCATAGAGACCTGTAAAATCAATCTGAGAGCATTAGTTAGAAAAAGACAGTGACCTCTGTACATTTCCTCTTGTTCAAATCTCTGCGTAGCCTCTCTACCTCTGTGACCTCCTCTAGCCCTACAAACCACTAAAAACCCTGGTCTCTTGTGTATGCCCCATTTCCTTGACCCCATCATTGGCAGCTGTGCCTTCAGCCATCCAGGACCTAAGCTGTAGGATTCCCTCCCTATAAACCTTTCTGCCTCTCTCTTATTAAGACTTCTTGAAAACCTATGGCCTGATATAGTTTGATTTTAGCCTCCGGCATTAAGCTGAAGACTAAAATCAAACTCTATCAGGCCAGTGTCCATATCACCCTGCTGTGTGGCGCAGGATCCTGGGTCTGCTGCAGGTGCCACAGCAAAACTCTGCAGCACTTCCACCAGGGCCATCTGTAGTCCATCATGAGAAAATCGTGCAGGAAAAAAATCACAAACAACGAAGTCCTTCGTCGTGCTGAACTCAACAGCATGGAGAGCAACCTTCAGAAAATTCAGCTAAGATGGGCAGGCCATGTTCCCGCATGGATGACTACAAATTCTCCAAGCAGATCTTCGATGGGGAACCGTGGTCAGTACAAATAATACAAGAATGCCTTAAAAAAAGAGCCTTACAAGCTTCTGCATTGCAGACCGTCTCTCTTGGGAAAACATTGCAGCTGACCAGCCCCTGTGGAGGCAAGCATTGCAATTGAGTGCAGCATGCTTCGAGGATCCTCTGCACCAAACTCGTAACATCCATCATGGCCAGAGGAAGGCCAGAGGTGGCACAGCTGCAGAAGTTCCCCCAAGCACCAACAATGGCAACATGGACTGCCAGTTCTGTGGGCATCCATACTCAAATAACGAGGAGTCTACCACCATTCAAGCACCTATCTCTTTGACCAAGCATTTGGTCCCTTGCCTTACTGTCTCCTCTGGCAGGTGTCATTATATACCTAATTACACACCTGTGAAGTGCCTTGGGAAGCTTTAGTTCATTACAAGTGTTAAATAAGTGTAGGTTTTTGCTGTTGTTGAGTTTTACTTCCCACATATTTAAAATCCACACTGGCTGCTTAAAGAGCCTGAGAGTGTAGCAGCACGTTAAGTGTTAAACTGCATCAGTGTCCATGGTGTGGGAGGCCACGGTAGCATCTCACAGTCTGCACTTGGACCTGGCACCAGTGTGTTCAAATATTTTTCCCCGGCTGGCACTTTGCCAGGCGTCAAGCTGGTTTTACTGAAGTAGAGCGCTTGTGTGTTTTCCCTTGACACTGGTTGTCACATGAAGGAATGAAAAATAATCCAGAAGTAGTCCAAAGTTCAGCTGTTTTCACTGTGCTTGCTCCAGACTGATACAGTAAGTATTGAAAGAAACAGTTGTAATCAATTAAAATTCTGATGATAATTAATTGTTTATGAATGGGGAATAAATGACCCATACTGTATTCATGATTATCATCACTGCAACATTGGCAGCCATGTCTTCTGCTGCCTGGGATCTAAGTTCTGGAATTCCCTCCCCATAATGCTCCATACCTGCAATTCTCTTCTTTAAGTGGCTCCTTAAAACCTATCTCTTTGACCAAGCTTTTGGGTCACCTGCTCTAATATCTCCTCATGTGCTTTGATGTCAATTTTGTTTGATAAGGCTCTGGTGAAGCACATTGGGATGGTTTATGGCATCAAAGGTGCTATGTAAATGCACCTTATTACTGTTATTGCATTGTATCCTCACTGCAATGTTTGATCACTTTCTGATCTTTCTTTGTAGCCTGCTCACATTATGTGCCTTCACCAGGCGAGAGGATGAGTTCTAGGCTTAATCCTGATCAGTCTGATTATTGACTATTTTTCCCTCTTGTTACATGATTGAGATTAGGAATTCCCTCAATGGGAATTGTCATTGGGAATCTGTGACCCTCCACCATGGAGCACTCTACTATCCTGTGGCATTTTGAAAAGAAAGTGCCATTCGGGAAATTAGACCGAGAACTCTGAACCTGTCTCTAAATTACTGACACAACGGTTAAATGATGAAGCTCTAAACGCAGGCTCTGGAGGGAGAGCGGAACTCAAGCTGTAATCATAATAGTTTTTTAGAGGAAAAAACATTTAATTAAAGCAAACCACCAATCTCTTAATCTCAGGGTTTCCTGCTCTTTCCTGTTGTTTAAAAACAAAAATAGAAAATTTATTTGGCTCATTTAAATATCACTGTGACGACTTGCATGTTTTTTCAATGGGTGTGGGATATTTATAAAATCATGGTAACTTGATAAGTTTTGCAGTTATTTTAATAGAGGGTGCTATCACTAGTTTTTAAAGAGAGATGCAAACAATAATTAGTAAAAGTAAATATTTATTTTCTCTTGGGACAGCATTTCTATTCAGATACTTACTGCCCAATCATTGATGCAGCCTGAGGATGAAATGGATGGATTAATATCCACTTAATCTTTACTCTGCTGATTGCTGTGTTTTACTAGGTTTGACTTGAGGAATCAGGGATTTTTAGAATTTAATAAAATCGTTCTACTTACTTGAAGCTGATTTAAACAATAATGGATGGATTTTCATAAGCCTATTCTGTCTGTCATGCAGCACCTGCTATTGGAATGGCATTACTGAGCTGCTGTGGAGATTAAAAACCATGGATTGGTGGCGGCAGCTCTGCCTAACCTGACTGTCTCCACAGCTCCACCACCCAATCTATGACTGCTGCCCTCTCCAGATGACAGATCCCACCTCCTGTACTTCCAGCTGTTGGGGCAGTCTTGTATCCCATGGAGCATTCAATCACTGGAATTCCTCTGTTGCTAATTTATATTTATGACTTGGATTCTGAAACTCAGTGAAAACTGGTTAAGTTCACAAACAACCTGGGCGGGAAATTGAACCTGAGCAGGCGGTTTAAACAATACAAAGAGTTAGATTTTTTTGAATATGTAAGATAGTAGCAGATTCAATGTAATACACACATCTATA
The DNA here is from genome assembly GCF_964194155.1 of Cetorhinus maximus. Classification (NCBI taxonomy): domain Eukaryota; kingdom Metazoa; phylum Chordata; class Chondrichthyes; order Lamniformes; family Cetorhinidae; genus Cetorhinus; species Cetorhinus maximus. Next base: position 48,723,558 of record NC_135890.1, on the reverse strand, counting down.
AAATTCAGCATGGTAAGAAGAAAGAAAGGATATATGTATTTTATATATGTGAGGAGCGTGGAGTGAATTGCTACAGTTAAGATCGCAGCTTTACATCACAATCTGTGTCTCCAATTCCAAACCTACGACCTCTACCACCTAGAAGGACAAGGGCAGCAGATGCATGGAAACACCGCCACCTGCAAGTTCCCCTCCAAGCTGCACACCATCCTGACATGGAAATATATCGCCGTTTTTCACTGTTGCTGGGTCAAAATCCTGGAATTTCCTTCCTAACAGCACTGTGGGTTTTCCCACGTCCTATGGACTGTAACGGTTCAAGAAGGTGGCTCACCACCACCTTCTCAAGGGCAATTAGGGATGGGCAAGAAATGCTGGCTTAGCCAGCAATGCCCACATCCCGTGAACAAATAAATAGAAAGTATGAAGTTTCTTACGTATTTTGGCAAATTCGGCAGCCCCATGCTCTCATTAAGGAGCCCTACTGAACAGGGGCTTGGATCAAAGAAAGGGCTGCAAAGCTGTATTGCTAATTCTCCAACCTGTTCAGTGGCATTGCAGGATCGCTGAATAAACCAGAATGTGTTGAGACTGTGACTATGCGGTACCTATATACAAAAAACATGCTATGTCTCTATAGGAATGCAGTGCTTCTGTTTTGTTTGAGGTTGGTCCCTGCTAGCCACATGGCATTATGAGGCATGTGCTTAGTAGCCAGATCCCACTGCCAAAGAAAGAAAGAATCATTGGGTCATACCTTTGCCTTGTCTTATTTGCTGACTTCACATTGTTTACATCTAGTGAACGATCTGCTTGTTAAACTTGGATCTAAAGTTCACACTTGTTTCCTTGGTTGATTTTCCATTTAATACTGACTGCCCTGCCAAGCCTGACTCCTGGCATCTTCTGACTTGACCCAACTCTTTAGGCTCTCTGCTCGCACCGGCCGGTCCTGCAGCCATGAAACTTACAGTTTGAATAAACTCTCCTCATGATCCGTGGTTATCTCGCTGGAGACCCACTACTGTACTTGCTTGTCTGGGCTGAAGCCCAGTTGTCTCACATCACTTCAGTTTGATCCCACATGGAGTTGAATTCCAGTGTGGTGTTTAATCTAATTTATGAGGAATCTGGGAGTATGTTGGACCTCTGGGGCACTTTTAAACTCTGCTCAGCTTCAAATTTAAATGTTTAGAGGAGAAATTCTCACCTTTCCATGCTCTAAATATTTGCATTTTTCTAACTGTTGGGAAAGAGCTGTGCTCCTCCCTGGCTCCATAGACCTCTCTGCTACATTGGCCATTCTAGCCAGGCTGGAGCCAAGATATGTAAACATGGCTCTGACTGGTTGGAACTCAACCTGCAACTGAGGCACTCAGATTGGTAGTTTCAGTTTAAATGCACTCTTAGAGCAAAGCTAAAGAAAATAATTGTGACCATTTGGCTCATCAAACCTTCTTCTGTTCATAGACTATGAATGGAATTCTCCCATGCTCCCCACGGTGGGTTTAATGGCGAGTGAGGGAGAATGTGGAGTGAGGCCCAAAATTTGGTTTCCCACTGGCATAAAATGACGGCGGGATCTTCCATTCCCGCCCACCATGGTGGGTCGCAATTCCCTCCAGAGGCCATCGTGAAACGGATTTGCATCCCAAGAATGGGATGCAGATGAAGCTCCGACCAGAACCGCCTCCCCACGCCCTATCGTCTGCTCTGCCAGCAGGCAATCATGCCGGTCCAGAGCACGCCTGGATCATAGTCATGTGTCCACGCCAGCACTTACCTGAAGAAGGCCTGGGGCAGCCTGCAGAGATCTTGACGGAGGCCTCCAGCGAATGTGGACCCTGGAACATGCAGCAGTGGCTGGGGGAAGCATCTATTAGGTGGATCTTGCAGCTTCAGTGCCTTCCACGAGGCCCATCTTCCAGCTTCAGAATGTTCTGCAGATCCAGCTTCTATCTTCAACGGTGGGTCAGTTATATCTGAGCACCTTTTAAAAATGGCACCTGGATATGATGGTGGTGCATGAGCCATCCAGCTGCCCCAGCGCACAAAATGTGGGGAAACCCCCAACTGCACAATTGATGAGCTGGGGTTGCGCGCTACGGCATGAATTCCTGGCGGCATCTGTGGCGGGAAACATTCCAACACTTCCCATCCCATACGGTACTTAGTCCTGGATGGGAAAATTCTGCCCTATGTACTTTATTATAATTCTACTCCTATAATGCCCAAAGTAATCAAACTAAACAATCTAACTGTCCCCACGCCTCCAGCATCCACTGCTGCCCTCTTCAGATGACAGATCCCACCTCCTCCACTTCCAGCTGTTGAGGCAACCTTGTATCCCATGGAGCATTTGATCACTGGAATTGTGACAATTCCTCCGTTGCTAATTTATGTTTATGACTTGGGCCAGGATTTTCCCGTCGGCGAGCGGGAGGCGGGGCCCGCTGACCGACATGTAAAATGATGTACGGCGATGTCGGGCGGAACTCCCGAAGTCACCGCGCCCCATTTAAATTTTCAGGAAGGTGGGGGCTCAGTAAAATCAGCAGTGCGCCCGCCAATCTGTCAATGGCCAATTGAGGCCATTGACAGAGTCATTTAAGTAATTAATGGACCTGCCCGTCCAACCTTAAGGTTGGTGGGCAGGCCAGGAGCCCTGGCGGGCATTAGAAAAAGTATGAAACCTCACCCATGGGCGGGATGAGGTTTCATGTAGGTTTTAAAAAATGTAATTAAAGTGTTTTTAAAAGTTATGGACATGTCCCAACTCATGTGACAGTGTCACATGAGGGGATATGTCAGGGATTTTTTTTTTCTATTTTTAATATTTTTTATTGTGGAGCCGATCTCCCTGAGGCAGCACTTAGCCTCAGGGTGATGAGTGCGCTCTTTTGTGCGCATACGTGAAAGAGCACACTCTCTGCTGAGGGATTCCCCCCACCACCCGCACAGGGAGCGCATAGCGTTTCCGTGCAGACGTCACACTGGGCGGGCCTTAATTGGCCCACCCACATAAAATGGCAGCACGCCCCCAACCGGGGGCTCTAATCGGAGGCACGCCTCTGTGCACCTGCTCTTCAACTTTCCTCTCGATGTGAGGAAAATTCTGCCCTTGGATTCTGAAACTCAGTGAAAACTGGTTAAGTTCACAAACAAGCTGGGTGGGAAATTGAATCTGAGCAGGCAATTTAAACAATGTAAAATGAGTTGTTTTTTTTTGGATAGGTAGGATAGTAGCAGATTCAATGTAATATAGACAGCTATAAAATATGGCACATTAAGAAGAATGGCTATATGAATTATATATACACTCCATTAATGGATGAAGTCAAAAGAAAACTAGGGTTTAATAGACTTCATTGCTGTACATTTACAGCCATTCTAGAGGAACAAAGAGCAAAGCGTATAGAATGCGGAGTTACAAAGACAAAATAATCAAGTCTCAGTCAGAGGAAATCATGATCAAACTGTGTGGTGCTCTGGTCAGACTGCACCTTGAGTGCGATGTCCACCATTGTGTCCACTTCTGGTTACTGAGGCAGGAATAGGTTATTTAGACCCTAGAAGAAGGTCTGAGGACTGAGGTATAAGGAAAAACTGGAACTTTCCAATCCGGAAAGGAAGCTATTGAATGATAATCTTCTAGAAGTCTACAAAATTTTAATTGGTAAGTATAAGATCGATCTGGAACACTGCACAAACCATGGCATAGGTTTAAGCTAGTAAATAAACATGTTTATCATTATTGTTTGAAGTTATTTCTTCACATTGAGTGATTAGCGTATGAAGTGGACTTCTGTACAGTTAATAGAGAATTGTTTATAGAAGTTTTGGTTGATTTGAAGAGGGAACTATAGAATATTTCTGGATGGATGAGTTAAGCATTACATGATGATCTGTATTGATATCTCAACCTATCTAAATCCCTCGAGCTTCCAATCCAGTATCTAATTCATTCAATTCACTTTTAGAAGGAATTAACTAACATCACATCAACCACCTTTGCTCTAAGTTAACTCCATATTGTATACTCTGAAAGTATTATTTAGATATATTTTTTAGTATACGTTTTCTGCAAAAATTATTTACATTTAAATAGCACCCTCTTGTCCTCTGGTAGGTAATTTACACATGACAAGGTCCCACAAGCAACAGTGAGATAAATGACCGGTTCTTCCGCTTTCTTGGGGTATTGGTTCAGGAATAAATATTGGCCAAGGCACTGGGAGAACTCGCTTGCAGCTCTTGGACTGATGCCGTGGAATCTTCTGGGTCCAGAAAGCTAGGGTCATGGTTCAACATCTTAGCTAAAGCTGGCAACATAGTTCATCCAATACTGCATTGAGGTGCCAGCCTGGATGATATGCATCATTCCTAGGCTGGGACTTCAGCTTGCAACCTTCTGATTGACTCAGAGGTGAGAGCTACCACTGAACTAAGCTGCCACTTCAGAGTGAGCAGTTTTCTGGCCAGGTGCTGTTTGGGGGTTTATGGAGGTCTGCAGTTGGAGCAGACTGCATGTTCGGAGATGGAGGAGTTGTTGCAAAAGAATGCTTTTAACTTATTCATGTCTGAATTCTACCCTGCAGTTCATAAGCTCTTGCTGTTTTTGAAGTTCTATCCTATGGTGATTTTCTTTTAGTTTAGGATAGAATGACAGCAGCCTGAGGGGAAAGGTGCAGGATTATATGGTTTGAGGTGAGCAGGTTGTGGAGAGGTGGAGGATGGTGCTTTACCCCTCCTCAGGCAAAAGAAAATCTTCCCAATAGCTTGACCCTGACAGCAAATAACAGAGGAACTAAGTTACACCTGCACTGGAAGAAGGTTACTTGACCTTGTTGGTGTGGTCAGCTATGGCACTGATTGGCTATACTGCACAGCAAGGAGAAGGTGATTATTGTGCACACTCCAATATATTCTACCCCTCACAATCTCTTCCTTTGCATTCATTTTACAAGCCTCCTGTCTTCACGCCTCTAAATCCCCTTTAATACCATTATTTATCACAGCACAAGCATGCCTTCTGTTAAAATCTCTCAAGCTTGGATGCCTTCCCACTCATTCAACATTTCTTTCTCTTAGCAGTTCCCCATTTGACATGAGCTTCTTCAATGTCACTTCTCAGTGAATGATAAACTTTGCTCCTGTTTCATTTCTAACAGGAGAAAGCAGGCCACAACAGAAGACAGTATTTGGTAGCATGAGCAGGAGAAACCTGCTTTGAGAAGCAGGCTATCTCTATCTATGGATACTGAATCCAGGAAGTTGTGAGGAGATGGATAAACAGGAGGATAAATCCCAGCAAGGGGCTGATATCCCAAGGCTCCTCTCAGAACTCCCAATATACGCTCTCTGATATAGTCTTCCCAAGAGCTTGGAAACATGTGAAATGCTTCCAAGGCTATGCTAGTAGACTGTAACCTCTCCAGTCCAGAAATCTATTGTTCGGGAATACCAGTTGTCTGGAAATTTATTGAGCAGGGCCAAGCATCATTTTGGAACAGTACTTTGAAGCAGAAACATGGAAGATACGGTATTTGGATAAGTAAAACTATTTTTATTACTGCTTTATAATGTTCTAACCTGTTTAAAATTTCAGGTAAATATTTATATCTACAGTGTTTTCCGGTTCTCATGCTTGTGGTTAGGCATTCTAACATCATTCTATAATCCAGAAAATTCCAAAATCCAGAAATGACTTGGTCTCAAGCATCCGAGACAGTGTATGGTTACAGTGTACGGCCATCCTATGTTCCTTTGTGTCACTCAGTGCTTTTTGTATCTTTGCTGGATCTTCTCGAGCTTTCAATGTGGTATCCTCCCTGGGACTCTCCTGACAACCGCCTGTAGGGAAATGGCTGAAAACCAGCACCCTGTAACTGCACTTAGTCGACTCAACAACCAGCTCAGAAACATCCAGAAGGCTTAGATAGCAGGAGGGAAACACAAGTCGTGAATCCCTGGGTACAAGTGGACAGTTGAACAACATGAGCAGGCGGAGGAAGAGGAGCAGGGCGCTCTTTGCTAGATTGTGAGCACACCTCCCCATCCCACTGTTAAGATTAAGGAAGCAACCGGATCTCCATGGGCCAACTTTTAGACAAGGATGCTCTCTGAATGTAATCCGATCAGGAGCTGCTAATAAACCTGGAAGAATCCAGTAATTATCTGAGTGGGCTGCTGAGGTTCAGCTTACAGCGCCTGGAGATATCCCTGGATAGAGAGGCAATTCCATGGGTCAACTGCAGTGCCGCTCCCCTGCCAGAGAGGCTGTAATGGCAGCTGCCATGCTGACTCCCTGCTTCACTACTGCATGTCACTGCGCATGGTTATGGATGAGCTCACCCAAATTAGTCATGTGATTGGGATGGGTTTCCATGATGGCATTTAAACCATCACTGAAAGTGATGACTAGGGAGGCTCATCTAATATATGAATAGATGTAGCCATAGAAGAAGAGGCCTCTGTCAGGATATCAGGTGATAACTCCACCCACCACCCTGGACCATCCAAGAGCTAGAAGTTAAGGTGAGCCAGACTCAGCTAGAATCTCACAGCTTTCATTAGGACTCGGTAAAATCGGGAACGACTTATTTCCTCGCACCATTTTCCAGAGATACTGTTTAGTTCTATTTCCCTATGCCCTGTTAGTGGCATTTCACTCAGAAGGAGCATTAGATTAGGTCAACATGCACCCACAACACTAACATGATTCACTAATGTCTTTTAGGGAAGGAAATCTGCCGTCCTTACCTGGTCTGGCCAACATGTGACTCCAGACCCACAGCAATGTCGTTGGCTCTTAAATGCCCTCTGAACAAGGACAATAAGGAATGGGCAATACATGATGGCCTAGCCATCGATACCAACATCCCATGAACGAATATAAAAAGTATTTGGCGAGAAAGTGTAGGAACACAGCCGCACTGTCTTTGGAACATTATTGGAACTTGATTATTATTTCTGTCTCAGTTTACAGCAGCTACACAGGGAAAGCAAGTCTAGATGCGTACACTGAATAGTTGGAAAATAGCAAAGGGCATAAGATTGCTAGGGAGGGTTCTCTTTGTACTGATTTTGTGATTAAATTGTTGTGTGGGAAGGTAGAAGGCAGATTTCTGCTCTTGGCTAATGGAGTGGTTGATAACGGCCCTGGGGAGGGGCAGGGAGTTATCTTCAGCAGCTGACAAGAATAGTTGTTGTAATTGAACTTTGTCTGCCGTCAAATAATCCATTTTACAAAGGAGAGGTAACAATGCCTCCATTAGTGAGTGAAAAAGAGCCGCAGTGTCTCGCAATGAATTTTGAAGGTGGAAAGCACTTTACTTTTATTACAAAGGCCAAGAATAGAAGAGATTTCTTGCTGAGAGCAGCTTGTGCCTTTAAGACAGAGAGCGGCCAAAAATCCTGAGCAGCTCTGGTTTACTGCCACCATAACTGGTAGAAAGGCCAAAAATTGGATTGGGCCTTGATTATGCCAGACCCTGGTTAGCGTTTACATTTGGCTTTGGTTGGGGTAGAGTCTCTACCTACCCTGTAAAAGGCTATTGGTGCTGGATGGTGTAGGAGCTCCCAATGTTGGACATCACAGGGACTCAGCATAAACTCAATGACTGGTATACCTGGTGAGGCCAATTGTACCAGGCTGTTGAACAGCATTTGTACAGCCTACCTGAGACCTGTATTGTGGCCTAGGATTTGGAATGCAGAAGATAAATGGCAGAAATATTTGGGATGTCTCACAAAGATTTCTGAGGAAGCATTGACATATTTTGGGAGGTTGTAAGCAATCTTCTTGCTGCTGAGGAGGCTGGGATAGCTATCCTCCTAGAATTAAGGGTGTCAGCAAGCACCACTGGGGTGTAAAGTAGGGGACTATCCCTGGGGGACATCAAAGCGGACACATTCCTACACTATACAGACTTAAACCCCTCCCCACCACCTTTCTTGCTGGATTTTTGGCCAACAGTGTTAGGTTTTTGTGGGACCAATTTGCCCCTGAACTGCGCTCAGTGCTAATGCAGAAAAACTGACTACACAGTTCTGACGTTGATTTGCAAGCAATCTGCACACCTTCTTCCTGCCAAATCACCTGAAAAGTCACACAAGAAATTCAGCTACAGCTTGATTTAGATACACAACAGGAGAAATGGGTTTATTTTTATCCATGCATGGTGTCGGTTTTTTGATGAGTCACCTAGGCTAAACCCAGGAAAATCAGCTGCACAATCTGCCTTATGGAGAGGAAATTGCCCACTTATTGTGTGCGTTAAAATTTGCTGTATAAGTCACACATACAAAATATGTGAAGAGGTGGGCTTTAAGGAGGGTCTTGAAATAGGAGGGTAGGTGGAGAGGCTGAGAGATTTGAAATATGGCTTAGACCTGATACAAATGTTGTTGTTGGTAACTAATAATAATACTTGATGCTTCCTGCTTTCCATGTCATTAGGAGACAATCTCTTTAAACAATTTATTTTAGCCTTACAGCTGTTGCGTACGTATCCAAGGCAGTGGGGTGAAGCAGCCTAAAGATCTCAAGATTCAAGAAAAACCCAAATTCCAGTGATCTCCCCTATACTATGTAGAAAGTCTATGTCTGATTTGAATTTACGTTTGTGTGTTGGATACTAAATGGCCATGTATTTCAGACATATCATTAGGATAGAATAATAGAATAGAACTAAAAGTGCTGGAAATATCAGCAAATCAGTCAGCATCTGTGGAGAGAGAAACAAAGTTAACTTCTCGAGTTGATGACCTGCTTCACGAGATATGTTTACGTATCAGCAGTTCCAGTTTCCTAGGTTTGCAATAAGCCATTGAAGTACCATTTATCTTTTGATGTATTTGAAATGCCATGCTCATCCCAAAATTCATTAAGTCCCTGCTGTGGATGATGCTGTTCCAATTGTCTTTTATTTCAAGCTTTCACCATCTGCAGTAGTGGGTTGATAGAATGCTGCTCTGAACTTGAGTTGAAGGGACTGAAGGTGGGAGACCGCATCTATTGCCAGTTCATGTTCGCAATGTGTCAACAACGTTCCAAAATAAGTTGGAGGTGCATGCATTCATAAAATTAGTCTCTAAAGCTCATCATTAGTGGCAGAGCTGATGGACCTTTACTGTATATCTGACTCTGTGATGAAAGATATTTCTTCCTGAGTTGTCTTCCACTTTAAGAGCAAAAAAAAATTAGAAGGAGCAATAATACATATCTTGAACCAAATGCTGCATACTGTGTAAATGGCAACTCGAATAAGGTCTGACTGTATAGTACATGAATAAAACAGTGACTCATCTTACCTTTGCTGAACCGGGTTAACAATGAGCAAGCTGTTTGAGAAGGAACTCAGCAGCGTAGAATATGTTTGTATTTCAGGGTTAACAGAAATTTTCATCTCCTACAAGTGGATTTGCTGATGCTTTGTTGCATTGTGGCTGAATGAAAAATGTTAAATTGACTGAAGGCATCAAACTTTTGAGAGGCTTCAACTTTGGCTGCTGAAAGATATCTTTTTCTGAATGAAGCTGCCTATATGTAGATTTTGTGACCCATATGTATTGATGGTTGCAGTGTTTTGCACAGGGATGTGTTTCAAAATTGTGGAGATGAACATGTTTTCGTACCTGAGACCAGTCATTCCAGTTTCCTGGATGCACATTAAGCTGTTGAAATATCATTTTCCTTTGATGCATTTGGAATGCTACGCTTATCCCAAGTTTCATTAAGCTCCTGCTGTGGATGATACTGTTCCAATTGCTTTTAATTAAGCAGCTTCTTTGTGAGTTAAAGCAAACAGTAATCAATGTGATGTGCCAAATGGATGAATGAGTGACCAAAAGTCAATAATTTGGAGGTTTCAACATTCTGGCTATCAATTGGTAGTTACAAATCTACATGCTTCCCCAGTAATTGCATGTGGCTGTACAAGAGTGTTAATGAATGTAATCAGGACCAACAATTATTGTAATGAAACTAGTTATAAGAAAGACAAAGTCAGTGGAGAAAATGGGTGGTTAATTACATTTTAATAAGTTAGATGAAGAGTCCAAATACACTGTTTTCCTTGAGGTGTCAGCTGTGGCTCAGTTCATAGCACCCTCGCCTTTGAGTCAGAAGGTTGTGGGTTCATGTCCCACTCCAGGACTTTGAACAAAAAAAAAGTCAAGAACTGTGAATGTACTCGAAATAGTTACACTGCTTTCCTGAGGGGACTTCATGGCTCCTTGCAGGCGTTGCCTGCCTTTTACCAGGACCTGATCAAAATCTGGAACGTGGTTGCCTCGCAACACAGCTCTCCCCCATCAGGAGTAGTAGCTATCGTCAGAGAGCCGCTGCTCAGGAATCCGCCCCTCTGTCCTTTTCAGTGGTTGGCGGAGAGGAGGGCTGTGGCTGCGGGGGTGACCAGGATTGGGGATGTGCTGGGTGGCGGAGGAGTGGGCTGGATGCTTCCACAGGAGTTGGTGTGTCGCGCGTCCGTGGGTATCTGGCTCACGGCCAATGCCATTCAAGATCTTAGGACGGTTATGCTCGGCCCCGACGTTATATTGGGTCTCGGGGTGGCGCAGGTGCGCGGTGGTCTTCTGTCTGAGTGTTCCCCTGTCCGGGCGGAATTCCACATTGGCCCCAAGCCCCAAACCGTCCTTTAGAGCCGGTGCCCCGCAATATGAACTATCTCGCGGAAATGCCCTCTGTGTCATTTAGCACGGCGCGGAGGAGTTTCCTATACGGACTGCTGCTGCACACCCTTCACTTCCTTGCCCTTGCCCGCCACCCGGACACACCCTGGCGTGCCTTGTTGCTGTTCGGCGGTGGAGGTCCCCGTTGGGGGGCCCTCTACGGAGATGTCCTCCCGCTTTGCATCGGAGACCTGGGGTGGAGGGTATTGCATGCAGCAGTCCCCTATAATCATCGAATGTGTCAGTTCAGGGACTCCTAAGATACCTGCCCCTTTTTGGGGTCTTGTAGGATCCGTGGACCACGTTTACATAGGGTGTTGTAGGCTGTACTCACTTTTCAGTTATTTAAAAAACCTTTTATTACTGTTTTGTTTGCACTTCAGTCCCACACTCCTGATCTACGGACACCCGGTGCGGAAGGGGGCCGGGAAGGAGGAGGACCTCCCCGTGAACCTGCTCCTGGGCCTGGCCAAGTTGGCCATTAACAGGTCCAGGCAGCGGGTGATCGAGGGGGTTGTCCCACCCGACTGTTTGCCCCTCTTCTGTGGCTACTTTCGTGGCCAGGTGTCCCTGGAGAGGGAGCACGTGGTGTCTGCCGGCACCGTCGAGGCCTTCCATTCCCGGTGGGCACCGGGGCGCTTTATCGACTCTGTTAATCACATTTTGGTTTGATGTTGTAAGTTTCCTTTAAATTTTGTTTCTGGTTTTGCAGTGACCCTAACTTAGGGGCTGCGTTTCATTTATCCCTCCTTTTGTTAATTTAGTTTAATTGTTTGACTCTGAAAGAGCTACACTGCTTTTCTGAGGGCCCTTCATGGCTCCTTGCAGGCGTTGCCTGCCTTTTACCAGGACCCGATCAAAGTCTGGAACGTGGTTGCCTCACGACGCAGCTCTCCGCCGCCAGGAGTAGCGGCTATTGTCAGAAAGCTGCTGCTCAGGAATCCACGCCTCCGCCACTTTTGGCGGAGAGAGGGCTGTGGTTTCCAGGGTCACCAGAATCGGGGACGTGCTGAGTGGCGGAGGAGATGGCTGGATGATCCCACAGGATTTGGCACGGGTGGACGTCTGGCTCACGTCCAATGCCATTCATGACCTTAGGACGGTCGTGCTAGGCCCCGACGTCATTTTGGGGCTCGAGGTGACACTGGTGCATGATGTTCTTCCGTCTGAGGGTACCCTTGTTCAGATGGAATTACACATTAGCCCCAAACCCTCCCTTGGGAGCTGGAGCCCCGCAACCTGAGTTGCCTCACAGGAATGCCCTCCGTGTCCTTTAGCACGGCGCGGATGAGTTTCCTGTACGGCCTGCTGCTGCACACCCCTCACTTCCTCGCCCGGACGTGTCTTGTTGCTGTCAGGCAGCAGAGGTCCCCCTACGGGGATGTCCTCCCGCTTTCCATCAGGGACCTGGGATGGAGGGTGTTGCACGCAGCAGTCCCATACAACCGTAGGATGTGTCGGTTCACGGACTCCCATGATGCAGGATGTTGTAGGCTGCACTCCCTTTTTAGTTATTTGAGTCCCACACTCCTGTTCTACGGGCACCCGGTGAGGAGGGGGGCCTCCTCGTGAACCTGGCCAAGTTGGCCATTAACATGTCCAGGCAGCAGGCAATCGAGGGGGTCGTCCGATTCAACTGCCTGCCCCTCTTCCACAGCTATGTTCGCAGCCGGGTGTCCCTGGAGAGGGAGCACACGGTATCCGACAGCACCATCAGAGTCTTCCGTGCCCGGTGGGCACTGGGGTGCTTTATCGACCCCTTTAATCATATTTTGATTTAATGTTTGTAACATCCTTTAAATTTTGTCTTTTGCAGTTTTCCTTTTAGTTTACCCCTTGGTTTGTGCTTAGAAGAGTTACACTGCTTTCCTGGAGTTTGTGATTCACATCAATATTATCATCATCAATTATATTGCATCCTTTATGCATCTCCATGTGAAGTGAAGGTCACCGTAGTCCCAGAGGCTGCTCTCTCATTAGTGGGAGATGACTGGTGATGAGTTTAGCCTGAGTGTCACCACACCTCAGGCAAAGGACAAGGTTGAGAAAGCGGGGTCTTCAGCCAGTACAGGAATTAAACCCACGCTGTTGGCATCACTCTGCATCACAAACCAGCCATCTAGCCAACGGAGCTAATCTCCACATATACAGCACTGGCACATATAGGCTACGTCCAGTTTTTGGCTAAAACGTATATCCTTTTTAAAGTGACACTGCTGTATGGATCCCAGTGTCACTCCACTTCATAAGCTCATGCTTTTGTATTTTGCTGTGCTTTAGTTCTGTTGTAGGCTTCCAAAATGATGCCTTTCTTTGGGTAATACACATTACTTAAACAATATAAATCTAATCTTTCCTGAGCTGTGCTGTCAGTGCATGCTCCTTGTTTTCTACATTAATGATCATATCTTGCAGCCATCTTTTGAGATGTTTGAGGTAACACTGATAAACCTTTGTTTCTTCTATTGAAGATTAGTTCCAGGTAGCAGATGAGGCTGTACCTTATGCCTCCATTGAAAGATAACAGCCATATATTTGAAATGTTTTAATAGCTCTTGTTGATTTGTAGTCCAGCCCTAGTTTCAGTTCTTCATTCTTGAGCATATGTGACTCAGGGTTTGGAACTCATCCACTACTTCACCAAGTGCTATAGGGCCATAATCCCAGTGGTCCTTTCTTGTGTTTGAAATGATCTGTCCTAGTTGAACCTTACACAGGCACAGAGACCATATCTTACACTGATTCTAATGGTTCTTCCAGTGTGGGCCTCTTTGCGATACATCACAAATTGTACTTTTCCTCCCTTTTTCTCACCAATTTTTACCTTGTCTTCTTTTCACAAAGCATTGACTCTTTGTTGGGGTACAGTTCCATGGGAACTTTTTTGGTACGTTGCCCAAGTGATACTGTTCATAATGAATTCTTCACGTTGAGTGTTGAATGTTTGACAGTGGTGGAGCCTAATTCTTGCCTGGCACCCACATATTCTCACATCCAGCAAAGGTTTTTGATTAGAGGTCTGGAAGGGAAACCTGGGCCTTTTTATCTCAGCATTTGAGGCCAACTGAAACACTCCTCCTGCTTTCCATGTAAAAACCAACGCAGCTCGGTGACTGAACCTGGGCAGTACTGACCACTATGGCTATGCTACTCACAGGATGGAAAATTGGAATAACCCTTAGTCCAGGGCTATTAATATTCAGCTCTGATACCTAAAACTCTTCAGAATGGCAAGTTCTTGACTTGATTAACTATAAGGAGTTAATCATGAGATTCTCAAATAGGGACAGGAAGCCATATGGCTCCTTGCTTGACATTTGTCACAGAACAACCTGAGTCTTGCTTTATCAAGGTTGGTTGGTCAATCTGTTACTCGTGGTGAGCAGTAGCCACCATCTTGAGATGCTGTGGGATTACGGCCTGTGATTTTCCTACCAGTTAAAATTCAATGGGGGGAAAGCTGTGGGTTGAGCATCTGTGACTTCTAAGATGCACTCACTGTGAGTACCACTCCCTGTTGCCAGTGCCAGATCGTGGAATCACCCTTTCCATGTAATGAGAATGTTGGAACTCTTCATAATTGCTGTCAGTCTCCTGAGCAAGGCTGGGATTTTTCCTTCTGTGATGATCTAGCCATTGTCAAAACCACCTGTAAAATTAATTTGGGAATGCCTGATTTTGGTTAGTATTCCAGATGTTTCTCTGTAACCTGTTTCGGTCTGTCTGGCCAAACTTACAGCATGGCTTCCTTCTAACTTAAAACTTTGATGATTTGAATCTTTTATTTGGCAAGATAGTTTTACGAAGCATTTGAAAAGTGAAGTGCGTTGGATTACATAGCCAGTGTCTAAATAATGAAGCTTTATAACACAGTAACCAGGCACCACTTGCTATACTTTAGGTTAGTATGCTTCAAAAGGAGTTAGAGGGGGTGTGGATAAAGCAACAAGAATAACCACATTAAAGGGATAAGATCTAAAGAAGGATTGATGAAGCTTAAGCTCTTCAGTCTTGAAAGAATGCTAAGGGGTGTGTGTGGGGTAAGCATTGCTGTGAGGTAGGTTAAGTGTTAAAATGGACAGATAAGTGAGCCCAAAATGTTACTTAGAAATAAGTCAGGTCAATAGCGGTAAAGGATATAAAGATAAATTAGTGAAAAGTAAATTGCTCAAAGAGTGATCTGCATTTGGAGTAATCTGCCCATTTGGTAATAGAATTAAAGGCAATAGGCACATCCATAATGCTGTTGGATGCAAGGATTGGTTGAGTTAGAACAAACTTTAATAAGCTGAATGGCCTTTTTAACCTTAAATTTACGATATTCTTTTCTCTGCAATAAAATAGGAGGTTGGAATAGCTGCTCAAGATGAAGGGCACTACTGACAGCATCATTAAATGATTAACATGGTCATGTTCCATTATATTCAACTATTCATAATGTTCTGTGACATTTTTTCCCTTCCTGTTGTTTGTCTAGGCTTTCTTTTTCCATCTTTGCATTGCAAGGAATTTCACAAACATGTTGGCAGAGACAGCTCGATTTTCCTTGTGGAACAGTAATTCCATGTTGAAGTCAGATTACTTGCAGTCGATGTTGCAAACCCAAGCATCAGTAAGTGAGGGACACCTCACAGTACTCTGATTCACGAGGCCAAGTACATTGGAGTCAGTCTGGTTTTGAACAATGATCTTGATGACAACCATAAATCTTTTATCATGGTCCTTTATTTTTAAGAAGTTATGCTTCCAGTAAGAATCCCCCACAGATCCAGAAAATATTCAGAACATTGGGTCCATATTTATATGGCAAAAGCCACAGTTTGATGACAGAACTCTGTTAATGTGGGAGTAAAGTAGGTATAAGCCAAATATTTCCTTATGCTAGAAATTGGTCAGACAGCTATACAAAGGAACAGAAAAGCCTATCAAAATCATTGGTTATACCACATTTGGAACTGACAGTAGTTACTGAAAGAAGATAAATGTGATGAAACTATCATATTTTCCTTTGTAATTTCCAAATACTATATCCTGAAAACCTGTCCACCTTGATGCCAAAAAATCCAGACTGTTTTCTTAGAATTTTGCAGCTTTAAAATCAGATGTTCTTTGTTTATTCAGATTTATTTTCTAGGAACTATTATTATTGGCTATCCCTCATTAGCGAGGAAGATTGTCTTCCATGAGTCCAAAGATGGCTGTTGAGGCTGATTTGGGACCTGACTTTATGGCATGTAGGGCATTTGTTGTCATGTGGGATGTCTGGTCGTGTGTTATCAATTCGGGCCATGACCTGTTCTTTTCACTGCTTTTGCTTTTCCTCTTCATTTTCTTGTCTTTGGGTCTCAAAATGCTTGGATCCTTCCCACAGACTCTGCCGTCACCTGGTTCGATCCAAGGCATTGGCCTTCCAGGAGTTAATGTCAATGTTGTATTTCTTCATGTTGGCTTTCAGCACATTCTTGAAGATAATCTTCTGTCCTCCTCTGGTGCGTCTGCCCTGACTGAGCTGGGAGAAGAAGACCTGCTTTGGGAACCTGGTATCTGACATCTGAACTATATGACCAAACCAACGAAGCTGGTGGTGAATGATCATAGCCCCAATGCTTGTGCTGCCTGCTTGTAAGACAACACTGATGTTGACGTGTCTGCCCTCCCACTTAATATGTATCCAGTGCTTTGAGGTGCCTCCTGTAAGTTGTCCATGTTTCAGTCCTGTACAGTAAGGAAGGGATCATGACTGCATGGTGGACCATGAGCTTGGTTTCAGTTTTGTTGTCATGATCTTCAAACACTCACTTCCTCAAGTGACCAAAGGCTATACCAGCAGATTTCAGGCGATGCTGGACTTCTTCATCAACGTCAACCTACTGTGAGAGATAACTTCCAAGATACGGGATGTGTTCCACATTTTCCAGGCACTCATCATGAATCCTGATCAATGGGGCTGGACCGTCTGTATTTGGAGCTTGCTGATGGAGGACTTTGGTCTTCTGAATGTTGAGTGTAAGACCCATCTTCTTGTACGCCTCAGTGAATATGTCGACGTATTCTGGAGATCCGTTTCCAACACAGCACTTACTGCAGCACCGTCAGTATATTGGAGCTCAATGCCTAAGGTCGGGGTGGTCTTGGTTTTTGTTTGGAGTCACCTGACATTAAATAGTTTACCACCCATTCGATAAATAAGTTGCACTCCAGCAGGGAGCTGGTGTCTAGTCAGATGGAGCATGGCAGCAAGGAAGATCAAAAAAAGAGTTGGAGTGATGAAACAACATTGTTTTACTCCTGTTTTAACCTTAAAAGGGGCTGTAACGGATTCTTTGTTGAGGGTCACCACTCGCATATCACCATGAATCAGGCGAAGGGTGGTAATGAATTTTGGAAGACATCCATACTTCAGGAGAATCTTCCAGAGTGCCTCAGGATTTACTGAGTCAAAGGCCTTTGCCAAGTCAAAGAACACTATGTAAAGAGGTTGATGTTTGAAACATTTTTCATGTAGTTGGCGAGTTGTAAAAATCATGTCTCTTTAGACTCTATGTGGTACTAATAATAAGCATGTTAACATGTTGAGATGCATTCCCTTTTCTGCTATTGTAATGAAGGTGTTAATTTGTGTATGGTAAATGGTTCATGCTATCACTAGATCGCAACATTTCATATGAATATGTTGACAATTAATGCTGATCTTACACAGAGGGATTTTAATAGAGGAGTTAAGAAAGGACGCCTGGTTTTCTGTGTTTATAGCATGCTAGCATATCTCATAAGAAGTGAAAAGAACAAGAGAAATAGGAGCAGGATTTGCCTATATGACCTTTCGAGGCTGCTCCGCCATTCAATAAGATCATGGTTTATCCACCTCAACTCCATTTTCCTGTTTGTCCGCATATTCCTTGATTCCCTTGCCTCCAAAAATCAATAGATCTCAGCCTTGAATATACTCAACGACTGAGCATCCACAGCCTTCTGGGGTAGAGAATTCCAAAGATTCACATTCAAAGATTCTAAGTGAAGAAATTCCCCCTCATCTAAGATCAGTATGGCCACTCCTTCTCATGAGATTATGCCTCCTAGCTCCAAAATCTCCCACCGGGGGAAAACAGCCTCTCAGCATCTCCTGGGGCATTGCTTATGGCAATTTGGACGGCACATTAAATTCTATAATGAGAGGGGTGTTCAATTTGTGTAATAGGAAAAGTATTGTCCAGGCCACACAGATTTATTTCAGCCAATCAACATTGGGACAGTGGTAAATAGATGTAAAATTTGGGAGAATTGTGTGCTTTCACCCAAGACAAATAGGATATTGCAGTGTAAGATATCATGGAGAGAGAGGGAGATCCCCATGTATGACCATTTATGTGAGACAGAGGTTACCCCAACCCACCTCACTCAGGGTTCTTGATCAATTCTAACCTACAAGGCATGGACTCATGTCCTTTAATCAAGTCAGAGAGTTTATAAGTATCACAAAGAAATACAAAGTTAATACTTAACAATGGCAATAGATATAAAGCAAGACCCGGCTCCAATGGTTCCTGTTTAAGGATAGACATCGTCAGGATAGCTGACAAAAAAGAAGTGAACTCATTCAGCTCCATTGTCGCTGCTGTACTGACCAATGGGAATTTAGTTACAGCAGTAGAAGTAGTAAGAGTGGTAACATTCCTTAAGTTATTAATAATGAAAAGCTGTGGCCTCAGTGCAGGTCCCTAGGGGACACCACAAGTCACATCCCACCAATCCAGAAATTACCACAGGTTTACTTCCAATTCAACATGCTCTTGTTTTAGCTTGTAATCTCTTGTGTAAAGCAAGGAAGCAGGTCGCGAATCTGCTCCAGCCAGAACGGGGAGCTGTTGGCGCCAATCTGATCCACACTGGCTGCCTAGCCAACTGAGCCAAATGGGCCCGAAGGAGTCTGATTTGCTGTGACAACACAGATTTTTACATGTATGTTATAGTCAGAACTATGAATAGCGATGGTAAAGGCTCCAATTTTCTTTCCACCACATGGCTGACCAGGAATCTCACCTTTTACCACCTGGCAGTGCTGGAACCTCCCCAAATGTCTTCCAAAAGTCCATGTAGACAATATAAATTAACACTCCATTATATACCATGTTGGTAACTGCCTCAAAAATTTCAGTTAGGTTAGTTAGACATCTACACTGCACATATCAATTCTAACTCTTTTTGTTCAGCCCATACTTGTCCATGTCCTCAGTCACTCTGGCTCTTTGATAATAGATTCCAGTAACACCCCCACAATTGATATTAAACTGACAGGTCTGATTTCTCTCTCCCTTCCTTCTGAATTAATAAATGACATTTGCAATTTTCCAAGCCAAAGGCACAATTTCTGAATTTAAGGAGCTTTAAAAAATTATGACTAATGCACCAGCAATTTCTTCCACCATTTCTTTTTAGTACCCTGGGGTGGAAACAATTAGTTTTGCTTAAAACTCTATTATGCTTTTCTGATCCACCTTCTCTGCTAATAATCCATTGTATATTTCTATCCCTTTTACTAAAAAATAGGTTGCCTGTGTTTCTTATTTTCTTTTGAATTCTTAACTTTAAAACAGTATTGCCTATTCCCCAAAACCTGTGTATGAAAGAAGAACTTCCTGGGCTTAATTTCTCCACGTTTTTCTTCTCTTGATAGCGAAGTCCCAAGATAAACAATCTATCCTCAAATCCCAGCTCATCAGGTTCAGTAGTTAACCTTTGTCGTAATGAGACCAAACTGAACACAGTGTTCCAGGTGCAGTCTGAGAGTACAACAGTTACCAAGTTTTGAACCATAGCTTTCAGTTTAAAAGTTCTTTGTCATTGATTTTCTTTACCAGATGGCACCTGTCGACCAGTGTTTTAACAACTGGCTCACAAGACCAATGTGATTCCTTAGAGTGGTTTAACTTAACCATGGTATTGTCAAGAAGGTTAGAATTTGGTGACAAATTTTGAAAAGATTTGAAATATTTTTGACATAAGTTATTGCATGAATTTACTTGGTATCAACAGGTCACGGAAACCAGCAAGCTACTGTACAAATTCTGCTTGGAGCAGACATTTGTTGATAAATTCTGAGTATTCTAGTATAAGCCAGATGTAAGGGAGTTCCATGAAAAAAAGATTGCATGTGAACAGTCTCAACTGAGTTTCTATCTTTCTAATTCAACAATTAGATTTATCCACCCAGTAAAGAATTCACTATTATTGGCTTTGCATAAAACATGACCCATTGCGAAGGTTTTAATAACTACAATCAAAGGTTTCTCAGTTGCCCAATTCCTTACTGGCTCTTTAAACTTCATTCATTGGTCTTACTTCATTGAGAGGACTGTAGGCCCATGTGACTTCCACTGGTCATTTTCAAGCACAGACCTATAGGCCTGTATATAACTTCTTAAAAACATTCTGCAAGGGATAGTCAATGTACCAAATGGACATAATTTGTCAGAAGTGTAAATACAGATAGGTGAAATCAGATTCAAAAGACAATAAAATTTTATGGTTTTATGAATAAAGACACAGAACATAAGAGTAAAGAAGTAATGATAAATTCATATTTAACATTAGTTAGATCACTATCAGAGGCCTATGTGCAGTTTTGGGTACCCTGTTGGAGAAAGGATATTAAAGCCATAAAGAATACACAACGTGGATTTACCAAGATTATTGTAAATTATAGTTAGGAGGAGAGATTTGAAATAGTGCAACTATATCCATTGAAGTAAGGAAGGCTAAGAGAAGATTTAATTGGGGATTATAAAGTTATCCTGGTTGGGGAGTCAGCAATGAGCAGTCATCAATGTAAAATTATGGCTAGTGATTGAGAACAAAGGTTACGAGAAATTTCTTTTGACACAGTGTTGATGGAACATGGAATGCTTTGTGGCCAAGGGTTTTTGAGGCAGGGACAATTGCATTTTTAAGGGAAAAGTTGATATTAAACTTAACTTAAATACGATTAGGAGCAGGAGTAGGCCACTTGGCCCCTCGAGCCTGCTCTGCCATTCAATAAAATCATGGCTGATCTGATTGTAACTTTAACCCCACATTCCTGCCTATCCCTGATAACCTTTCAGCCCCTTGATAATCAAGAATCTTATCTGGCTCTGCCTTAAAAATATTCAAAGACTGCTTCCACTCCCTTTTGAGGAAGAGAATTTTAAAGACTCACAACCCCCTGAGAGAAAAAAACTCTCCTCATCTCTGTTTTAAATGAGTGACCCCTTATTTTTAAACAGTGACACCTAGTTCTAGATTCTCTCACCAGAGGAAACATCCTCTCCACATCCACCCTGTCAAGACCCCTCAGGATCTTAAAGGTTTCAATTAAGTCGCCTCTTACTCTTCTAAACTCCAGTGGATACAAACCTCACCTGTCCAACCTTTCCTCATAAGACAACCCGCCCATTTCTGGTATTAGTTTAGTAAACCTTCTCTGGACTGCTTCTAACACATTTACATCTTTCCTTAAATAAGGAGACTAGACTGTACACAATGCTCCAGTTGTGGTCTCACCAGTGCCCTGTACAACTGAAGCATAACCTCCCTACTTTTGTAATCAATTCCCCTCACAATAAACCATATAATTCCATTAGGTTTCCTAATTACTTGAGTACCTGCATACAGCCTTTTGTGATTCATGCACGAGGACACCCAGATCTCTCTGAATCTCAGAACTCTGCAATCTCTCACCATTTAGATAATAAGCTTCTTTTTTATTCTTTCTGCCAAAATGGACAATTTCACATTTGCCCAAATTATACTCCATTTGCCAGATCTTTGCCCACTCACTTAACCTATCTATGTCCCTATGTAGCTTCCTTGTGTCCTCTTCACAACTTACTTTCCTACCTAACTTTGTGTCATCAGCAAACTTAGCATACCTTTGTCTATCCAGTACTTTCTTGGTCTTCTTCGGCTCCTTATTTATTCTCTGTACCTCTGTGTGCAGGGCTATGAAAGATATTCTACCTGTTTCTATTTTTCAAGTATGCCCAACCCATTGTAGCCATCTTTCCTGGATCTTCTGTTAAAGCATTGTTTCTGGTTCAAGGCATCTTATTTACGTCTTGATTCTTCGCATGCTGGCTACCCCCTCTATTCCTTCTAATTAACGTATCTCTGCCTTACTCATGTCAGCTGCTCTGAAGCCACGTGAATTATGGAGGATGAAGGAATAGAGATTTATATATCTAAGTTTGCAGATGACACTAAGTGAGGAGGCACAGTAAGTTGTGTGGATGACAGCAGAAAGTTACAAAGATTAACTAAATGAGTCACAAAGACTAAGATAGATGAGTTCAATGTGGAGGAAGTATGAGATTATCCACTTTAGGATCTGAAAAAGACAAGTGGAATATTTTCTTAATGGTGAGAACTTTGGAGCATCAAAGGTACAAAAAGGAATTGAAAAGACTAATGATATATCAGAGGTCTTGTAGCATCCCTGCCTCTGAGTCAGGAGCTCTGGGTTCAAGCCCCACTTGAGGACTTGATGGCCAAGGAAGGTGTGTTCATAATGCAGCCAAACAGACTCAGTGTCAACCTGCAAATCCTTCCAACATATACCACTGGCGGGTGGTAAGAGAAGGTGAGATTCCTGGTCAGCCATGTGGTGGAAAGAAAGTTGGAGCCTCTACCATCACTATTCATAGCTCTGACTACAACATGCATGTAAAAATGTATGTTGCCACAGCAACTCAGGCTCCTTGGGGGCCTAGTTGGCTGAGTTGGCTGGATGGCTGGTGTGGATCAGATTGATGCCAGCAAATTCCTGTTCTGGCTGGGGTGAACTCGGGACCTGCTTCTTTTCCCTAACCATGGTGGAGATTGCAGCGCTGTGGGTTGAACCTGCCTTTGGGCAGAGAACTGAGAAAGAAGAAGAATGATATGTTAAACTTTATCTTGAGGGGGTTGGATTCAAAAATGAAATGCGAAGCTTCAGCTGTACAGAGTCTTGGCCAGGAACTACCTGGAGAAATCTGTTCAGATTTGGACACTAAACCTCAGGAAAGGTATACTTAGAAGGGTCACAGCACTGATTCACCAGAATGATACCAGGGTTTAAAGTGTTAAATTTTGAGGACTTGGTTTGTACTTGGTCAATATTGATGTGTGATCCAATTGAGGTATATAAAGTAATAAAGGCATTCAATAGGATAGGTCCAGAGAGCATATCTCTTCTGGTAGGGGAACCCAGAAACAAGAAGTGATCATATTAAAATCAGAGCCATACCATTTAAATCAGGAGGCACATTTTCACGTAAAGGGTAGTGAAAATTTGGAACTCACACCCCAAAAAGCTATGGACTTTGGGTCTATTTAAATTTTCAAGTCTTTAATCAGCAGATTTTTCTGGGGTAAGGGTACCAAAGGGTATGGAGCAAAGACGGGTGAGTGGAATTGAGCTACAGATCAGCCAGGATCTATTGAATGGCAGAACAGGTTCAAGAGACCCAATGACCTACTCCTGTTCCTGTGTAAAACACTTGGTGAAATTCCATTAGTAAATGGGCCTTGGGGGCACTTCATTTGGAATCATTGTAAGAAAACTGATAGGAGGTTTGGAAGGGTTGGCAAGATAGACCAATAGCCTCGTCATATTCATGTGTCACTATGTTACCATCAAAGCAATGATGAACTGTTGTTGCAGTACATTAGCTAATTAGTGTTTTCCTGTTTGTGAATGTGGTGCTGCATATTTAGTTTTTATTTTACTGAAAAATTGCTTCCATTTAACTGTGTACAGGATGGTGGTACCTTACATCACTTTCAAAAACTCACAAGCCTGAATTTTCAAGGAGTGCAATTCAGCAAAGAACCTCTGAATTCATTGTTTGAACAAACACTCTAATATAAGCTAAAGGCGAATAAGTGATGTACTAATTAGTACTGTGTGAATATAGCTATATTGTGCCACAGTAGACTGGGGTAAAGAATGACCTGCTAATGAAATGGCAGCACAGGAATGGCGTGTTTTAAATCTGCATGCCCCTACAATAATTTGTAGTTGGTCATTAATAAAGAGATAAGCAGACACTTTCCTGTTGTTAGTTTGAGGGATGAATTTCGTCCCCGGTAATCTATAATTGAAGTTGTTATAATTGGCATTCTGTCACCGAGAATCTGCAAATCTAAATAAGATCCAACAGATTCGTGTTTTTTGCTACTCCACCGAGACAAGTAATTTCATTCTGGGTGCTTTATGTGTTTCTGCCCCATCCTATTTCCCGGCCTGTTGAGGGACCGTGACAGGTTTAATAGGTTGAGGGTTGGAACTGTCCCTCAAGCTGATTTAGAGGGAGGTGGCCTGGTTAGTGGTGCATGTGAGAAGCACTTTACCCTAAATATTAAAGTATTCACAGAAAGCGTAATCAATACATGAAATGAACTTTCTTGCAGGATAGTGGAGCATAAACTATGTAGTTATTTAAAGGGCAATTGGATACTGTGCTGTGGGCAGTGTAGTCACGTGGCCCTTTACATCCATATTGATCTTGTGATTGTATAGAAGGTTACACTATTTCCAATTCGTAACATGATCGATGTTTAATTGGCATTAATTAATTTCTTTTTCTTTACAGCTATTGTAGTCAGGTTTCTGACCAAGAGGTTCATCTGGGAATATGACCCCACACTGGGTGAGTAACACCTATATTATACTAATGTTCTGTTCACACCAACAGATAATCACTTGGTTAAGCTGATTCAAGCGGCTGCAGACAAGATATATCCTGAAATGTTTCACATAGACGTGCTATTTCACACAGGACAGAGTGACCCTGATATTTGTGGGTGACTGGGGATTGTAGCAACCAGGAAACTTGAAAATGCTGGTAACCTGGACGCCCTGCCAAACTTTCATGGCAGGAGCTCATTCGAAATTTTATTCTCCATTCCCCAGTCACAGCCAGTCACATTGATAAGTAAGGATGGGACTAGAAGGCCTTGGAAGGGGAGCGGAGAGGAGGGTGCGAAGGAGCCATTGTGGGTTGTTGGGGTGATGGGGAGATCGGAGCATACATTGCGGGGAGATAAAAGCGTGGGTCATGGGGAATACTGGGGTGCTAGTCGGGGAAAGTTAGGTTGGCGGGGTGTGGGGGCGCTGTGGGAATGTACTCTTGCTCGTTCGAGCTCGCAGGCTGTGCTGGAAAGATGCAAATCTGCTGGATCTGGCCTTTCCCGCCACCCATTGGCTGCTGGATTTCCCAAGCTCTGGGAACCCCTGGTCTGAATTCGCTAAATCTGAAAGGCTGTTAAAATTTGAGACACGCAGGCCATGAACTAATTTAAATAATGGACTAGAATTTTATGTCCCGGGGTGGGCGCACGCCTGACCTGAATGGGCGTAAGATCACGCGAGATGACATCGGGCAAGCGTCCTGACGTCATTGCGCACTCGCGCGGTATTTCGCTCAGTGGGCCCACGCAGCAGTCGGAAGAGCGCCCGCCGACAATTAAGTGGGCTATTAATCTCAGTAATGGCCCAATTGTAAGTGATGTTTTTCGTGGTCCGTCCAAACTTATGGCTGGTGGATGGGCCAACCGGCCAGACGGCCTTTACATTTTTGATGAAACCTCATCCTAGGGTGGGATGAAATCTCCGTTAGGATATAAAATAAAAAGAAATATCTGGGGCCTTTTTTCTTATGAGGTATGCTTTCAAGTGCTTGATTGTGCTGCATGGACATATTTTGCAGCTTTTTTGTGCTTTCTTTTATTATTTGGAGGTCTGCAGCTCCCTGAGGCATCTGTCTGCCTTCAGGCAGCTCAGTGGAAGCGCTCACCCTCACCTGTGGTGACGTCATTGCCCGCCCTCTTCCCACCCACACCAGCTGCGCTGAACCTTTCTCAGGGCATGAAGTCATGGTCAGGGGATGATCGCGGTAGGGGGCCCATTTCCAGTCCCCTCCCAAGCCTGTTGATCACATGCGCCCGTCGAGCACAAAACTCAGGCCATGGGCTTGCCTCTTGAAAGCAGGCTAGTCACCCTGCCCCAAGCTCACCTCCATTAAAACTGGTTTGGGCATTTCTGAGGCAGTTGGGGGTTGAGTTTCAGATTTGTGAAATTATAATCTCTTGCCCCACCTCTCCCCCCCACCCGCCGCTTGCAGAATTCGATGCCCCCTTGATGGTGAGTTTGGAGGGGGTGGGGGGGGCGTATTTAATCGAGCAGGAGGGTAGCGGCTGGGGACCCTGGTGACTTCATCCCTTTGCCCGATTAAGACCAAGGCGGGAAGTCTTGTAGATAGCCATCCTGCTCGGATACAAATTGAGGCCCTTAACTGGGTAATTAATGGCCACCTAAGGGCCTCATCTCACCATCACTGATATTCAACTAGCAGTGAGCCTGGCACTTGCCATGTGGGAAGCTTAAAAAACAAACCATGTAAGGTTTGCTTGTGGGCTTCCAGGGTGGTGCGGGGGTTCCCTTGTTCAAACTCCGTGCCTGATCGAGGGACCTGAAGTTGGGAACGGAAAGCTCTATTGAAAGCCACCACTCTGCACTTTCTTCCCACCCCCCTCCTCCCCTTAGCCAGCGACCACCTCTCCTTGGTCCCCAATCCCCCCTTACTCACCTGTGGCCTGAGTCCCTCATTGACCCTAGGCCTTTGATTGATGCGTTTCCATTAGCAGCCAGTGACAGGCAATGGAGAGCTGCCAGCCTCTGATTGGCTGGCAGCTCTCGGGGGCAGAATTTTCGCCCCAGGAGTCCTAAATCCCGGGGAAGGCCCGTGCAGGCCAGATAAGTGCCTGATGGACACTAATTCTGGCGGGTCTTCCCCAACAGAGGCGATGAACCACCAGTTCTCCAGCCGGCAGCCGAGAACCCTGTCGTCAACAATAAGTTCTGCTCGAGGTGGGATTGAAGTTACCCCCATTGTCATTGTCAGGTGAGTCATGCTGGCAGCCTTGAAAATGTCTGACTTGATCCATTCTCCTTTCATCTTTGAAATTTGGATTCATTGCCTTACAAAACAGATAGAATGCAATTGAATCTCTCCCCTCAGGTCATGAAGATTCTATATAGATTTATTTGGGCAGTGTTAACCCATTTCCTAAGGTGGCGCAAGATAGAACTCCTTCTCCTTTGTTGCTGGTTGTGAGCAGTGTTTTTTTCATTACGAGGTTTTTGTTTTTTCATTATAAGGTTTACAAGAGTCATTGGTTTGCGAAGTTAAATGTCACACAACACAGTGGGATGTGCTATCCTGATTTTGAAGTGTGAGCAGGTTTTCTGCTCAACATTTGAGATGTTTAATCCATACACACCCCACTGCAGGAAAGGAGAACAAAGGACAGACTAATCTGAGGGAGAAAATAAATGGCCAGGGCATAAACCGAACAGACGTGTAAAAATAAAGTGAGAGGATTTGTTATTAAAAATGAATTAACCTGCCGATATAATAATGCACACAGCGTCCATAATAAAACAGGGGAAATGCAGGCAATAACATAATGTGAGGAACTAAATATAATAGGGGTTACTGAGACATAGCTACAAGGAAAAAAATGAGGATTAGGAATTAAACATTGCAGGGTATAACATGTTTAGTAAGGACAGAGAAGGAAAAAGTGGAGGTGGAGTAGCTGTACTTAATAAAGGTAACATAATGACAGTAGAAAAATGTGTCGCAGCCATCAGTAAGACAGAAATAGAATCCATGTGGGTAGTGATAAAAGATAATAAAGGAGCAATCATAATAATGGGGTGTTCTATAGGAAGGTGAAGGAAGAAATATCCAAACAAATTAGGAAAATGAATAAAAATCATAGAATAATAGTCACAGGGATCTTCAATTACAACAAAGTTGATTGGCCAGAAAAAGTAGGTATGGGGATAAGGGAATTGGGTTCTGACGATCTGCAGAGGACTACTTTCTAACCCAGTATGTAAGAAGTCTGACAAGGGAAAACTAGTAATGGAGAGTGAACCAGGATAGATGAGAGAAGTAAAAGTGGGGAATATTTAGGTAATAGTGACCATAACGTAATACCCATTAAAATAATAGTTGAGAAGGACATGGGCATGATGAAGACCAGATTAGAGAAAACTTGGTTCTGAGGGTCTGAGACTGGAACTTGTAATAATAAAATGGATTGAGATTTTGGCAATAATGATGTATAACAGCAATGGGAAAACTTTTGAAAAGATGTTCAACAGAATTTAGGAAAAATATTTTCCACTTAAAAAAAATTAAACGCTAATGAGATACCATGGGTATATAAAAACATAGGGGAATAACTGAAGGTAAGGACATAGATACATTCTAAGTCACAAGGACAGTAGGTTAGAGCATGAGAAGGGAGAATATGAAGAAACTAGGAGAGAAGTCAAGAAAAGCAATCAGGAAAGCAGTAAGGACCTATGAAATTAAATTATTAGGGAACATAAAACAACATAGTAAAATATTCTGCAGGCACATAAATAATAAAACAATAGTTTGGATGGGAATTAGGGCCACTAAGGGATGGTAGGATAAAATCACAAACAGCAATAGTGAAATTGCAGAAATATTGAAAAATGACTTTGCTTCATTATTTACTTGGAGACAGATCAGGTGCACATGACTTCAGAAGATGGGATGAGAAATGACATAATTGCACGTAAAATAAAATTTAAAAAATTAAATAAACTTGTCAAACTCAAAGAGAACACAAAATCAGAAGAATACAAGAGTTAAGGGCAGGAGTAAGCCATTCAGCCCCTCGAGCCTGCTCCACCATTCGATAAGATCATGGCTGATCTGATTGTGGCTTCAACTCCACTTTCCTGCCTGTTCCGTAACCCTTGAAGCCCATGACGACCAAAGAGGGTAAAATCCCTAGTCCAGAAAGAGTCCATTTGCACATCTTCAAATAAGCTAGAAAAGAGATAGCAGAGGCATTACAACACACATTTTAGTCATTTGTTAGAAAAAGGTGTAGTTTCAGAGGACTGGTGGATAGCTAACACAATACCTATATCTAAGAAGAAGAGGGTCGGTTAGCTCACTTGGCTAGATGGCTAGAGTATGATGCAGGATGACACTAACAGCTGGAGTTCAATCCCCATACTGGTTGTGGTAGTTCATGGAAGCCTTGCCTACATGCCTTGTTGAGCCAAAATGTCTCTCTCTGATTGAGAGAGATGCCAATGGCCCATTGGGACTATGGCTGGATGAATAGTGAATGAATATCTAAGAAAGGAGACAGAACTCATCCAGGGAACAACAGGCCAGCCAACTTATCATCGGTGGGAGGAAAAATAATGAAATCCCTGCTAAAATAGAAAAACAGCTAGAAACTTAATAGTGAGTAGTAGGCATGGATTTCAAAGGGAAAGTCTTGCTTGACCAATCTCATTGAATTCTTTGAAGCAGAGTAGTCAAAGCTAATGCATTAGATGCAACTTATCTAGGTTTCAGTAAGGTGCCACATATAGAATAATGAATTATGTGAAAGCATGTGGTATCAGAGAACAGGTAGCTAACTGGGTACAGAACAGAAAGCAGAGAGTAGAGCTACAGGGTAGCTATTCAGTGGCAAAAGGTAGGAAATGGGATTCCACAAGGATCGGTGCTAGAACAACTGTTTTATATTAATGATTTAGACTTTAGAATCAAAATCAACATTTCTAAATTTTCAAATATAACTAAATTGGTGGTGAGGGTGGGGAGTCAATCTTAAGGATAACTGCAACAAATTGCAAGAAGGCAAGAGATAAACCGGCAGAATGGGTATATAATTGGCAAATGAATTCAACACAGACAAGTGTGAGGTATTACAATTTGGTAAGAAAAATAAGGAGGTCAATATTACTTGGATGATATGAATCTAAATGGGACAGAGGAACAAAGGAACCTTGGAGTACATATACACAAATCACTAAAAGTAGCGGTGCAGGTCAATGAGGCCAAACAAAAACAACAAGCACTCGAGTTTATTTCTAGAGGGTTAGAATTGATAAGTAAAAAAGTTATGCTGAACTTGTATCGAACCTTGATTAAACCACACATAGAGTACTGTGTGCTGTTCAGCTTGCCATATTATAAGAAGGATATGGAGGCACTGGAGAGGATGCAAAGGATTTACAAGGACGGTACCAGAATTGCAATGAGGAACTTGATATACCACACGGATTGGTTGAAGTAAATGCTATTGATGCATTTAGAGGGGGCTAAATAAGCATGTGAGTGAGAGGGAACAGAGTCAGATAAGGAAGAACAAGAGGAGACTCAAGAGGCATGGTCTAGTTAAGCCTAATGGTCTGTTTCTATGTAATTCTATGCAATATAGTGCCTTATCAGCCTCATTGCAGCCTTGGTCCAAACATGTACAAAAGAGCTGAATTCAAGAAGTGAGGTCAGGCAGCACTTGACTGAGTGTGGCTTCAAGGGGCCATAGCAAAGCTGGAGCCAAAGGGAATCAGGGGGAAAACTTGCCGCTGGTTGGAGTCATACCTAGCACAAAGGAAGATGGTTGTGGTTGTTGGCGGTCAATCATCTCAGCTCCAGGGCATCACTTCAGGAGTTCCTCAGGGTAGTATCCTAGGCCCAACCATTTTCAGCTGCTTCATCAATGACCTTCCTTCCATCATAAGGTCAGAAGTGGGGATGTTCGCTGATGATCGCACAATGTTCAGCACCATTCACAACTCCTCAGATACTGAAGCAGTCTGTGCCATTTGAACAGGGAGTTTTAATTTTGTACAGTGGTCACTTCATGGTCTTTTGGAGTCAGATGATTCAATTTAGTGCCAGTGCTAATGCCCTGGGGATACAGGTTCAATTCCCACCACAGCAGCTGGTGCAAGTTAAATTCAAATAATTCATTTTTAAAAACCTGGAATTAAACTTAGTCTCAGTAATGATGTCATGAAAATATCACCGATTGTTGTAAAATCCTTTTGGTTCACTGATGTCCTTTAGGAAGAAAATCTGCCACCAATACCTGGTCTGGCCTACATGAGACTCCATACCTACAGCAATGTGGTTGACTCTTAACTGCCCTCTGAAATGGCCTAGCAAGCCACTCAGTAGTACAAAACTGCTGCTGTGGTGTACCTGTACCAGATGGACTTCAGCAATTCAAGAAGTTGGCTCACTACCACCTTCTCAAGGGCAAATAGGGATGGGCAACAAATGTTGGCCTTGACAGTGGCACATATATCCCATGGAAGACTAAATAAAAAAGAAACAGATTCCCAGGCAGAAGAGGGAGGAGACTTTCAGTCCATTAAATCCCCTTGGGAGAGACAAATGGAAAATGTTTGAACCAATATTGGTTTAATTGTAATTTATTCACACTGAAAGTATCGTCAGTATCTGTCAGTGGGGATCATTTTAGTGATTTGTATGATACGTGAAACTGATTTTATATTTAAATGTTGGAAAATTGAGGCAAGAGAGGAAGAACTTTAATAAATCTGTTTATGCTTTGGTTTGTCTTGCTGATACATAAATTACTTTCTGGCAGGTTATTGTTTTTTTATGCATATGGACATATGTTATGTAGTGGTGTTATTAAAGTTTATAGGAATGAGAGGAGGTTGAATCTGGACTCAATTATAATAAATTATGTACTCTAAAATCTGAAGTAAGTGTAAACTCATTTAAAGGAGCTATCTTGATTAATTTTATAGGTCTGAATTTCTCTTCCCAACACACACAAACTTATTATTTGCTGTTTAGTTAACCCGTAAACAAAAGAAAGACTTGCATTTAGCATTTTTCATAACCTCAGGGTCTTCACAGCTTTTTTATTATTCTTTCATGATGTGACTGGCCAGGCCAGCATTTATTGCACATCCCTAATTCCTGTTGAGAAGGTGATGGTGAGCTGTTTTCTTGAACCACTGCAGTCCGTGCAATGTAAATACATCCCCAGTGCTGTTAAGGAAGGAATTCCATGGGCTTAATTTTTTCTGTTCGGGGGTGGGGGGGCAGAGCGGGAGCGGGCACAGGCGGGTGTGGACCTGATTGCTGCCCGCGATCGGGTCCGCGCCGCCATTTTACGCAGGCGGCCCAATTAAGGCCCACCCAGCGTAATGTGCAATGCCCGAGGATAGCGGGAGTAGGTAGGCAGTGGCGGGAGTGCATTGTCCACCGGGTCCAATGGAGACCCAGCGGCCTGTTTATTTGAAGCGCTGGCAGCCTTTGCAAGGCTGTTCACAATGGCAAGTGGAAGGGCTCACCAGAGGGCTCATGGTGAGCTGGCCAGGCTGGAGGGTAGGGCAGTGGGACAGGCCAGGCCAGAGGGTGGGGCGGGGGCCAGTGTGCCCCTCGTTTCTTGGATGACTGCCTTGCTGCCCTCCTCGAGGAGGTGGCAGCATGGTGGGAGGTGCTGGTTCCCCAGGGTGGGAGGAGGAGGCCCTCCAACATGATGAAATGTGCCTTGGAGGCGGTGGCAGAGGCTGTGAGCTCCCGCGACGTGGTGACCTGGATCCAGTGTCGCAAGTGCTTCAATGACTTGTTGCGCTCTGGCAGGGTGAGTACCATGTTAGCATAGATCATGTAACCCAGCAGGTCGGCTTACCCCCCCTGCTCCCCCAAGTCCAAGTGTAGTGACTACATTGGATCATTGACGGCATTTGTCCTTTGCTGAGTGGGCAAGCAGATATTGCCCATGCAGAGGTCAGCCTGAGAGGGTGACGAAGAGATGTGTTTTGCCCCTGCAGCATGTGTTACACTGAGTCCCACATTATTGTTTTGGGGCAACCTGAAGGAGCTGCACCTAGGCGCTGTGTTTGAACTCCAGGACATGTCAATATCAGGGTGATGACATGCTGGGAGGGGAGCTTCAAGGTGGCGTGGCAAGGAACCAACTGCTGCCCTCTGCGCTCCACGTGCTTGCACCTCCTTGTTATGGAAGGATACATCGTGTGTTGCCTAATGTGATGTAGGCAGCATGTGGCCAAGGTGGGGTTTTGCGGGGGGGGCGTGTGTGGAGCAGACCTAGCATCTTTGTGTGAGTGTTCAGCAGTAGCGGGGTGAGGAGGCACTGGACCCCTGATATGTCCCACTCTGGTTGGGGTGGGCCGTGCGCGAAGAGAGCCCATGTGCAATTTTCACTAAACAATTCTCTCATTTTCAGGAGAAGAATGCTCATAACGCGGCAGAGCGTGTGAGGACTGGCGGTGGCCGAGTGCAGATCGCCATTCATAGTCGCTTCGAGCAGGAGGCCCTGGATCTGGAGAGGCGCCATGTGCCAAGGTCCACTGGTGTCAGTGAGATTGGGGTGCCACAGCCAGGTACTTATGCCCAACAGTGAGGTCAGCATTGTTCTCCCAACAGCCATAGCACTGCTGAATGTTAATTGATTTAATTTTGCAACATGGCTTTACCATTGCTAATGGAAGGATGAGAGCATAATGATCCGGGGGACAGGGATGCACATTGTCATTGTCTCCACGTTAACTGATGCACTGTCCTTGTTCTTCCTTTCAGCATCAGCATAGCAGGGCTGGGAGGAGGAGCAGCTGAGGTCCCCTCTCACACCTCAGGGCCCTGAAGTCTCACCTACATCACACCTTCTCTGCCAGGCAGGCACCAGCGCAGATATTAGCACCTCGGTGAGAATTCGAACATTGGCTACTGTCCCGGGGCACAGTGGTGAGCACACTTCACAGTTGCTGGAGGAGCTGGCAGAGACAGGGAGTGCCCATGGTGCCAGCAGCCAGGGGACTGCAGGGTACCAGGCACATGCTCAGTCGGTGCCTGATGATGTGCCTCTGGAGTCGTCCTCGACGCAGCAGATGCAGGAAATGCGGCCGGGTGTGCGGGAGCATCTGCGGGAGATACATGAGGCTATGCTTGGCTTGGTCCCCTTGGTGGAGGAGTCTACACGGACAATTGCCGAAGCAATGAGCCTCATGTCCGAGCGCCATGCGTCCTCCATGGAGAGAGTGGCGACTCTCGTGGAGAGGCTACTCCAGGAGACCCATCAGGGCTTTCTGGGGATGCGCTCGGACCAGCAAACCCTCACATCGGCATTAGCCTCAGCTGGTCAGTGCCAGTGTGGGAGATGGTTTGGGCATCAACTTTCCCAGCTCGGTGCCTATCCATCCACAGTGAGCAGGGAGGTCTGATGTGACCTCACGTCGGCGCAGCAGCTGCCTGGCGTCTCTGCGGGCACCTCTCAGGGTGCTCCGGATGAGGGCGGCAGCTCCTCCGTCCCTCTCCCAGTGACTGTAGCATCCAGTGAGGCTGCGATGACTGGGGAGATGCCAGCTGTGGACCTGGCAGATCCCTCCCAGGCGGGGCCAGCATTGGCTGCATGGGCCAGAGGACGACTGCCAAGGTCATCGAGGCCAACAGGACAACAGAGTCAGCAGGCTGTCTCAGATGCCACTCCCAGTGATGGGGCAGCACCAAGACGTAGCACCCGGAAACAAAAACATAAGACACCTCAGGCACACCATGGGTTTTTCACTGGTGCTTTTGTGTCGGACTGAGATGAGGCCCTTATGATTTGCATTGTTTTGTAATACTATTCTCTTTTTTTTGGAATAAGTTGGTTTGCAAGTTCAGATATGTCACCATGGCTGAGGTTACCTCTTTTCTTCTGCATGTGTATGGTTTCCAAAACTGTAATGAGTGCTTTGTTGGACATTCAGCTTTATTAACAAGGCCCTTAGCGACTGTTCCTAACCTGGCAGATTTTGCACTTAGGTGTCGAGTATGGAGCCTACAGCCCAGGCTTGTCCCGAAGGTCCATATGTGGTGTGCTAGCTGAATGTTCGTTCGATTAAAGCCTCCCAGGCATCTCGGCCCCTGGAGTATGCCTGGGTCAGCGTCTGCCCCCTCAGAATTTCCCTGTGCGTGCTCATCCTCAGACTCACTGCTGGACTCATCGTCTGCAACCGCATCCACTGCGCCGACGTCTTCATCGTCCATTGCGTCCCCCCTTTCCAGTGCAAGATTGTGGAGAGCGCAGCATGCTACCACTATCACCGATACACGATCTGGTGGGGTACTGGAGTGCGCCCCCTGAGCGGTCCAGGCAATGGACGTGCATCTTGGGAACACTGATGGTTCTCTCCACCACAGCCCTTGTGGCGCCGTGGCTCCTATTGTAGCGCTGCTCAGCTTCTGTTCTTGGATGGCGGAGAGGCGTCATGAGCCCCCTTCTGAGGGGACAGCCCTTGTCATCCAGCAGCCAACCATCCAGCCAAGCCGGAGCACTGAAGAGCCCCAGCACCTGGGAGTGTCTGAGAATGTAGGCATGTGGGAGTTGCCTGGGTACCTTGCACAGACTTGTAGAATCTGCATCCTGTGATCACCCACTATCTGCACGTTCATGGAGTGGAAGCCCTTCCTGTTGACGAAGGCACCGGGCTCACCTGCTGGCGCCTTGACGGCCACATGTGAGCAGTCTATTGCACCCTGGACATGGGGGAAGCCAGCAATGGCCGCAAAGTCTCTGGCTCGCTGTGTCTGGCTTGCCTGGTCCCAGCGGAAGTGGATGAAGGCCAATGCATGCCTGAACAGAGCGTCTGTAACCTGCTTGACACAAGTGTGGACAGCTGATTGGGAGACGCTGCAAACATCATCCACCGGGCCCTGGAAGGAGCCAGGTGCATAGAAGTGGAGGGCAACTGTGACCTTCAGAGTCCACCCACACAGTTCGCGGGGATCTCAGGCCCAATCATCTGACAGATATAGTTGACTGTCTCCCTTGGGAGACAGCGCCTATTTCGGCACTGCACCTCAGACATATTGAGGTAGCTGCTTCGCCGTATCCCCTGGCAGCAGGATAGTGGCATCTTCTGTGGCCCCTTCCACCTTGGACTACCTCCTGGCCCTGCGCCCTTTGTGTCTGCACCGGTCATCCCAAAGGTGGCGCCCCTGGAGGCTGAATGTGCACTCCTGCCCCCTCCTCCTTCTAGCCCTCCCCTCCTCCTCAGAGGAGCCCTGCCTCCAGTGGAGAGTTCAGCTCCCATTCCCAGGCTAAGGGAAGGCTTCCTGAAGCCTGCAGGCCCAGAAAAGATTACTCATTGCAGAGCGCTGACCTGAAGGTTAAGAGTCCAGAAAAAGCAGCTGGTATGCGTTTTGAAGCACTGCAGATCACATAGGCAAGTTTCAAAAACTTTCATAAATAAATACTTGACTGCGCACACTCATGACCCCAGTGAGCCTTCTTATCCTGCCCGTGGATGAGGTTAATACAAATGTGTCCTGCCAGCCTGCTCATTGCGCCTGTGTGCCGACCCGAAGATTGCACGGGTGCCGAAAAATCAGCATCGATTGGTGCCTCAAGGGCCTTAAGTGGCCCGTTAATTAATGGTGGGCGCACGTCGGACATCATCGCGTGCCCACCCAGCGAAATATCGCGGTGGCGGGTGGTGACGTCGGGACGCTCGCCCGACATCACCGCACGTCATTTTACCCGTGGACGTGCGGGGCCTGCCCCCTGCACGCCAAAGGAAAAATTCTGCCCCGTGATTTTGGACCAGTGACAGTGAAGGGACGGCGATATAGCTCTCAGTCAGAATGGTGTGTAACTTGGGAACTTGCAGGTGACAATGTTCCCAAGCGCCTGCTTCCCTTGTTCTTCTAGGCGGTAGAGGTCGCGGGTTTGGATGTTGCTGTCGAAGAACTTTGGTAAGCTGCTGTAGTGTTTATTGTAGGTGGTACATACTGCAATTACACCGCATCAATGGGAGAGTGGGTGAATGTTGAAGTTGGTGGATGAGCTAATTAGTCCTGATGATGTTGAGTTTCTTGAGTGTTGTTGAAGCCACACACATCCAGGCAAGTGGGGAATATTCCATCGCATTCCTGACTCGTGCCTTGTCAATGGTGGAAAGGTTTGCGGTGTTAGGAGATGAGTTACTTGCTGCAGAATTTCCAGCCTCTGACCTGTTCTTGTAGTCACAGTATTTATGTGGCTGTCCAACTCAGTTTCTGATCAACGATGACCATCCTGACAACAACAACACAGTAACTTGTATTTATATAGCACCTTTAACGTACAGGCCTGATGTCCAAATTCCAGCACCCTCAGCACCGAGACCGTTCCGGATTTCTAGCTTTCTCGGATTTTGTACTGGAATCAGACAGTACATCAAATCGGCAAACTGCAGATGCCTGCTGGGTATCCCTAGGCAGCCCAGCGAAGAA
Source organism: Cetorhinus maximus (assembly GCF_964194155.1). Classification (NCBI taxonomy): domain Eukaryota; kingdom Metazoa; phylum Chordata; class Chondrichthyes; order Lamniformes; family Cetorhinidae; genus Cetorhinus; species Cetorhinus maximus. Next base: position 48,686,740 of record NC_135890.1, on the reverse strand, counting down.
GATTTTCATTTCAGGCTACTGTGACTCTAGGGCAGGTGAAAGGCAGGGGTGGCCTGGGAATGGGGGGTCAGTGACCAGGAAGGAGGACAAGATAGCAATGAGAAATGGGGGTGACCAGTGGCCAACAGCAGCCCGTGTTTTTAATACACTCCTTTACCTCCTGGCTTTGTACTTTTTGCCTCTTCTGGTAGAGGCTGGCAGTGGTCCCTTTAGAAACTGTCGTTGAAGCTGTGCGACGTCTGTGGTGGCTGCATTCAGGGCAAACCAATCACATAAAAGGGAGGGCAGAGCATAAAGTAATGTCTCTGCATCGACCTGCTCTTGGTCGATGCAAAGACATTAATGCCTATTTGTGCCTTTTATGATGCCCGTACCAATATTGCATGCAGATGTCTGCCTCATAATATGAGTGCACTGCCTGCTGTGGTGGATACCTGCAAAAGAGGTGAGTCATCACCAATTTAACTGAATATCAAAAGTGTCCAGTTTTTGGACAATTTGGTTTTCTGACAGCTGGATTTGGTACAATGTACCTGTAATAGAACGTCCCAGTGTGCTGCACAGTAGATGTATAAAATGTTGACACCAAGCCACATAAGGGGCAGATGAGCAAAAGTTTGATCAAAGAGCTAGACTTTAAGGAGTTTCTTAAAAGAGGAAAGCGAGGTAGAGAGGAGTAGGGAAGGAATGCAAAGCAAGGCCTAGGCAGCTGAAGGAATGGCCATCAGTGGTGGGAGAATTAGAATTGGGAATGTGCAAGAGACCAGAATTAGTGGAGCACAGTGGGGAGGCAAGGGCACAGTGGTTTGTTGCTGGACTAGTAATCCAGAGACCCAGGTAATGCTCTGGCGGACCTGGGTTCAATTCCTGCCATGGCAGATCATGGAATTTGAATTCAAGAACCTGGAATTCAAAGTCTAATGATGACCATGAAGCCATTGTCAATTGTTGTAAAAACCCATCTGGTTTTCTGCTGGTCTGGTCTGGCCTTCATATGACTCCAGACCCACAGCAATGTGGTTGACTCTGAAACACCCCCTGAACAAGGGAAATTTGGGATGGCCAATAAATGCTGGCTGAGCCAGTGATGCCCACATCCCATGAATGAATAAAAAAAAAGTTAACTCAGAGGGTTGTGGGGCCAAAGGAGATTACAGAGATGTGGAAGGCCATGATGGGACTAGAAGACAGGATCAGAATTTTAATATCGAAGCGTTGATTGTTTGAGAGGCAGTGTAGATTAACAAGGATAGGAGTGATGGGACTTGCATGAGTTGGGAGATGGGAAGCAGACTTTTGGATGACCTCAAGCTTACGGAAAGTAGAACGTTGGAGGCCAGACAAGAGTGCATTGAATAGTCAAGTCGAGAGTTAACAAAGGCATGAAAGAGGGTTTCAGCAGCAGATAAGCATTTGTAGGGCTACAGTCGGGCAATTTGACGGATGTGGCAAAAGATGGTCTTTGTGATGAAATGTGCGGAAGCTCATCCCAGGTTCAAATCCGACACCAAAGTTGCCAGCAGTTTGGTTCGGCCTCAAATAATTGCCACGAAGAGGGATGGAGTCGGTGGATAGCAAATGGAATTTGCAGTGGGGGAGAATGGCTTTGACCTTCCCAATATTTAACTGGAGAAAATTTGTGCTCATCTGGTACTGAATGTTGGTGGTAGGGCATTCAGCAGTGCTAATGCTGTTGAATGCCAAAGGGAGGTAGTTAGATTTTCTCTTATTGGAGCTGGTCATTGCCTGGAACTTGTGTGACTTGAATGTTATTTGCCACTTATCAACCCAAGCCTGAATGTGGTCCAGGTCTTGCTGCATTTGGGCACAAACTGCTTCATTATAAGAGGAGTTGCTAATAGTACTGAGCACTGTGCAGTCATCAATAAGCATCCCATTTCTGACCTAATGTTGGAGGGAAGGTCATTGATGAAGGAGCTGAAGATGGTTGGGCCTAAGACATTGCCCTGAGGAACTCCTTGAGCAATGTTCTGGAGCTGAAATGATTGACCTCCAACAACCACATGTGCTTGGTATGACTCCAACCAGTGAAGACTTTTCTCCCTGATTCCCATTGACTCCAGTTTTGTTAGGGCTCCTTGATGCCACACTTGGTCAAATGCTGCCTTGATGTCAAGGGCAGTCACTCTCACTTCACCTCTTGAGTTCAGTTCTTTTGTTCATGTTTGGAGTTAGGCTGTAATGAGGTCAGGAGCTGAGTGGCCCTGGCGGAACCCAAAATGAGCATCAGTGATAAGGTTAATGGTGAGTAAGTGGTGCTTGATAGCACTGTTGGCGATATTTTCCATCGCTTTGCTGATCGTTGAGAGTAGATTGATGGAATGTTGATTGGTCAGATGGAATTTGCCCTAATTTTTGTGGATAGCACATACCTGGCCAGTTTTTCACTTTGTCAGGTAGAAGCTCGTGTTTTATCTGTACTGGAACAGCATGGCCAATGGTGTGGCTAGTTCAGAACCACAAGTCCTGAGCACTACAGCCGTGATGTTTGTAGGGCCTATAGCCTTTGTTGTACTAGTGTACTCAGCTGTTTCTTGATACCACATGGAGTGAATCAAATTGGCTGAAGACTGGCTTCTATGATGGTAGAGACCTCCAGCAGAGGCCTGATGGATCAAGCACTCAGCATTTTGAACTGAAGATGGTTGCAAATGCTTTGGCCTTGTTTTTTGTGCTCACGTGCTGGGTCTTGTCATCATTGAGGTTGAGGATGTTAATAGGGCCTTCTTCCTTTGTTTGTTTAGTTGTTCACCACAACTCATGACTGGATGTGAAAGTTCTGCAGAGCTTTGACCTGATCCATTGGTTGTGGGATTGCTTAGTTCTGTCTATATATATCATGCAGTTTTCGCTGTACGCATTTGTAGTCCTGTGTTATAACTTCACCAGGTTGAGACTTCATTTTTAGGTTTGCATGCTGCTGCCCCTGGCATGCTGTTCTACTCTACTCATTATACCAGGGTTGATCCTGTGGCTTGATGGTGACGGTAGAGTGAGGGATATACTGGGCCATAAGATTACAGATTGTGGTGGAATACAATTCTGCTGCTGCTGATTGCCCAAAGTGTATTATGTATGTCCAATTTTGAGCTGCTGGATCTGTTCTTAATCTATCCCATTTAGCTGATGAAGTACTTTTGAAATGTAATCACTGCTACAATGTAAGAAACACGGCAGCCAATTTGCACACAGCAAGATCCTGCAAACAACAATGTGATAATCTGTCTTTTGGTTAAGAGATAATTATTGGCCAGCACACCAGGGAGAACTGCCATGTTTTAATCACCTCCACAGCTATCCAGGGTCACAAACTAGGACAAACGTGGCCGTGCCTGTGTTGTGTATTCTTCTGTATTATGTGCTGTCAGTGAAACGGACTTTAACAGTTGGTTCTAGAGAGATATGTAGCTACAGTATGCGTCCACGATTGAATGGGCATGGCTGGAGGGGAAGAAGACAGGTTAGTGATGGGTTTGGTTTGTGGAAGTAAGCTTTTTCCTTGTCCTTTCTTCATGAGTGAGGGATATCAGTGTTGAGAAAAGGAACATTTGCACCCACACTTGCACCAAGTGCCAGCGTCAACCCCTCCCAGGTCTGGAACAATACAATTCGATGTGGAGTAAAGCTCCTTCTATTCTGCCCTAATGATGTGCTTCAACCCTCAACCACAGAAAATCATCTTTCCCCTGCTTCACCAGTGTGGCATTTTCCTCACTTTGTTCAGTTCCTTAGAGCATCTATTCTAAGTGATTGAAATTGCCAATTTGTGCAGAAGTTGAGGGCAGTTCTGGACTGGCCCAGATTCATTAGGATCTAGATTGTGACTGTATACGCTCAATTCATGCAGGACTCTTGCAACAACAAATCTATGAGGCTTTCATCCTATTAGCACTGGCTAGATTTGAGCCCAAGTCCCAGGGTGAAAGGCTAATGTCTAATCACCTAGTTTCCCCATGTTTTTCTTTTTGATGTAAGATAGGTTTATCTTTGTGAATGTGACCTATAGATGACGGATGAATAACGTTATATGAGCTGCTGAAAATTACAGGTGTTGGCCTAGGTTCAATGTTAGGAGGTTGTGGTTTCAAGTCCCACTCTATGGACTTGAGCATGTATTCTAGGCTGATACTTCAGTGCAGTGCTGAGGGAGCGCTGCACTATCTTAGGATGCTATTTCTCAGATGAGCTATTAAATTGAGGATCCTTCTAGCCTCTCTGTGTAAAAGACACTATAGCACTACATGAAGAAGAGCAGGCCAGTTTTCCCTGATGTTCCAGACAATAGTTATCCTTCAATAAACTTCACTAATACAGTTTATCAGCACATTTGTTTCATTAGCCCAGAATTTTCCCTCACCCTTCATATTGTGGCAAAAGGTTGCTGTAAATGGTACAGCAGGGTAGTGGGCATCTGGAACCTAGGAGAATGACAGGGCCAACAGTGTATCTACCTAGCCATTGAGATTTAAGGATAGAGAAATAAATGACAGGGAAGAAGAGTCAAATCAGATTCAGAAAGATAAATGAAGAAATGGAAAAATTGGGTTATAGAGAGAAAAAAAGAGACAAAGAAAAAATATGAAAATTTTTTAAAAATTGAATTAAAAATTTTTAAAACCTCAAAGAAGAATCTACTAACAGCAGGAATGAAACTTCATAGTTTCAGTTGTTCCCTTTCTGAGCTGAAGAGTTTGAGCATTGCAGGAACATTTAAAGGATTCTCATGTCATTACGCACCAGCCCCAACATTCTGCAGCCAGCTTAATTTAATTTAATGGTAGATATGCAACAATTCCCTGAAACTCGGGGGAAGTGGAGGGTGAGCTGTAGTTATGGCCAGCAGAGTGGCACAAATCACCCAACAATTTGTGGCAAATCGCAACTCACGGTGTATTTCTTCCCCACCACAAATTGTTGGGTTATTTACACACTAATTGTGGCGTGCACATTAAATTCACCGTTAATTTCCCAGCAAATTCTGTTTCCTTGTTGATTCTTGAAAGGTGCTGTAGAAATGCAGGTTCTTTCTTTATATCATTTCACTTTCCTACCCCCTCACCAGCTGTCCTGTGGAACGGGATAGAACTAAAATGGGAGTACCAATAAATACCCACTATGAGATATCCCTCATCAAATGGCTTTTATGCCATTATACCACCCTAAAGAAACATATAGATAGGTGGATTAGGAAAGCTATCACCATCTTGATGTGCCTCCCATGCTGTCATTTCTCTGATTCTGTAGTGTAAAAGATAAATTTACATGTTTATAGTCCTAGCAAAGAGCTCTGTGCACTGGGCGCCGAGGTCAGTGACCCCTGAAGTATTTCCTATCAATTAAAATTAACAGACAAGGATCCCTGTGGAGTGTGCTGACCTCTGTGCCTCACTTTCTGATATGTGTCCCCAGCACTAAGCTCCATGCCAGGAGTATCAATTTATTAAATCTACCCTTTAATCTATGAGAAAATGTTTCTAGGACATCATCAATTTATCTTCACACCTACGTCAGCGTGTATCAATTTGGGAATGAAGGCAGATCGAACAGAGCCATGTTTTTCAGGTTACTTTAGTGCTGTTCTGTGTACTTGTTTTAATACCTGAGGACAAACATGAAGCTCACCCAATAATTAACAGAATTAACAGATGATGGTGGTGGTTCCTGTTGTAAAGTGTTGGGGGTAGTTTGGTAGGTCTTATTAAGGTATCTGTAGTCTTAGGTAGTTCAACAGTAAGCATTTAGTAACTACTAGAAACTATATAAATAGGTACAGTAAAGGTCCAAGCTAGGAGCTGCCTCCATGCTTGCTTTTACACAAGGCTCTGTCCAACACTACACTGACTCCTAGATGCAGGGCAAGTGTTCTCTTACATCACTGTGTGGGTGGTACTGTACTCAGTCCCATGTTAACCCTTTATGAGGAAGATCCTTATACTCCAGTCCCCATTAAAGATTTGACATGTCATTCATGGACAGACAAGACCTAGTTGCTGTACAATTATGTTTGGAGCCTTCTCTCTGGAACTCCATCTCTAAATCTCCTCCCCTGTCCAGTACTTTCTCCTTTAAAAATGACCCCAAGACACATCTCTTAGATCAAGCCTATCAGTTCCCACCCCCCACTGGCCCATTTTAATATTTCCTTTCAGGGTTCAGTGTCCATTTTCCATATACTTATTTGTGATGTGTATATGTTTTTTTTAATATTAAAGGCACTTAACAAATGTAAACTGAAAATATTGTTTAAAGAACAAAAGCATAACTTTTCTAAACAATGTTACTACTTTTTCAAGACAAAATTTGCAGGAGACATATAATCAAGACTTTTTCTTTGAGTTGACATTGAACCTTGTTTTATTTTGCCAACTTTAAGCAAGTTAAAGTTGTGCCATAAATTGTCTTCAACTATTGTAGTATAGTAAAAGTTGTTTTACTTTCTGGTCTGTACAATGTTTATAATACATCTTATGGAGATACAGTCTCATTCATTGGTATTTTAGTATCTGTTTGAATTCACCAATTATCTGCTGGAGAAATTAACTTTGCAACAAAAATTAGTATGAGATGAAGTAAAATGCAGAATAGCACAAACTTTCAAATTTCAGCTGCTCATTACTTCCACACTTAACACTACTAAATATGCTGTGAGGAGATCAATAGAAGGATAACCTTGTTATTATGACCTGTAAAGGGAAATGGTTAAACAAATTTTGAGTTGAAGTGGAATTAGCCTTGGCACAGGTCTCAGCAAGCCAAGTGATCATCAGAAAGAGCAGCGTAAAATGTATCCTCAGAAAGAATCTAAATCCTTCACAGCAATGTATAGAATAGGTTCTGAAACAGTATAATGCTGTATTTGAAGCAGCCATTGGGAACTTCTGAAAGTTACTGTTTATCATTCAGTTATAAGGTCACGAGGATAAATTCATTGAGGCAGCTCTCCCCAGTGTGGAGCCTCGCTCGATGGGAATGCAGATTGAAGAGGGGGCAAGGAGGTCAGTGCAGCTCATGTGAGTTGAAGATTTTCCAGTAATTGAAATCTGGAGAAACACACTGACCTCCATGCCTTATGATCATGAGTTTCCATGCTGGAGCGTAGCCTCACCGAATTTACCGTCCAGAGAAAGAAAATCTAACTAAACTACAGCCAGCTGAACTAACAGACAGAAAGGACAAGTATCAATAAGGGCAATCAGTATAAAAAAGGGAAGTGTTTTCAGAAAAGTGAAGTTCTGTCATCATTATAACTGGCTGTGAGGAGAGGTAAGCTGGGGTTATTGTCCTTTAGCCTAATGACTCCTTCAGTCACACCATTTATGCTGTATTTGAAGCAGCCATTGGGAACTTCTGAAAGTTACTGTTTATCATTCAGTTATAAGGTCACGAGGATAAATTCATTGAGGCAGCTCTCCCCAATGTGGAGCCTAGCTCGATGGGAATGCAGATTGAAGAGGGGGCAAGGAGGTCAGTGCAGCTCATGTGTGTTGAAGATTTTCCAGCATACAGCTGTGCTTATGAACTGAAGTGTGAGAGAAGTAGAGAGGATTCTGAATACAGTGAAACAGTCCTGGATTATCAAAAATCAGGAAGGAAATATCTCCAGAAACAATGTCCTAATTTCACCAATATTCTGTTTAGTATCAAAACAGTGACATGAGTGCATGGCACCTTGGAGCTAGGTACAAAAGAATACATCTGTATTCACATTAACCAGATGACAGCTTCGTGAGTGAGTGAAGCCAACTGATTGGAATGATTGTCACACTGGCGGAGTTCAGCAAGGATTATAATACCACATAGACATCAATTTTTGAGGAGTGTGTCAGCAGTGATTCCATATTGGGGACAATTTTAACCTTAGCTCCTTATCAGTGGAACATCCTGGAGTGGGCATAACACTGGTTTTATACCCCATCCAATTTTACTCTGCATTGAAGTCACTGGTTTTCCACCTGATTCTGTCAGTTTCTCGCAAGGTAAGTTAGGTTATAATTACCGTTAAGTGTTTCCCTGGCTTATTTTAGCAACTCTCACTAGTGCTCAGTGCAGAGTTGAAGAGGGCACAGCAGCCAAAATGTCCCTTTGTGAGACACAAGTCCTGTAACCACTTAATTCCTGCGATTTAATGAAAAAAAAAAGTTTTGTTTTCACAAGTAGCAATTTTTGGCGCCAAGGGTTTCAGAATCTTAATTCCTTTTGCAATTAAATTTTAAAGCTTTCTGCAGCTTGAATACAACCTTATAACCAAAGGTTGTCAAAGCTGTGGCTGGAATTTTCCGGCTCCTCGTGCCAATGAGACCTTCTGTTCCTGCCGATGTGAACAGAGATTTCAATGGCTCGCTGGCCCCACTGGGTCGGGGGCTGGAAAATTTCGGCGGGTCTGTTTGAGGAACTTGGTAAATCTCAGAACTCCTTAACATCGGGACAGTGCCTCATTAAGAGGTCAAAGTTTGTTTTCTTATATTGAATGAGAAATGTCGACAAAATATGTACTGTTGTTAAACTTAAAATTCACCAAAACTGACACAGCGTGGGCATCAACACTAATTAAATATTTCTTTTTAATATAAATTGCCAGAGTCAACCTATCGCCACCAAGCAACCATTGATGATGAAGCAGTTTCTATGGAAATCTTAGATACAGCTGGCCAGGTGAGTTAGTGACACAGATTGCTCTCTGAGATTATCATCAAACTTGTCACTGTACACCATTTATTTACTTCCTTTACTTATTTTACTTTATCCTCTGCATGCACACTTGAAAACGTGCCAGAAAAAGGTATGGGAACTGTGAAACTATTGTAACACGCCAATTAGAAAGGAAATATAATAAATATATTTCTTTGAGATTGGCATATCTCCTTAATCCTAAAACCCCTTTTCTGAAATGAGCCCCACAAGTTGAAATTTTCTTGTGCACAGCTGCTAGTTGTGTTCACAGAAGCATGGGTCTAGCACATAGATATGCACCTATGCATCTCCACTAGTACGCACACAGATACACACAGGACGGAACAAGTCTGTATAAATAGGAATGGGATAGGGTATTTGAAGTATGCATCCAGGTTCGAAGAGGTGGCCCTTTTAAGACATTTAGAACCATCTGACCAGGTTCAGTCATCTGATGAATTCATGAGCTTCATTCCCTTCAGGGTGGATTTTTGTCTTTCCTGCTTCAGCATGCTGGATCTATGTTATTGAGCGGAAAATTACATGCCTGCAAATAGTGTGTGCAGCCAAATTTCAGATGTCTACCCCACTACAACAACAACTTGTTTAATGTAGTGCCTTTATCATAGGAAAATGTTCCAAAGGCACTTCACAATTTATCAAGAATTGATAGCCAACAAAGGACATCTAAGGAGGTTGATTAAAAACTTAGTCAAAGAGGCAGAGGCAGAACGGTTTAGGGAGGAAATCCCAGAGCTCAAAATTTGCAAGGCTGAACTCATGGACACCGATGGTGGGGTGAAGGGGTTGGGAATTGAGTAAGAGGCCAGAATTGGAGGAATGTAGTATTGTGAGAGGGTTGCAGGGCTGGATGAGGTTACAGAGGTGGGAAGATGGAGGCCATGAAGGGATTTGAACGCGAGGATAAGAATATTAAATTTAAGGCATTGATGGACCACAGGAGCCAAAGTAGGTCAGTTAGTGCAGGGATGATGGGGATGGGTGAACAGGACTTGGTGTGAGTTAAGATATGGGCATCAAAGTTTTAGATTAGCTCAAGTCTGTGGAATGTGAAAATTGTAACAAAAGCAAGAATGAGATGGGCTGAGGCAGGGGCAGAGATGGTCAATATAATGGAGCTGGAAATAAGTGGGCTTTGTGATTCCTGCTGGTGCAGAGTTTAATCCGTTTGTTCCTGAAGAGAAAGATTCATTTTTGGAAATACACTGGCCCTCAGGAAAATTAGCAGAATCGTTTGTAGATGATATTTTACTCATGATTAATGAGAACAATCTGTTAATGGAGATTACATGCACACTTGTTTAATTATCTAATCACTCTCTCTCATCAAATGAATCACCAGAATTCATGATTGTCTTGCGCGAACAGTGATGAATTTCCTATAAAGAATGGGAACTTTATCACTACTTATCAAATACACGTTATTTATTTACCGCAATATACTGTAATCCTGACGCAAAAAACCCAGTCACATTTGTGCACTCAATAACTTCAAGGCCATTTTAAATCATGTGGTGATGGTTCCTTCAGTTAAAAGTCTGAAAATTATCTCCCTTAACATTAAGGGCGCCCTCGAAGGAGTGTCATGTTGTGTGGGTGGACAATCAGAAATTAGAACACACGCATCTAAAAGCTGAGGAATGCAGAGCAGAGCTAGACATACACTTAAATATTCTCTCACAAATGCTGTTAAATTACTGCACATTTTTACCATTTCTCAAATGGTTTACTGGATGTAAAAGCAACTATAATCATAAGTTTTAAATTCTTGTGCATGCTACTTCATTTAAATCTGGAACCTGGTAACCTTAAACCAGTTAAGAACTGATTTATATTAGCATGTGAGAAATGTGTACAGGTCTGTCAACTAACACGCCGATTACAACGGAATTTCACATCCAAGGCATTCTTCGACATTCTTGTTTGGGTTTGGGCACACGTAACGTTAACATGCAAAGAATGATTTTTCTTCTTCAACACTTCCAAAGATGCTCATTCCCACTGGGCTAAGGATCTACAGCCATCAGCTAGCCCAGGTACCTTGCCCAAAGAGCCAATTTTTATTCCTGAACTTAAGGTAGTGCAGGCTAAATTGAGCAAGTACACTGGCAGTGTGGAACCTCGCCTCCCACCAGCTTGTCTAGTGAAGTAGTAGGCATGCTGCTTGCTGGCATCCGTCCATTGGAATCAATTCCTGGCTATGTGTTAGAGATGTGCAAGTTTCCTCACCACCAGGGGCACCTTGCTGTTACCTTACCTTGCTGCTCAGTAGGATATTTGATTGTAGGACCATCGCAGCCAAAATCACCTCTGTCCTCACCCAATGTCAGTTGGCATGCAGGCAAACACAGCAGCCATTTTTCACTAGCAAAGCTTTGGTAGTGTTGTTTGAGGGAGGAATGTTGACCAGGAGTTTGGAAGAACTCCCTGTTCTTCTTTGAATAGTGACTTAGGATCTTTTGCACCCACCTGAACTGCTAGAAGGTAGACAGGGCCCCATCTGACAATCAGCACAGCCTCAGTGTTGCACTGAAGAGTTAGTCTAGACTGCATGTTTAAATCCTTGTGTTGGTACGGGTAGCTTTCTAAGGGGAAAGCGAGCACAAACAGAGTCATGCTGAAATCTTTGAAGTGATGTTAGCCATATTCACTTGACATGCAGTTTGTGCTCGAACCATTTTCAGCAGCATATACCATAGCAATAACATTGTTGTGAGACAATCTTGCAGCATTTAATTAATCTCACTACCAGCTGCAGGAGCAATCTCATTTTACTGGTCAAAGCATCTACCTTTAGAACCATGGCTGTATGCACTTGTAAGCTCTGTAATATTGGGAGAATTGACAAACTGCATCCTCAAAAGTATAAAATGAAGCTGTCGGTTATTGAATTTCCTTGGCAGCTTTCAAAATTCAGTTTTCCTATGCCACTGTAAAACTGTAAAAGAAACCACACCTTGTAGAATAGTGCACTGATATTTTCTGAATAGAACAAAATACCTCAGCCCTTGCTATAATTTGTGTTTTTGGTTGAAAGAGAATAATTGTGCATCCTTGAAACCCTGGTGCACTGAGAAACTTTCAGCTTGGAAAATACTCAAATCCAGTCTTACTACATCATAAATATCATTTGAATGATTGTTAAAAAAGTATAAACAGCGAACTAGATGGGATAAAGAACATTCTTCACCAATAAGGAATGCCTCACACACCACAGGAACGTATCCAATCTTTATTGTCTCTTTGTTATTTTATTCTGGTGCCATTGGGCCCATGCCCAATGTGAACTGTATAATAGATTTCCCCAAGTATTTGAGAAGGTTTTCTAAACTCCCACGGTCACTTTTATTTGGGTTCCAGAGATGGACACTGCAGTTTTTTGATGAGTTTTAGCAGAGGTAAACACTCTTTTAAGTGCTGAGTTTTCTTTTTCTCTTTCTTACCTGGTTTATTGCAACTTTATGAGCTCAGTGGTGGTGGTTGCCCCTTCGAAGAGGAAAGAAGGGCTTGCATTTATATAGTGCCTTTCACAGCCTTTAAGATGTTTGAACATGCTTTGCAGCCGATTAAGTAGTTTTGAAATCTAGTCACTGTTGTAAATTAGGCAGCTGATTTGCTCACAGCAATGTCCCACAAACAACAGTGAGATAATGACCAGATAATCTGTTCATTGATGTTGTTGAAGGTTAACAATTGGCCAGGACCCTGGAAGAATTCCATTCTTCTTATTGCTATAATTGTAGGACAATAGGCAGTGTACCTAATCCAGCAAAATTGCCCGTTTTGAGTGTGAAACCCACTCTTTCTCCAAACCTCTGTTTTAGTATTATTTCTTTGTTCAGCAGGCCTGGTCTAGAAAGCAGTAAAATAACAGGAATTCTCAGGTGGACTAGTCAGTAGTTTTGTGGCACTTGTGTATCTCCACAATATAGTTTTTATATGTTTAAAAGAAGTGTTCAGGAGGGTTGGAAACAGTTCCCACATCACCACCACCACACCATCCCTAAATTGTGTACAGGGTTTGAACTGGGTCTAACGCCCGGCTCTCTTTGAGCACATGGTAGAATCTAGGAAAAAGGAGCATAATCTTAAAATTACAACTAAGGTCATTTTAGGATTGAAATCAGAGAGCAAAGCCTAGTGGAAATCTGGAACTTGCTGCGTCAAAACACCTTGAATGTTGGGCAAGACTGTTCACAACCTCGGTATCACATTTGATCCTGAAATAAACTTCCAACCACATATCTGCGCCGTTACTCAGACTGCCAATTTTCATTTCTGTAACATCGTCTAACTTCAACCCGCCTCACCCTCATCTGCTGCTGAAACCTTCATTCATGCCTTCATTACCTCTAGACTTGACTATTCCAGTGCTCTCCTGGCTGGTCTCCCACTTTCTATACTCCGTAAACTTGAGATCATCCAAACCTCTGCCGTCCTTTTCCTTACTCGCACCAAGTCCCATTCACCTACCAGCCTGTGCTCACTGATCTACACTTGGTTGGTCATCCAACCCAATATCTACTTATGTGGCTTGGTGTCATATTTTGTTTAATAATGCTCTTTTGAAGCACTGTGGGATATTCTATTATGTTAAAGGCACGACATAAAAATAAGTTGTTGTTGTCAATTGAGATTTCGAAGACTGAGATTGGTAAATATTTGTTAGGTTTCAAGGGAGGTAGTGATGCAGTGGTATAGTGGTATCATCACTGAACCAGTATTCCAGAGACCCAGGCTAATGCTCTGTGCATCTTGGTTCGTACCCCACCACGGCAGATGGTGAAACTTGAATTCAGTAAAAAATTATAATTAAAAGTCCAATGATGAGCATGAAACCATTGTTGATTGTTGTAAAAACCCATCTGGTTCATTAATGCCTTTTAGGGAAGGAAGGTCTGGCCTACATGTGACTCCAGATCCACAGCAATCCACAGGATCTTAAATGCCCTCCGAAATGGCCTAGCAAACTGCTACAAAGCCTAAAAGGAATGAAACCGGACAGACCACCTGACATCGACCCAGACACTGGGAATGACAATGGCAAGCTCGGCCCTGTCAACCCTGCGAAGTCCTCCTTACTAACATCTGTCCTGTTCCACCGGCAGAACAGACCCAGCAGAGGTGGCGGCACAGTGGTAAGGAGTTGCCCTGGGAGTCCTCAACATCGACTCCAGACTCCGTGAAATTTCATGGCATCAGGTTACAGATGGCAAGGAAAGCTCCTGCTGATTACCACGTACCACTCCCTCTCAGCTTATGCATCAGTGCTCCTCCATGTTGAGCATCACTTGGAGGAAGTACTGAGGGGGGCAGTGCACTCTGGGTGGAAGACTTCAAGCGTGGCTCGGTAGCAACAGTACAGACTGAGGTTGCTGAGGCCTAAAGGACATAGCTGCTAGACTGGGTCTGTGGCAGGTGATGAGGGAATCAACAAGAGGGAAAAACATACTTCACCTCATCCTCACCAACCTGCCTGCCATAGATGCATCTACCTATGACAGTATTGGTAGGAGCAACCACCACATAGTCCTTGTGAATGATGCCCTGTCTTCAAATTGAGGATACGCTCCACTGTGTTGTGTGGCACTACCACCGTGCTAAATGGGGGAGATTTTGAACAGATTTAGCAAATCAAGACTGGGCAACCATGAGGCACTGTGGACCATCAGCAGCAGCAGAATTGTATTCAACCACAATCTGTAACCTCATGGCCTGGCATTTCCCCACTCTACCATTACATTCAAGCCAGAGGATCAACACTGGTTCAATGAAGGGTGCAGGAGGGCATGCTAGGAGCAGCACCAGGCATACCTAAAAATGAGGTGACAACCTAGTGAAGCTATAATACAGGACTACTTGCATGCCAAACAGCATAAGCAGCAAGTGATGGACAGAGTTAAGTGTTTCCACAACCAACGGATCAGACCTAAGCTCTGCAGTCCTGCCACATCCAGTCGTGAATGGTGGTGGACAATTAAACAATTCACTGGAGGAGGAGGCTCCACAAATATTCCCATCCTCAATGATGGAGGAGCCCAGCACATCAGTGCAAAAGATAAGGCTGAAGCATTCGCAACAATCTTCAGCCAGAAGCGCCAAGTGGATGACCCATCTCGGCCTCCTCCGGAAGTCCCCAGCATCACAGATGCCAGTCTTCAGCCAATTCGATTCATTCCACGAGATATCAAGAAACTGCTGAAGGCACTGGATACTGCAAAGGCTATGGGCCCTGACAATATTCCGGCAATGGTACTGAAGACTTGTGCTGCAGAACTTGCCGCGCCCCTAGCCAAGCTGCTCCAGTACAGCAACAACACTAGCATCTTCCCAGCAATGTGGAAAATTGTTACAGTATGACCTGTTCACAAAAACAGGACAAATCCAACTTGGCCAATTACCGCCCCATCAGTCTACTCTCTATCATCAGTAAAGTGATGGAAGGGGTCATCAACAGTGCTATCAAGTGGCATTTGTTTAGCCATAACCTGCTCACTGATGATCAGTTTGGGTTCTGCCAGGGCCACTCAGCTCTTGACCTCATTACAGCCTTGGTTCAAACATGGACAAAAAAGCTGAGCTCCAGAGGTGAGGTGAGAGTGACTGCCCTTGACATCAAGGCAGCATTTGACCGAGTGTGGCATCAAGGATCCCTAGCAACACTGGAGTCAATGGGAATCAAGGGGGAAACTCTCAGCTGGTTGGAGTCATACCTAGCACAAAGGAAGATGGTTGTGGTTGTTGGAGGACAGTCATCTCAGTTCCAGGGCATCACTGCAGGAGTTCCTCAGGGTAGTGTCCTCGGCTCAACCATCTTCAGCTGCTTCATCAATGACCTTCCTTCCATCATAAGGTTAGAAGTGGGGATGTTCGCTGATGATTGCACAATGTTCAGCACCATTTGTGGCTCCTCAGATACTGCAGCAGTTCATGTCTAATTGGAGCAAGAACTGGACAAAATCCAGGCTTTGGCTGACAAGTGGCAAGTAACATTCGCACCATACAAGTGCCAGGGAATGACCAACCATCACCAACAAGAGAGAATCTAACTATCAGCCTTTGACATTCAATGGCATTACCATCACTAAATCCCCCACGATCAACATCCTGGGGAGGGTTACCATTGACCAGAAACTTAACTGGACTAGCCATATAAATACTGTGGCTACAAGAGCAAGTCAGAGGCTAGGAATCATGTGGCGAGTAACTCACCTCCTGACTCCCCAAAGCCTATCCATCATCTACAAGGCACAAGTCAGGACTGTGATGGAATACTTTCCACTTGCCTGGATGAGTGCAGCTCCAACAACACTCAGGAGGCGTGACACCTTCCAGGACAAAGCAGTCTGCTTGATTGGCACCCCATCCACAAACATTCACTCCCTCCACCACTGACGCATAGTGGCAGCCGTGTGTACCATCTACAAGATGCACTGCAGGAATTCACCAAGCCTTCTTAGACAGCACTTTCCAAACTCGCAACCACTACCATCTAGAAGGACAAGGGGAGCAGACACGTTGGAACACCACCACTTGGAAGTTCTCCTCCAAGCCACTCACCACCCTGACTTGGAAATATATCATCGTTCTTTCACTGTCACTGGGTCAAAATCCTGGAACTCCCTCCCTAACAACACTACGGATGTACCTACATCAATGACTGCAGCGGTTCAAGAAGGCAGCTCCCCACCACCTTCTCAAGGGCAATTAGGGATAAATGCTGGCCTAGTCAGTGATGCCTACATCCCATGAATGAATTTTTAAAAAATGTAATGGAACAAAAGGTAGCTAAATGGAGTTGAGGTACTGATCATCTTATGATCAAACAGAATGGCTTGAGAGGCCGAATAGATTACACCTGTTCTGTTGTTACCATTAGGGCTTTTTATGTACCATTATAGTCTAGTGCGATAGATTATTATCCTTTTTTGCCTACAAGATGTATTGGAATTGTATTCTGCTAGACCACCATTAGCTCCTATGTGTGATCCCCTATAATTTCTAAGAAGCTGATGGACCTGCATTTTGAATGTATGATTTAGGGGTTTTTAGTTGGAAGGCTTTGTTACTAATGCTTGTGATAGCTCACATGTTTCAGTTACATATTAGATCTACCAATTTGGCATGGTGATAGAGTAGTTCTTGGATCCATAAAGGATCTCTTCCCAAGGCGATCTCCATTCCATTTGGGGGAAGGTGTTGGTCAGGAGATTGTTGCTGTCAGTCATCATCCACCTCCCCTATAATTGGATGAGGTTTGTAGGTTGTATCATTCACAAAATTCAGGCTTTATGGAAATTCTTGCTATTCTGTATGTACATATGGAAATAAGAGGTGGGATTTTCTAGCCCCGCCTGCCACCGGAATCATCCAGTCCTACCGAAAGCCATTGGACCGTTGGCTGAGCTGCCAAATCTCCCACGGCAGGTCCCGCCACGACAGGGCCGGAAAATCCCAGCCAAGGCTTCTGGTAATTTGATAAAGCAGTCTATGACAAATTGGCTAGCAGGTTATAATCTGTTGTTACCAATAAATGCTCCAGAGATCAGGCTAATGGCCATTCTTATGCTCCACAACTACTGACTTGGCCTTTTAGTCAGGTTTTCCATTGATAGCATCTGTAGTTTACCGTAGGTTTACCAGACTTGTTTCAAATTGGGTCAGCAGCAATATGATGCTTTCAACAGATCTGTTTAGACAGCAGCAGTTGAGGAATCAGAGTTAGGGCTTTCCACCTCTATTGCGATACTATACTGTGGTCTGAGTAATGAAAAAAACAACAATTGTATAACCCTTTCAGCATTCACTTAGGTCATAGTGTAATCATTGTCATGTTATGGTTAAGTGCTTTTGAAGAAAAGCTCTGGGACTGTGTAGGCCAGAAACACTTCCTGCAGGTTGTGAGCTTTTACACATTGCAGCGACAGACATTGTATTGAAGTGATTTCTTAAGGGAAGTGTAAAATTGCACTTTGGGTCTGACTGGCTGACTACTGGGAGTAGCACCAGAGAAGCATTGCCACAGTTACCATCTTCTAAGTTGGACAGTTCAATGACTTTTGGGAACCTAAAGTGGTTGATAGGACAATATGCAAACACATCACTAAAGGAAGCCTGAAGAAAGGTTTACTGTTGCTCTGTTTTAGCAACTGCCACAGATCAACCATCAATCCTTAAAGGGTAAACTGGCAAACTGCATTTCATATAGTTTTGGATGTGATTATTAACTCAATACTTTTAATGTTAGTTTTTATTTCTGTATGTAAATTAATAATCTTGTCGATGTCCTCAAATGGTATGTAATACAACCTTGTTTTTCAGGAGGACGTCATTCAGAGGGAAAGTCACATGCGTTGGGCAGAGGGTTTTGTCTTAGTTTATGACATCACTGACAGAATGAGCTTCGAGGAAGTGATTTCACTGAAGAACATCCTGGACGAAATCAAAAAGCCAAAAAATGTGACCTTGATCCTTGTGGGTAACAAGGCTGATCTGGACCACTCCAGGCAGGTCACAACAGAAGAAGGGGAGAAGATGGCTACCGAAATGGCCTGTGCTTTTTACGAGTGTTCAGCTTGTACCGGAGAAGGCAACATAAATGAAGCGTTCTATGAACTGTGCAGAGAGGTGAGGCGGCGTAAAATGATCCAAGGCAAGACAAGACGGAGAAGCTCTACGACCCACGTCAAGCAGGCGATCAACAAGATGTTGACCAAAATAAGTAGTTAAATGTGTGGGGAGGAAAAGATTTTTCAATATTGAAAAAAGGTAGAATTATATTACATAAAATAGGAAATAAGCAGTTAAGGGTGTTCGCTTTCCAACTCCAAGTAGCTTCAAATATGCCAAATGGACAAAACCCAGCAGTCACCTGATAGATACTAATGGTGTTCCATAGCATTAGGCACCACATTTCTGAGTGTGCATCGGTCTGATAACTGTCACTGTGTAAAGGTCAATAAGACTCCTTTTTAATTCCCTTCCACACCCAAATACTAAATTAATTTTAGGTTGAAATGGGTTAAAGTGTGAAAAAATAATGACTTCATGTTTTTAACTCTTCTGACAGGTATACCTATTTTTAAGTTTAATAAAAGAACCAGTTCCATTTGAAGTCAATATTTGAGCAGATACAAAACACAGGATATTGGTTTTCAGATAACAACATGACTTATCGACAGATTAAGATCTTCAGAATCCTACCACAGTGGCTCAGCTGGTTAAGGTAGTTAATCAGTCCATGGATCAGATTTGATCCCAGAATCGCTTGCGCTGAGTTAGCTGATCTCAGCCCATGTGACAGTAGGCTCGCTGTAGTTGGCCTCAGCACCCCCTGGGTTAGGGTGGAGAAAAAGGTAACTTTGGTTCTCACTCCCAACTGCTATCCAGCAAACCCTGCTGGAAGTGCGCATGATGAGGACAGGCTTGAGTTTGCCTGTGAAGCCCCCTCCATAGTCAAACTGACTGCCAACAACTCATTGTTCTGGATATGAATAGTGGACAGTTGGGCAAAGTATTGGAGGGGTACTGCCTCCCATGGATCATGACCTTCCTTCCCCCAGCAAGGAGATAACACCATCAGAACAGGGGAAGAAGTGAAAAAAAATACAATATACGTTGCTATAGCACTGCTATGTCTTTGAAATTATGATAGACTTCTAAATTGTAAATATATATATACATTATATATATATATGCTGTTTTAAAAGATCCAAATAAAATTGGATCTATTTGAATACTATGCAGTTTAATTGGATCCCATTGTACTGCTGACCATTTACCATAGATATTGCTGATAAATGCAATCGATGCTTTGCTAGGAAAAGCTGTCAGTCCCTTTCATTTAGGCTGCGTTTTTAATATTAAATCCAAGGTTGGCCATCTCCTGTTGGTTGTTTACACAGCACTTTGTACAATCTATAGCAGGTTGCCATTTTTGGAGACTGTAAATTGTTAATTGATGTTGTGATTTGTCAAGCTATTAATTAAATTCATTAGATCTGTTAATCAGTTATTAAAGTATCAAACAGCCTCTAAAAAATTAGAAGTTTCTGTATTCTGTACAAGTTTTCCATTTTTGATTTTTTTTTCCCATTGGAAGTAAATATGTTGCTTGTTTCTTTTTAATAAATGCTCTAATGATTTCTCTTGTAAGTTGTTTAAAAAAGGTCCAAATAAATTAAATGTAGCACAAGGATAATTCACTTGTTAAATGCTACAAATTACAAAATGAATACATTAAAAATGAGAGTTATTTGTGTTATACCCTGAAATATTTGAGATGTTTTGTTATGAGATTGATTTATCTTCCTGTAGGTAACTCCTTAAATTGTACAACTAACCAGTGACTTCGGAGTATGCTTTGTGTTGAAAAACTAAGCAAATATACAAAAGAGGTCTCCTCATATAATTGCTGTCACTTTGCTGTTGTAACTTGCTTTTCCATGTAAAATAAATCCTGAAATATTTGTTATTCTTTGAAATATTTGATTATCTGTATCAGTACACATCAATGTACACACATTTCTGCATCCTGATATGTTCCAACTTGACAACTATGTATTGGAGCCGATAGGAGAGGAAGCATCTACATGTTGCAGGGTTGTTATACGTAGAGCAAGCTGAGGGCATTTATTTACACTTTTCACATCTCTATCTATGACACATCACAGCAATGCTAATTGTTTAGATTGTGGATGAGCACAAAGGCTTTTTGTTCATTAAGTTGGAGATATTGGTAGCTGAGCTTTGCTTCTGCTACCAATGAGACTAGTTTCAGTCCACAGTGCACCAAATAATGGCATCAAAGTGCAGACAAGGCAGATGTCCTGATTTGAACATCCTCATTTCTGCAGGCAGATTACATGAACTCTACTGAAGTTATTTTATTCTTAAGGTTGCACGTTAGTCAGAAATAGACGTGAGACCTCATAATGTTAAATCCTATAGAATGTTTTCACTTAGTTTACTGGGAAATCTGGCGCATACTTGCACTCTAATGTAAAGTTTTATATCCTCTTAAAAAAGTGCAACTTAAAGGAGATTTCACTGAAGTGCTAGACATTAAAGTAGTGGACAATTTAGACTCTGGTGTAACTTAAACAGTGGCACTTTTAGTAGGTGTGTAGGGTCAAATTTGCTATATATTTACAACATGATCTCAGTCCAGAGCCCTGTGGGATAATTTCTCTACCCTCCCTTTCATTCCACATAATTCACTTGATAGCTGCCAAAACTACCACTGACCAATAATAAAACGATTTTGATAATGTCTACGAGTGAGGTTGTTGATGTAATCTTCAATGAAATCTTCATTGATAACCAGAGGTGAGATGAGGACTTTTTTTTATTACACAGATGTTGTTGTGATCTGTAATGCATAGCCTGAAAGGATGGTAAAAGTAGATTCAATAATAACTTTTAAAAGGGAATTGCATAAATCTTTGAAGGGGAAAAATTGCAGAGTTATGGGAAAAGAGCAGGGGAATGGAACTAACTGGATAGCTCTTACAAATAGCTGTCAAATGCAGGATGGGCCAAATGGCCCCCTTTTGTGATTAGAAAAAGTCACAAAATGGAAAATGGCAGTATCCATTATAACCAATAGGCTACCACCATGATGTAGGCTCCCCACAGTATGTGACCAGCAACTGCAATATTATGAACTCAAGTGATGTAGTTGGTTAATAGTCTGCCATTTCCTTTAGAATTTAGATTGAAATCCAACTCGAGATGGTGGAACAAAAATCTTATTTTTCTCTTCGTTGTGTGTTACTATGTTTGTAGGATTTCTCCACTTTTCTTGTGTTCCAAATATTTTTGGTTTTCATATTTCAGAATACTTTCATTGGTGATTCTTGCTTCTCTATATCTAAGTGACTGTTTTCACATCCAGACATCTGGGCAAATTTGTAGCATTTCCAGAGACCAAACAATGATCCCTCTTCAGTTTATTTCAGCTACAGGAATGATCGTATGATCTCTCTGCTTTCAATAGATAGTAGGATAACATTAGTTATCACAAGTAGACGAAGTGCGGTTTGGGCAGAGTGTGAATTTGGGAGTTTGGTGAGTGATGGAGTTTGGTGAAGAGGGGGAGGAGGTGCTCCTTTTTCTACTTTTTTCAGCCTCCAGTAGTGAGTGAGTTTTCTTCCTTTGTTTCCAAGCTAGGAGAGCACAACTCAACATAACTCCAGTATGGTATGTTGCCTTCCTGGTGCCAGGGTCATGGGTGTCACAGAATGGCTGCAGGGCCTTCTTAAGGAGGAGGGTGAACAGCCAGAGGTCGTGGTTCACATTGGTACTAATGACATAGGTAGAAAGAGGGATGAGGTCCTGAAAGCAGATTTCAGGGAGCTAAGTAAGACATTAAAAAGCAGGACCTCAGAGGTAGTAATCTCTGGATTACTCCCAGTGCCACACGCTAGTGAGCATGGAAATAGGTTAGAGCTGATGAATGGGGGCTGGAGAGATGGTGCAAGAGGGAGGGCTTCAGATTCCTGGGGCATTGGGACTGGTTCTGGGGGAGGTGGGACCTGAACAAGCCGGACGGCTTACATCTCAATAGAGCTGGGACCAATGTCCTTGCCGGGAGGTTTGCTAGTGCTGTTGGGCAGGGTTTAAACTGGTTTGGCAGGGGGATGGGAACCTGAGGGTGGACTCAGTTGGGATAAAATCAGAAATTGAAATGGAAGGCAAAAAATTAGTGAGTGTGGAAGGCAGAGAAAACAAAGGATAGAAAATAGAAGAGTTTGGCAGTTCTCAGGGGTATATACTTCAACGCACAAAGTATAGCAAATAAAGCAGACAAGTTGAGGGCACAAATAGAAATGTGGTAGTATGATATCATAGCTATTAAAGGAACATGGCTTAAAGAGGGACAGGAATGGGAGCTCAACATGGTTACAGGGTTTTCAGGTGAGATAGGGGGATAAAAAGGGAGGGGGGTGACACTTGGTTAGAGAAGCAAATACAGCTGTGCGGAGGGATGAAACGTTAGAAGGATCATCAATTGAGGCTATATGGATTGAGCCTAGGAACAAAAAAGGGGCAGTCAGTTACTGGGAATCAACTATAGACCCCCCCAAACAGTCAAAGGGAGGTAGAAGAGCAAAAATATAGGCAAATCTCTGAGAAGTGCAAAAACAATAGGACAGTAATAGTAGGGGATTTTAACTGCCACAATAATAGCTGGGATAGTTTTAGTGTGAAAGGAATGAAGGGAACAGAATTCTTAAGCTGCATACAGGAGAACTTCTTTGCTTAAAATGTAGCAAGTCCAACAAGAGAGGTCATGGTTCTAGACTTAGTTTTGGGTAATGAAGCTGGGCAGGTGGAAGGAGTGGCAGTGGCGGGGGTTTTGGCAGGGGGGGGGGGGGGGCGCATTTTGGCGGTAGTAATCATAATTCAGTTTGTTTTAACATAATTACTGGAACAGAAGCTAAAGTTCTAAGTAGGGGTAAGGCCAATTTTACTAAACTGAGGAGTGATTTAGCAAATGTGGACTGGAAACAGTTAATTGAAAGTATTAGAGCAGTGGGAGGCATTCAAAGAGGAAATTCAAGGGGTCCAGAGTAAACATGTTCCCACAAAGAATAAGGGTGGGACGGCCAAAACTAGAGCCCTCTAGACGTCAAGTAGCTTACAGGGTAAGATAAGGCAGAAGAGGAAAGTTGTCACACACGAGAACTCAGTGGGCAGGAATTTCCCCCCCATCAGCAGCCAATTTGCATATAGCAAACTCCCTTCAACAGCAATGTGATATTGACCCGATAAGCTGTTTTTATGATGTTTATTGATGGATAAATATTGGCTGGGACACTGGGAATAACTCCCCTGCAATTGTCTCATATTGGCTCAGAAAGATTGGTATTTGACTCACTGCTTTTTAGTATTTTCATAAATAACCTAGATATTGATGTTGGAGGAATGGTTTTCGAGTTCACAGATGATACAAAAATATGTGCGTGTGTTAGGATGGTGGTGGGCAATAAATCTCTCCAGGCAAATTTTAATGCATTGAGGGAATGGTATTTAACTTAGATAAGTGCAGTGTTATGCATTTGGTACACTCCACATGGAAGACAATTGAAATCTGTTGAGAGAAAAGGGTATTGCGTCATTATTCACTAAAAGTTCACGACTAATGATGAGAAGTCGTAGCCAGAGGTAATAGAAATTACGTTACACTAATACACTATTCAACATAAACCAAAGTACACCATCTTGTTCAAAAGCAAAATACTGTGGATTCTGGAAACCTGAAATAAAAACATAAAATGCTTGAAATACTCAGCAGATCAGGCATAGAAATATAAAAACTAGGAGCAGGAGTAGGCCATTCGGCTCTTTGAGCCTGTTCTGTCATTCAGTATGATCATGGCTGATCCTTTATCTCAACGCCATATTCCTGCTTTCTCTCCATATCACTTGATGCCCCTAATATCCAAAAATTTATCAATTTCTTTCTTGAATATACTCAGTGACCTGGTCTCCACAGCCTTCTGTGGTAGAGAAGTCCACAGGTTAACCACTTTCTGAGTGAAGAAATTTTTCCTTATCTCAGTCCTAAGTGGCCTGCCCCATATCCTGAGGCTGTGGCTCCTGGCTCTAGACTCCCCAACCAGGGGAAACATCCTCCCTGCATTCAGTCTGTCTGGCCCTGTTAGAATTTTATACATTTCAATCAGAACCCTTCTCATTCTTCTAAACTCTAGTGAATACAGGCCCAGTCGAACCAATCTCTCTTCATATGATAGTCCTGGCAACCCGGTATCAGCCTAATGAACATTTGCTGCACTCCCTCTATGGCAATTATATCCTTTCTTAGGTAGGGAGACCAAAACTGCATGCAATACTCCAGATATGGTCTCACCAAGGCTCTGTATAACTGCAATAAGACACCCTTACTTCTGAACTCAAATCCTCTTGCAATGAAGACCAACATACCATTTGCCTTCCTAATTGCTTACTGTGCCTGCCTATTTACTTTCATTGACTGGTGTACAATGACACCCAGATCCCTTTGTACATCCACATTTCCCAATATATCACCATTTAAATAATACTCTGCCTTTTAGTTCTTCACACTGCAGCGTATAACTTCACATTCATCCAGGCAGTATCTGTGGAGATGGAAACAGAGTTAACATTTCAGGTCAATGACCTACCCAATTAGTAAACTGAAAGGTCATCATCCTAAAACATTGGGCGGACTGTTACGAGCCCGCTGGCAGCAGGTGTGATAGGTGGTGTGTGCGGACAATATGGTGAGACCCACTTCACGACGGTGTGAATGCAGGGCGTGATCTTCCGCTCAGCACCCCTGCGGCGGGCCGCATTTCCCGCCATCGGTCAGTGGGGAGCTAATTGTAATACATTAGCGTATAATTAAAAGGCCATCCTTCCAGGCTCTTGGAACCCTACCATATCATCCGTGCACATTGGCGGGAAAGCACGTCTATGTGTTTCACAACAGCATGCAGGCGATGTGCACTTGGCGGCCTTCACTTTGGGGGGAACTGAGGTGAGTGAGCAGCAGCGTTCTCCACAGCTCACCTGTTGTTTACAGGCCTCAGGGGTGGGGGGGGGGGAGGGGGTTGGGGGGGCTGGGGAAACCGATGCCCATCCCACAGGGCCCCTGAGGGGTGGGGGTGTCTGGGGGTAATTGCTGGCCAGCCTCAGAGGTCACTGCTGAGGAGTGGGGGGTATCCGGGGGCAAGTGCTGGCCAGCCTCAGAGGCGACTGTTGGTAGGGGGTCAAGTGCTACCCTGGCGCTGCATCCCATGCACAGGCAATCAAGGTGGGGGACAGGGTAAGAGAGGGAAATGGCCACACATTAGGGACACCTGTATAAACTGACCAAGCCTCTGCAACTAAGACAGATCAGATGCAGCCACAGTGATATGATTGGGGTCAGGACCCTAGCCTGCCCACCCATGCAAGCCTTGCGGTGGCACCAAAGGGCCACCAGGTGGCTCCATACCTTGCCCAACCCCCCCCGATGTTCCCCCGACTCCCCACCCCAGCACAGACTTCGAGTCCACCACCACTTTATTGGACCATGGAGCAGTTGGACTGCACACATTGTACAATCTCCTCGCCAATGCTGGCCATGTAGCAGTGACTGCTGGAGGCGCTCACAGCCCCTTACAATCTCAGCATCCCGGTGTCCCCCATGTCGCAGGCTGATAGGGCAGCCATGCAGCGCACTCATCTCTGGCCATCCGAGGAAGCACTAAGGTGCGGTCACACAGGACCAGGAAAGGTGCTGAGTACAGCCATGATAATCACGTCTCCCTCTCTTTCATGCTGCAGGAGAATCACGTCAGAATCATGGATCTTGGTGACCTAGCTGTATGCCTGATGGCCTACAGAGACCGTAGAAGACAGAGGAGAGAGTGACTGAGGCACCTGCCGTGCAAAGGCAGGAGTAGCAACCTCATGAAGAAGGGGCAGCAGGAGCTCCCGCACACGCTGCCCAGGAGCGACAGTGAGCTGTGGCTGGTTCGCACCTAGTGACACCCAGGGTCTATAGACGCCGTCTGCCATTCCTGCCCATGACTGAGAACCAGTGTCGCTGACGACTGTGCATGTCTAGGGACCTGGTGGCTCACATCTGCCACTTACTGCAGGACTTGGCGCCAAGGGGACATGGAGGGCATCCACTGCCAGTGGATGTAAGAGTGATCACGGTGCTCAATTTCTATGCCAGTGGCTCCTTTCAGGGCCTCACAGGTGACCTTCGTGGGATTTCACAATCCGTCACCCACAAATGCGTCCATGAGGTCATGGACGCCATCTTCTCCATGGCACATAACTTTGTGCGTTTCGCCCAGGACTGGGACAGCCAGGATGCAAGGGCCATTGGATTCACCCTGATCTCGGGATTCCCACAGGCGCAGGGTGCGATTGACTGCACTCAAGTGGCACTCAGGTCTCATTGCTACACTCAGTGGACTTCATCAACTGCAAGGGCTTCCACTCACTGAATGTGCAGCTGGTATGTGACCACCAGAAACGCATCCTGCAGTTGCGTGCATGGTTTCAAGGAAGTGTGCACGATGCCTACATCCTGAGTCGCTCGCAGATCCCTGCTGTCTTCCTGGGTCCACAGAGGCTACAGGGTTGGCTCCTTGGGAACAAGGGCTACCCGCAGAGGCCGTGGCTGATGACACCCATGCAGTGGCCTCAAACTGCAGCAGAGTGATGCTATAATGAGGCTCATGCAGCAGCTCGCAACTTGGTGGGGCAGACCATCGGGATGCTAAAGCTGCGGTTCCGGTGCCTGGACCGGCCTGGTGGAGCCCTGCAATACAGTCCGCAGAGGGTTGTCATCTGCTGTGCCCTTTACAACCTGGTGCTCCAATGGGGAGAGGAGCTGGCTGAGGAGGAAATGGAGGAGCTGGAGGCCTCCTCAGATGAGAAGGACACTGATGGGGATGAGAGTGAGGGGGTCCTCGGTGATGATGATGACGGGGATGTGAGTCTCGCACTGACTAGATGAGGCAGGCGCACTCGGGAGGCCCTCAGAGCTGCCAGATTTGTGGAGGATGATGACAACATGCAGTGAGGTGTCCCTGTAGATATTGACATCACAGTTGTGAACGTTTGACTCCAGTTTGACTTATCTCAGCTCCAATACCCTCTGAGAGAATGCTCCTGTCATGGAAATGCAGTGGAGGCCCTAATAGTCACTTGATCGCAGGAGGATGATGACAACATGCAGTGAGGACACTCCATGGCCTCTGAGAATGTCTGACTCCTGTCTGGCTGAGGGCATTTTGCTTGCGCTCCATTAACAGGGCAATCTCAGAGACACAGCCATGAAACTTTAGATGTATCTGATGCTGTGTCCGCCTTCAACACCTCAGCCCTTCAGGAGCTGGTGTACAGCATCGCTGGTCGCAGATGCTGGTGTGGTGGGGGCCAGCCCCACCTTAAAGGTGCTGAGAGCACACAGAGAGTATGAGGGAACTCTGTGGCACCTGCCCACTACATTCTGGTAGCAATGACCAGCACTGCCGAGGTGCAGGCATCAGTAATGTCTCCAGGGAGTGTGAGGCTGGACCATCACTTTGGTCTGAAGGCCACACAGAGCACAGGAAGAGGCCCTGGACTGAGACACCTGCCTTTATCTTGTGCAGAAAGGTTTCACATCTGAGTGACAAGAACACTGCTCATCAGAACAAGAAGCCATAGGCAGGGAGACATTCTTGGGAGTCTATTGACAATAGTGAACATTATGTACAAGTGATTAATACTGTGCAGGCTGTGCAACTAATTCTCCTTAACTTTCCTAACCCTGCCGCTACGTCTTGGTGCTCCCCAGACATCCACAGCGGAGGTGGAGGCAGTCTGCTGACTGCTACGCCCTGTCTATAATGACTGTGGCGGGCGTCCTCTGGAGGGCCGAGACTTGGAGGGCCCCGGTCTGCTTTCATGGTCCTGCTCTGTGGCAGTGGCACCCTCCTTGGCCTGTGAAGCTGGAGCTGCGGAGGTCACAGGAAGAGGGGAGTTAGATGGGCCGGTCACTGATCCTCCTCCCTATGGGTGACTGAGGGCCCCTGGCTGACTCTGTGAGTGGAACGGGTAGCTGGAGTGAGATCGAGCTGTCCAGTCCCCTTCTCACATACACACTGTTGGAGACCAACTATGGAATCAGCAATGGAGTTAAGCCCGCGCAGCAGTGCAGGAGTGACATCCTGGACCAAGGTCTCCATGGCGGCCGGCATCCTGCCAGTGTTGACCTCAGTGCGTTGCAATGCCGACTGAAGATGGACGGACTCCTCCATCGTGCCTTGCAATCTGAGGAGTACAGTGGACATCCCTTCCTGTTGTTCCGAGCTTGCCTTTGCAGCTCCAGCAACTGTGACATGACCAAGTCCAGAGGCTCATCATCTGACTCGGACTCAGCAACGTTCTGTCCTCCAGCAGTCCTCTGAGTGCTGGGGACCTGGGAAGTCCCTGCCTCCGCCTGCTGTGGATCAGAAAGTGCGATGTGCTCACCAGATTGTGATCCCGAGGCTACTGTAAAGCTAGGTCCCACCGAGGTGCGTGTCTTTGTGCTGGTGGAGGGTGTGGGTGAGCGCTGAGATGGGACTTCAGGGAGGGTGCATTGAGATTCCTCTTCGGAGGTTTCTCCGGAGCTTTCTTGGAGGCTCTGCGCTGTGGACTCCATCTCCTGCTTCCCAGATGTGCCTGCGAAAGCAAGGGGAGATAATTAGTGCATGGCAGTGGCCTGTGAAAGAGGACACATCACTCACGGCATGGTTGTCTGATGGATGTTGCACTGCTGGATTCTCACTTGGTACAGCAGAGCAGACTTCGCCATCAGCACAGGATCGGTCCCGGTCATCGCCGGCCAGCTGGATGGCTCTGTTTTCAAATTCTGTGAGAACTTTGATCTCCGGCATCCCTCCACCTGTCTGTGACCTTTCCCTCCTGTTGTGAGCCAGTTGGATGCGTGGATAGAGATAGGGAGAATGTATCAGGACGCCTGCTGGGCCAGATGATAAGTATGCCTGGCTTGTGTGGGTGGTGAGTGGTCCCATGAATGGGATAAGGACAATGATGGTGTGTGTGAAAGAGTGAATGGTGATGTCGCTTGCACTGGCAGTGAGTGAGGGCCCTGTGGATGTGTGATGGGTTTGTGAATGAGAGTGTTGGGAGTAATGAAAAGAGTGACTTACCTGGCGGAACGGAGGAGATCATTCATCCTTTTGTGGCACTGGGTGGCTGTCCTCTTCTGAAGGGCATTGGCGTTGACCACCACTGCCACTGCCTCCCAAGCTGGGTTGGTGACATTGCTACCCATCCTGCAGCCAGACCGGGGCTGCTGGTGGGCCTCCACACTATCCAGCAGTTGCACGAGGGACCCGTTGTTGAAGCGGGGGGCTGCAGTCTTTTTGCCTTTGCTGGCCATGTCTCCCGTGCAGCGGTGGTGAGCTGGTGATGATGAGCGCTTTGCTGGCGGCTGTCTTTTAAAGATGGCGGCCGGTGTGATGCAACAGTGGGGTGATGGCGAGCGGACGAATGAGATCCCGCTCGCCAAGGAAACGGCTTTTTTGGCGGAAGTGAACATGTAATGAGGTGGGCTCGGGAAGATACGGTGTGAAAATCCGCCATTTTCATTGGTGGGTAGGACTCCATTTTACCCACCCACTACCACACTTAATGCAATTCTGGGAAAATTCAGCCCATTAACTCTGTTTCTCCACAGATGCTGCCTGACCGGCTGAGTATTTCCAGAATTCTTTGTTTTTATTTCATTCCATCTTAACCTTGTACACACCCTTGTTTAGAACAGGTTGACCCTAAGGTTTTGGGCCACGCGATGGTGGGTGATATGGAAGCTTTTGGAAAAGGTTCAAAAGAGAATCACAAGAATAAGTCCAGCCAAAAAAAAGTACTTACTCAGAGAAGCTTAAAAAAATCTGGTTTATTTAGTTTAGAGATACTTATGGAAGACTTGGTAAAGGTATTTCAAATAGCTAAAAGCTAGATTGTGTTCTCATTGATTAAATTATTTCAATTTGACAAATCGGGGAAGACCAGGGATCATCCATATAAGTTACACAAGGGTGGTTAGATGTTAAGTGGTTCTTCTTTTCCCAGAGGATCTTCGGAATATATTTCTGGTTCATGTGGTGGATGGTGACTCTACAAATTGTCAATAGAGAGCTGAACTGGTTGCTGTCTGTGACGGAGATCACATATTATAAAAACTAAATGAAATACAGTCAATATACGGTCAATGTGGAATTTTCTTGATGTTATTCCCCCCAAATTGACCTTGTCTTTGCCTCTTTAAATCAACCTCCCAGGAGATTATGTGGCAGTTGGTAAGGGATGTCTAATGATGGTGCTTCGTGAATCACAACTCTTTGGGACAGACTTTATAGGCCAGCTGTTCTTTTCCTGACCAACATTTTCATATGTTAGTAACCCAGGCCTATAATTTTCCACTGGTCGCCACAGTTTGGTGACAAAATTGACGTAAGAATGGGTGTGCAGTTCATTTGTTCAGCTGTGCACTTCTGAAAATGTGAACTGATGTACAATGTTGTTACGTTGACACCAGATGCAAAACAATAAAAGGGCAGATGTGGGTGGGGCTCATTTTCTGCTGATTACATGACATCAGCAGGTACACCTTCGTTCCGGGGCAGTGGTGTGCACATCTCTTTAAACTCCCTTCCACTAGTAGGTCAAAGACCCAGTCTATCCAAATGCCTCTGGCACCCCTGCTATAAAGTAAAGAGAAATTTACTATGTATTTCTAGATGTTACGGACAGGGAAAGGAGGCAAAAACTGAACTCCTTAACCTTTACATGCACAAAATGGCTCCAAATAGGAAATTATCAGAACAAACAACCAGTAATTGCAGGGAAAGAACATTCATGCTTTACTGGCTAGTTGTGTAAATATTCAACTCCTGTAAATGATGCTGAAACAAAGCTAAATGTTGAAATATGCAAGATTCTGAAGGGGCTTTACAGGGCAGACACTAAGAGCTTGTTTCCCCTGGCTGGAGAACCTAGAACATGGGTCCTTTTCCTACCACTACAGGTAGATCTAAAATATATACATTTATCTCTGTTCCATTGAGTCTACAGCACAGGGCCAGGCCAGAGGGCTCAGTTGGTCTATGTCAGTATTTATGTTCCACATAGGCCTCCACCCACCCCTCTTCATCTCCCCCCATCAGCATATCCTTCTATTTCTTTCTCCCTCATGCATGTATCTAGTTTCCCTTCAATGTATTCATGCTATTCTCAACCACTCACTGTGGTAGCGAATTCCACATTCTCACCACTCACTGAGTAAAGAGGTTTCTCATCAAATCCCCTTTGGATTATTGAACCTCTTCTGAATCTTAAAGACTTCCATCAGGTCACCCTTCAGCCTTCTCTTTTCTAGAGAAAAGCAGCCGCAGCCTTTCCTGAGGGTTAAATGTTCTCAGTTCTGGTATTATTCTTGTGAATCTTTGTTGCCCCTTCTCCAGTGCCTCTATTCCCTTTTTCTGAATGGAGATCACAAATATTGACAGTCCTCCCAGTGTAGCCTAATAAACAAATTGAACACAACCTTCCTGTTTTTCAATTCTATTCCTCTAGAAAAGAAGCCTAAAGGCTTAAGATCAAAGGATATGGGGAAAAAGCGGGAGCAGGCTATTGAGTTGGATGATCAGCCATGATCATAATGAATGGCGGAGCAGGCTCGAAGGGCCGAATGGCCTACTCCTGCTCCTATTTTCTATGTTTCTATGAGGGCACAGTCTGAGGATAAGGGGCTAATCATTTAGGACTGAGCTGAGGAGAAATTTCTTCACTCACAGGGTTCTGCATCTTTGGAAATCTCTACCCCAGTGGGTTGTGGATGCTCCGTCAGTGAATATATTTAAAGCTGAGATGGACAGATTTTTGGTCTCTCAGGGAATCAAGGGATAGGGGGGGTATAGGTGGGGCCAGCAGGAAAGTGGAGTTAAAACTGAAGATCAGCCATGATTGTATTGAATGGCAGAGCAGGCTCGACAGGCCATGTGGTCTGCTCCTGCTTCTACATCTTGTTTTCATGTGTTCGTAAAGACTTTAATATCCCTTGCTATGTTTTTCTCCTTTCTCTATAGTCCCCATATGCTCTATTTTAAAATTTTAGTTTTATAATTTTCTCTCCAATCCAATTGTTCAATACGTTTCTCAAAAAATTCAAACTGTAAAACTCATCCTAGCTCCCAGCATCCGCTTTGCAAGTGGGACAACCTTCATAAACAAGTGGCTGCCATTGGCTGAAAACTAACTCCTTAAGACTGTTTTTTTTTTGTTGCATCCAATCAAAAGCATGAATAGAAAAGCAATATGCTTTTGGTGAGCTTCCTTCATGGACTGCAGCGGTTCAAGAAGGCAGCTCACCACCACCTTCTCAAGGACAACTAGGGATGGGCAATAAATGCTGGCCCAGCCAGCGAAGTCCATATCCCATGAATGAATTAAAAAAAATTACCTGATCTTAGCTTCCTTCTATGGGTTGCAGGAGGTCAGCATTTTCTCAGTGGATTACAGAAACATGTAAGTATGATAGAAAATAAAGAGCTGATCAGGTGATATTCATTGATGTCATTATGTGTGACTCAGTAGCAGATGTCCATTTTGGAAATTATGTAAGCAACATTGAAGTGAATTGTAGTAATTGCCTTCCTTCTATTCAGAACAAACTCTTTGCTTATTGTACACAAGCAATTTGTAATCAAGTGCATTGATTTTGATTTTTACTTATATTTGCATGAAAAGTAAGAATATTTCACCACACATTTGCTATTGATATTGATCAACATAGCACATCTTAAGATAGTGGAGATCAGGCTGATTTGATTACTGCACAGAATGCCTTTGTCTGCTTTGGAATGTCCAGCAAAACTGGGAAGACCATTTCATTATGTTTTGATTGTAAAATCAGGCATGACTGTAAAATGTAGCTGATTTCCATGATTGAAAACAGGCACAGAACAAAAACGGGGTGGGGGGGAAATCAAAAAAATCATTGCATGCTAAAAGCTAAAATTTGACAATCTATGACAAAAAATGCTATCTTAAAGGAGTAGTGTTCCCACATCAAAGAGGTTTTCTAGGACACACTGTTCCTTGTACATTCCATGAAATCTACTAGAAACAGATATCATGCATTTACAACAATTGGGTTTGCTACTTTCAGCTTCTTCTTCATAGATTTGCATTAAAAAAAGTCTTTTATGGCTCATCCCCTTAAATGTTTTAAGGCACACTGTAATTTGTGGTTATAAACTCCTTGCAATCAAGCCACAATTTAATTGATGTGGGAATAGTGGAAATCCAGATTGATGAGTCACAGTTTGCATTAAACCTGTTTCAAATATATTATCAGTTCAATCTTCTGAATTGTTCTGAGAAATAAGTAATCAAGCCCAAAGAATTGTAACACTCAGACAAATATATTCTAACTAACAGATGGAGCTATAGTAATGATGCTTGCAGTACAATTCAGCTATACAACCAGGCTGCCATTATATAAGTTAATAAGTTATAATTATATAATATATTATATTTTATATAATAATATAATGTAATAATAATATCTTATATAACAATTATATAAGCTTATATAAGCTAATAAGTTAATGAAATCAAATTATTTGTCACTACACATTTAGTTTAGTCAATTTTATAATATTTAGCAATATGAGTATGGTTACTGTTATTAGACTGAGATTCTTTGACACATATGGCTAATGAGACAAACATGTCATTTAATAGGGATTAGGTAAATATTTCAAAAGGAAGAATATAAAATGGTATTGAAAAAGAGCATGTAAATTGGGATTTGAGTTGACAGCTCTAGATTAAAGAGAATAGTTGCCAGAATGATTGACTGCACCCACCCATCTGCCATTTATTTTATAAATATACTCTTGGGGTGGGGGGTGGAGGAATTTTAACCCCAACAAACAGTTGAGTGGGCTGGAGCTAAAATTTTTACATTTCTCAAACCTGGTCCTAACCAGCCTCCAAAGCACTTGATTCCGGTTTTAGTGACATAAGGTCTATTAAGGAAGCTGC